>NW_022882937.1:0-600000 GCF_011952255.1 Bombus vosnesenskii
ACGGTGTCCAACGATGTCCCACGGTGCAGTCCAGTCTAGATCATCCAAAATTCTGTTGGAGGCTTTTGGAGACCCAAACTGGACCGACGGTATCCCACGGTGTCCCACGTTGCAGTCCATTCTAGATCATCCAAAATTCTGTTGGAGGCTTTTGGAGACCCAAACTGGACCGACAATATCCCGCGGTGTCCCACGTTGCAGTCCAGTCTAGATCATCCAAAATTCTGTTGGAGGCTTTTGGAGACCCAAACTGGACCGACGGTATCCCACGGTGTCCCACGTTGCAGTCCAGTCTAGATCATCCAAAATTCTGTTGGAGGCTTTTGGAGACCCCAACTGGACCGACGGTATCCCACGGTGTCCCACGTTGCAGTCCAGTCTAGATCATCCAAAATTCTGTTGGAGGCTTTTGGAGACCCAAACTGGACCGACGGTATCCCACGGTGTCCCACGTTGCTGTCCAGTCTAGATCATCCAAAATTCTGTTGGAGGCTTTTGGAGACCCAAACTGGACCGACGGTATCCCACGGTGTCCCACGTTGCAGTCCAGTCTAGATCATCCAAAATTCTGTTGGAGGCTTTTGGAGACCCAAACTGGACCGACGGTATCCCCCGGTGTCCCACGTTGCAGTCCAGTCTAGATCATCCAAAATTCTGTTGGAGGCTTTTGGAGACCCAAACTGGACCGACGGTATCCCACGGTGTCCCACGTTGCAGTCCAGTCTAGATCATCCAAAATTCTGTTGGAGGCTCTTGGAGACCCAAACTGGACCGACGGTTTCCCACGGTGTCCCACGTTGCAGTCCAGTCTAGATCATCCAAAATTCTGTTGGAGGCTTTTGGAGACCCAAACTGGACCGACGGTATCCCACAATGTCCCACGTTGCAGTCCAGTCTAGATCATCCAAAATTCTGTTGGAGTCTTTTGGAGACCCAAACTGGACCGACGGTTTCCCACGGTGTCCCACGTTGCAGTCCAGTCTAGATCATCCAAAATTCTGTTGGAGGCTTTTGGAGACCCAAACTGGACCGACGGTATCCCACGGTGTCCCACGTTGCAGTCCAGTCTAGATCAACCAAAATTCTGTTGGAGGCTTTTGGAGACCCAAACTGGACCGACGGTATCCCACGGTGTCCCACGTTACATTCCAGTCTAGATCATCCAAAATTCTGTTGGAGGCTTTTGGAGACCCAAACTGGACCGACGGTATCCCACGGTGTCCCACGTTGCAGTCCAGTCTAGATCATCCAAAATTCTGTTGGAGGCTTTTGGAGACCCAAACTGGACCGACGGTTTCCCACGGTGTCCCACGTTGCAGTCCAGTCTAGATCATCCAAAATTCTGTTGGAGGCTTTTGGAGACCCAAACTGGACCGACGATATCCCACGGTGTCCCACGTTGCAGTCCAGTCTACGTTGCAGTCCAGTGTAGATCATCCAAAATTCTGTTGGAGGCTTTTGGAGACCCAAACTGGACCGACGGTATCCCACGGTGTCCCACGTTGCAGTCCAGTCTAGATCATCCAAAATTCTGTTGGAGGCTTTTGGAGACCCAAACTGGACCGACGGTATCCCACGGTGTCCCACGTTGCAGTCCAGTCTAGATCATCCAAAATTCTGTTGGAGGCTTTTGGAGACCCAAACTGGACCGACGGTATCCCACGGTGTCCCACGTTGCAGTCCAGTCTAGATCATCCAAAATTCTGTTGGAGGCTTTTGGAGACCCAAACTGGACCGACGGTATCCCACGGTGTCCCACGTTGCAGTCCAGTCTAGATCATCCAAAATTCTGTTGGAGGCTTTTGGAGACCCAAACTGGACCGACGGTATCCCACGGTGTCCAACGGTGTCCAACGGCGTCCAACGGCGTCCCACGTTGCAGTCCAGTTTAGATTATCCAAAATTCTCTTCGTGGCTTTTCGTAATCCAAACTGGACTGTATTAGCGTGGTTCTTAGCTTGGTATTGAATTATTGTGCAATGTTTGTACTTATCGATGTTGTGGTTTTCCAAAAGTTAATCAACTGATTAATTTGCGAAAACGATTACATCGATCAGTACAGACATTGTACAGTAATTCGCAACCGTACTGGCAACATTCGGTATCAAAGATACATTTGTCTAACTTGGAACGAAAGAATGGAAATGAAACTATTGACATTGCGTATACAATTTTGAGTCTTGCAAAAGAGACATAGGACTCGTTGTACTATACTTATGAAAATATCGAAAAGTTATATACTCCAACGTTACCGCAATATGTTTCTTTTTAAAATAGGGAACGGGAAGAAGCCTGAACAATCAGACAATGGAAGAAAAATCATTTGGGTATCTAGCATACATATTTAATATGCTATGAAATTTTCATATATGTAACTGAAATGTACTTTCTGCAAATTGATAAATTTGAAACATACTCATTTATTTGATTTGGTATATGAAAGAAACAGGTATCTTTAAAACGAGAACATTTTATACATGGAAAATAAACTACTAATAATGGTTAATTATAGATCAAATGACTATTGATTAAATTTTAGCAAATATAGAGAATCATTTGTATCTTTTTAATCGAAACTAGGGTTACGTTGAAAACAAGTATTTTAAGTGATTGAATTTAATCTGAATAAAAAATTCAATATGAAATTCGAATATTTATAAAATTCTACATTACTGTTAAAAGATTGAAAATATCGCGGTCGAAAAAATGTTAAAAGTTATGGTTCTAAGAACAAACAATCACCAGCACTAGTACCAATTGCAATGAATTCAATTTTAAAAAATATTTTAAGCCCTCATAGCAACATTAAGATATTTCATTATAATACTTTGTTGCGCATGAAATCCCTCACAGATTCATATATGTAAATATATATATATATATTATACATTTGTAATAAAGTTCTGTATTTTAGCAGTCATGGTAACGTTAACGCTGACAAAGAAATATGTCTTATAGCAGTATTTTCAGTAATAAACGTGGTAATAAGGGGAGCTGAAAAGGAAACAAAGCAGTAGCCAGAAGGGCTACTAAAATTCAATCGTCTTCCACTCTATATAAACCCGATCAACACGCCGAGAGTGGAACTGAATATTCTTATTTCGCAACACTAATTTACTACTAATATTTATGAAACAGAAAATTCTCAAAATCAAACGCGATGAGTGCTTCGTTATATCTAATCTACCATTAAAAAAAAGAAAAGAAAAGTCTGAAAATTCCCGATATTTGGTACGCAACGCTAATAAGTATAAATCTACGCACTCGTATTTAAGCAATACGCAACACTAATAGCGAGAGATAGAAGTGCAACCATTTAAGAGGTTGCTGATGAACGATCACACTTGCACAGCTCTTGCAGCTGTACGTGTGATCCAGGAGCAGTGTCCGACAAATGCAGTCGGAGGGTTTGGGCATTTTGTAAACGCAACTCTAGTGAACAAAACACGATCATTCATTATCGCAACGCTAAAGGGAAAAATTAATAGAACTCGCGATGGAACAATATCGCAACGCTAACTCTTATAGTGAATTTAATAAAAATTACTATTTACTATATAAAAAAGCTACTTTAAATATTCTGGTATTGCTACTTGCAATATTATAAAATTAATTGAAAACTAACACCTTTATAATCTAATTTTAAACAATAGAAAACAGGAAAAATTCTAAAAATTGCAAAAGACAATCGCGATATCGTAATTCGCAACTCTAAAGCAAACACGATTATCATTTTATCGCAACTCTAATTCAAACCGTAATCATTTTCTCGCCACACTAATGAAAAGCCGCGATGTTATTTCGCAACTCTAATACAACCCGTAATTAATTTGTCGCAACACTAATAAAAAAAATCGCGAGTGGAGGGCTGACATATCGTAGTGCAACCATGTAGGAGGTTGCCGATGAATGATCACACTTGTACAGCTCTTGCAGCTGTACGTGTGATCCAGGAACAGTGTCCGACAATTGCAGTCGGAGGGTTTGGGCAGTTTATGAACGCAACTCTACTCAACAAAACGCGATCATTCATTATCGCAACGCTAACAGGAAAAATTAGCAGAACTCGCGATGGAACATTATCGCAACGCTAACTCTTATAGTGAATTTAATAAAAATTACTATTTACTACATAAAAAAGCTACTTTAAATATTCTGGTATTGCTACTTGCAATACTATAAAATTAATTGAAAACTAACACTTTTATAATCTAATTTTAAACAATAGAAAACAGGAAAAATTCTAAAAATTGCAAAAGACAATCGCGATATCGTAATTCGCAACTCTAAAGCAAACGCGATTATCATTTTATCGCAACTCTAATTCAAACCGTAATCATTTTCTCGCCACATTAATGAAAAGCCGCGATGTTATTTCGCAACTCTAATACAACCCGTAATTAATTTGTCGCAACACTAATAAGAAAAATCGCGATTTGCCCAATGGGACGATGGACCGATATATACATCGGCCAAAAAAGCAAACTACTACTACTACTATTACTACTACTACTACAAATACTAAAATCGAGCATAGTGACAAAGTAGTAACAATAATGACTTCCCATGCTCTGGATGACCCAGAGGATGGGCAGCCATTAGTAGTTGCCCTCTTGAGTGGCAGTTTGCCGGGCCTCTTCGGCTTATAGCCTCTTCTTTCTTCGGGCGCAATGCCCGCTGAAACTTAAATCTAAGCTCGAGACTTCTAAATCGCAAACAAAAAAAAAAACTTACCAAGGTAAAATAAAAATATAAACCGCGGAAGCTGATTGGAGTGCACATGGACTGACCAACGATCACAGCAGTAATCGTTGCTCACTCGCATGTGCGTGCTCGAGCAATAAACGTTCGTTTCGACCCATTCGCGACCGCGACCGCGAAATTCGAAAAATCGAAAGGCAAAACCAGAGACGAGTGCATGCTCTACTCGTGCCAGTTTCACCGTCGATTTTTCAAATTAGATTTCCAGAAACAGGTTGGTCACACGAAAACGCGCCTACCCGACCAGAGACTGTGCCAACCTGCCCGGCCCTACCTACTTATAATTAACAGACATACCAGAAAGTATACTACCTATCCTACCTAGCGCTATATTTAAAAATGGCAAAACAGGCACACCAACACACTCGCTCCACGGTTCTCACACAAACGCTCGGGCGCAAAGGTCCTACACTAGAGAGGACGTCCCGGGACGCCTCCGACACCCGAGCTTAACACACACCATGCACACTCTAAGGTACGTACCGTTTTCCTGAAATCGACTGACGA
Source organism: Bombus vosnesenskii (assembly GCF_011952255.1). Lineage (NCBI taxonomy): Eukaryota > Metazoa > Arthropoda > Insecta > Hymenoptera > Apidae > Bombus > Bombus vosnesenskii. Next base: position 5,269 of record NW_022882937.1, read on the forward strand.
AGGCTAGTGACCATTGCGTAAAACGTGATAAAACACGTCTGAGAAAATGATATCGTTAAAATAAATGTAAGTAAACTTGGAATTATAATTGTAATTTACGTCAATATTTAAAGCGTGATTACACTTAATCGCGTGGGCGATATTATCACAAATTGTGATTGTATCGAGACGTAAATTGAATCGATATATGTTTCGACATTTTTAATATTTGATGTTTTAACGAATGAAAAAAAGCGACGCAGTTCCACGGCCTAACAACACACACACATAACGTGGAAAATACGTCGTGCACGGTACACTAACACATCGTCAGTCGCTGACAAATTATTACATTACTTAATTCTAGATCATCGTGCCCAGCGTCTTTCTCCCATTCAAGTAGCACCTGGGCACGTGAATGAGATCCTGACAATGGGCACGGAAAGGGTTAAACCTGAAAATCCTGATCTAAAAGAAATGATTAGTTTGTGTAATTTTTATTTAACGGACTAACGTTCTTTGATTTTATATTTTACTACTTCGTATCTGATGAAATCTACTTTATTAATTTAATAGTAACTAAGTAACTCTACTTTATTAATTTAATAAATCAGAACAAAACTTTAATATTGCAAAAAAGGTAGCGTTAATTGAAAAAGACTGAGACTCGATCAAATGGAATAATTGACTCTAAATATATTACTAAGAAAGAAATATTCTCAGGCGATCTCTTTATCAAAGCACATACTCGAAAGTGCAGAAGCAGTGTTCAAAATTATTGCTTTGATTCAAAAATCTGCCTGTCGCGAAGTGTCTTCTTGCACGTAAAATTTTACACATTTTTGTACGGGAAAAAATGAATTTTGACTCATATTTTAAATTCTAACCGAAATAAAATAAACGAACGTGACTTGATATTGTCACGATTAATTCATTGCTTAAAATCAAGTATGTTTTTGTTAAACAGGTATATTCGTGTACATATTTGCCATTTGCAAATATTTATAAGGAATGTTAACATGCATATTTATAAATAACACGAATATATTCTCAAGTGTATGTATTTAAACTAATTATTATACTCGCGCTGTGCAAAAAGACCTATCCTAAACTAATAAATTAAAAAAAAGAATGTTACTACTCACGGGTATAAAAATACCCGCGGTCACTATGCTCGTAACAAAATTCTACGTAATACAACCGGTCACCCGTGCCGATTCGGACCTTTCATCCTACGACATGATTGAGTGACCGGAGGAACAAAAATGCATGCGACTCACCGTTCGATGCGGAGAAACAGAGGACGTTACCCTGGATGCTGCGGTATCCCAGCGAATATCATCAGGGAGACTAACATCAGGCAGGAACCGTGTAAAGTCCAGTGGTGGAAATGGCGGTTGTTTAAGGGCGGGGGGGGGGGCGTGTTTGAGAAAGAAGCGAAACGTCGTTTCGACAATTTTCTTCTTTTTCCTATCGAACGTTTATTTAGAAAATACTGCTATTTTTTTACGCTTAAAAATTATTATTAAGAAATTGGAACCAGTTTGAAAAATATTATTTAGTTGAAAATTGTGAGATATTTTTCGATAGCAAACAAATGCTCATGAATAACGTAAATGCAATGCAATCGTTTGCAAGAATTATATTGTTCGCAATTAGAATATATACTGTGAATTTTCGTTATTAGAATACAAAATATACATTCCAATAATACACTACAGTCGCGTGTTTTAAATAATGGAAAATATTTGCAAGAATTCAAAAGTTCGCCACTAAATATATTTAAAGAATACTATGCAAACGCGCGCGAAACCTTGTTTCGAGGTATTTGAATCTACCTGTTACTAATTTGCAAGTTTATGACGTTATAACTCAATTAGAAACAATAAGATAATTCGTTAAAAATTGGTTTGAAATAAGGGAATGATTTCATACATCGGGATCTTTCAGAAGAATCAATGGACTCACGCGACGCACTCCTGTGCACAAAATAACCGCAAGACTCAGTGGAAAAAAAGAATAGATTTTTATATCTCGTTCCAAGTCAGATAAGTATCATTGTACAGAATGAGCTCAGAATGGATTCGACATAGCCAAGACATATCCCACGGTGTCCCACGGTGTCCCACGGTGTCCAACGGTGTCCAACGGTGTCCAACGGTGTCCAACGGTGTCCAACGGTGTCCAACGGTGTCCAACGGTGTCCCGCGGTGTCCAACGTTGTCCCACGGCGTCCTACGTTGCAGTCCAGTGTAGGTCATCCAAAATTCTTTTCGCGGCATTTGGTGACCCACACTGGACCGACGATGTCCCACGTTGCAGTCCAGTATAGATCATCCAAAATTCTCTTAGAGGCTTTTGGTGATCCATACTGGACCAACGTCGTCCCACGGTGTCCAACGATGTCCCACGGTGCAGTCCAGTCTAGATCATCCAAAATTCTCTTAGAGGCTTTTGGTGACCCAAACTGGACTGTTGCGTAGTTCTTGGCTTGGTATCGTTTTCCAAAGATTAATCAACTGATTAATTTTTGGAAAAGGATGCCAATTACCAGGTCTCACCACGAGGAGGTGACTACGCACGAGACCCGCCTATGAGTTATTTAACATTATGCATCGTTCTCGATATTCAACCTATTGGCAAGAATGTCGAGTTCTGACTCTGATTTGAAATGTCCTCTGACTCATGTGCAGCTACAGATAAGATGTGGTTGCCTTCGGTTAAATTGCACTTGCTTCCTTGATTCCATGGATATGGTGTTGTTTCCTTGGTTTTGAGCAGACATAGAAAATTACATCTTAAAATTACACTCTGTGTTACCACTGGTTTATACGAAATAGCGAAATGAGAAATTAAGTACTGTATCTAAAATTAAAAAATAATGCTATATAGTAATAAAACAGTACTTCAAAGACCTGATAGATTTCGTTAATAAAATAAAACAAAATAAATCATTAATTCATTCACTACGAATTGATGGTATTGATTTAAATCAATGAATGTAGAGTTACATCCGATTAACGGTACAACTGTTATAAATTAAGAGCATAATTACTTTGAATTAATGGGATGAATTAATATATAAAATAACAGTTTAAAAGTTACAAATTAATGGCTTAAATGTTATAAATTAATAGTTTAAATGTTAGAAATTAATGGCTTAAATGTTAGAAATTAATAGTTTAAATGTTAGAAATTAATGGCTTAAATGTATAAAATAACAGTTTAAATGTTGTAAATTAATAGCTTAAATGTTATAAATTAATAGCATAAATGTATAAAATAACAGTTTAAATGTTGTAAATTAATGGCTTAGACGTTGTAAATTAATAGCTTAAATTTTATAAATTAATGGCTTAAATGTCATAAATTAATAGTTTAAATGTTAGAAATTAATGGCTTAAATGTTAGAAATTAATAGTTTAAATGTTAGAAATTAATAGTTTAAATGTTAGAAATTAATGGCATAATTGTATAAAATAACAGGATAAATGTTGTAAATTAATGGTTTAGATGTTGTAAATTAATAGCTTAAATGTTATAAATTAATAGTTTAGACGTTATAAATTAATTCCTTTAATGTTATAAATTAATTGCTTAAATGTTATAAATTTATAGCTTAAGTGTTGTAAATTAATGGTTTAGACGTTGTAAATTGCTAGTTGCAATGTTGTTATTTGATTTTTTTTTTATTTACCTTATATTTAAATTCTTCTTCGATGTTCACCCTCCGGAATTTCGGGCACAAAAGAGCTCGCGCACGACTTCCGTGTTCCTTATATACCTTGACAAGGTGACGAGATGTTAATCAAACGGTAACTATCTTTTGACATAGCAAAGCGACGGTTTTTCCATTATGACAAAATCAAATCGAACAATTTCTTAATTTTATCGTAAATTGGCAACTTCAACGATTTAATACGATATCCATTTTTATCATTTTAATAGTTTCTGCAAACTAAGACTAAATTCACACTTCTTTAATACCAGTTTTCGACTATCAATTAGTTTGAACAAAATTCTCTTAGAGGCTTTTGGTGACCCAAACTGGACTGTTGCGTAGTTCTTGGCTTGGTATCGTTTTCCAAAAATTAATCAGTTGATTGATCTACTTGATCATGGGCCTGCGTAAAGAGATAGTTGTTTCGTAGCCTAACTGCGAAACACATATCTCGAACGCAGCTCTTACATAAATCCTTACAAACGTAAAACAACATACATAACACACCATCTATCTCCCACACAACGATTACACCGATCAGTACAAATATCGTACAATAATTCGCAACCCTACTGGCATCATTCGGTATCAAACACATATTTATCTAACTTGGAATTAAAAAAAGGAAATGTAGCTACTGACACTGTATATACCATTTCGTGTCTTGCAGAAGGGACATACGAGTCGCTGTACTAAACTGCTTAACGTTCTATTTTTGCGACTATAAGATATTGAAGATATTGAAAAGTTATAAACTATAACGTGATCTCAATATGTTTCTCTTAAAAATGGGAAAACAAGAAAATGCCCGATGAATCAGATGATAAAGGAAAAAATCGCGGCGCGCCCGAAACGAACGAGATCGCGATCTCTCGAAAGAACTAACAAACCTACGCGACGTACTCCCGTGTACCAGATAACCCTAAGGTTCAGCGGAAAGCCCAAGCATTGACCTTCGCTCGATTCCTGTCACGTCGTCTGGATCTTATCACGATCGATGGCATCTACCGATGATACTAGCGATCCAGCAAATAGGCCTGCAATTTAACACACTCCAACTGAACAAATGAAGGCCCGGGAAGGGACTGTTGAACAGGATTATAAAAGCAAGGCCCCAACTGAACAGTGGGGTCCACCCTCGCGGGTTCGACACTTGAACAGGATTACGCAGGACGTGAAATACAGATCTCTGCCCGAGTACCGAAGTACCAATCGGGCAGTATTGCGGATCGCAGGTATCACCAGTACGATGACAACTCCCGTGATTCGAGGCAAACGACGAGCAGTCGTCGAGTAGTCACCAAGACAGAGGTGTGCTTGGGGCGACTTACGAATGCAAAGAGTTGTCCAGTACACGTTGACCCGCACGTACCCGGAATACGCGCGAGCGAGTACGTCACGCTACGGTTTGAAAAAACTGAGCGACCGTGAACCGATAAATCGCGGGAACAGTTTTTCCAGTGTGATAAGCGAGGGGATCACGAGAGACGAGATTTTTATTTTTCGTTCCAAGATAGATAAGTATCTTTGGAAAGAATGAGCTTACAATGCACATAACATAGGCATCTATTTTATGATTAATTAAGGCTAAAACGCTCGCATCCCACGGTGTCCCACGGCGTCCCACGATGTCCCACGGCGCCCTCGCGGGGGGATATTAGTGCTGTCTAGATCACCAAAACTATTTTGGACCAGACTATATTCAAGTAGTTCTTAGCTTGATATCGTTTCTCAAATAATAATACTAATATTCAAAATAGTACTTGGTGTATTATTATTTGGGAAACGATACCAATTACCGGGACCTACCACGAGGAGGTAACTACGCTCGGGTCCCATTTACATAAACAGTTTTTAAGCATTGGAAGCAGAGATGTAAAATTATTTTATAATAAAGCGACATTGTAGCGGCGACATTGTTTTGCCCGGAGTTTATTTGTTCTTACATTACTTGTAATCTAACGGTCTTGATACTCCGAGGCAAAACAACAACATGATTTGAAATGTCCTCCGACTCATGTGCAGCTACAGATAAGATGTGGTTGCTTTCGGTTAAATTGCACTTGCTTCCTTAATTCCATGAATATGGTGTTGTTTCCTTGGTTTTGAGCAGACATGGAAAATTACATCTTAAAATTACACTTTGTGTTACCACTGGTTTTATATCACTGGTATAATAAAATAGCACTTTAAAGACTTGATAGATTTCGTTAATAAAATAAAACGAAATAAATCATTAATTCACTCACTACGATTTGATGGTATTGATTTAAATCAATGAACGTAGAGTTACATCCGATTAACGGTACAACTGTTATAAATTAAGAGCATAATTACCTTAAATTAATGGAAGGATATGGTTATAAATTATTGGTATAACTGTTAAGAATTAATGAAGTAATTGTTTTAGATTAATGGCTTAAATGTTATAAATTAATAGCATAAATGTTATAAATTAATAGTTTATATGTTGTAAATTAATGGCCTAAATGTTATAAATTAATAGTTTAAATGTTAGAAATTAGTGGCTTAAATGTTATAAAGTAATAGTTTAAATGTTGTAAATTAATGGATTAGATGTTATAAATTGACAATTTAAATGTTATAAAGTAATAGCTTAAATGTTATAATTTAATGACTTAGATATTATAAATTAATAGTTTAAATGTTATAAATTAATGGCTTAAATGTTATAAAGTAGTAGTTTAAATGTTGTAAATTAATGGCTTAGATGTTACAAATTAATAGCTTAAGTGTTACAAAGTAATAGTTTAAACGTTATAAATTGATAATTTAATTCACAAAGGTTCCTCTTCGATCTTCACGGTAGGGGGTTGCACACACAAATGAGCTCGCGCGCGAGTCGCGTGTTCCTTATATACCTTTTGTTATACGTTTGACAAGGTCCCAGAAAATGAATCAAATGGTAACGGTTTGTTGGTGTCATAAAAGGTTTTTCCATTATAACGCAATCAAATTTAATAATTTTTAAATTTTTATCGTAAATTGACGCTTTCAACAATTAATTACAATAACCATTTTTATAATTGTAATAGTTTTTACAAGCTGAAACTAAATTTACACTTCGGTGGTACTAGTTGATTTAGAACTGTGTTAACTTATATTGAACATCAGTTTAAGATAAAAATAATTCTACTATTACAGTCAAACATTTTATCCATTATAAATTAAGAGTTTAATTATTTTCGACCAATAGGAGCATATTGTTGTAAGTTAAAACTGTAACTGTTAAAGATTAATCGAGTAACTGTTTAAGATTAATAATGAATTGTTATAAATGCATAGCGTAATTGTTATAAATAATCAATTTAATTGTTACGAATAAATACTTTAACTGTGAAGAATTAATAGATCAAAAATCGTAAATGAATATTTTAAATGTTATGAATTAATGGCTTTAATGTTGTAAAGTGACAGTTTAAATGTTATAAAGTAATTATGTAAATGTTATTACAAATTAATGGCTTAAATGTTATAATAGTACTTATTGAATAAAATACTGACCACTATGTTTATGGGAAATATCGTATACTATTGTTGACGAGATTTTGCTGCATTGTACGAGTTGAATCAATAATAAGAGAAATAGCGTACGCTCTGTAACCCGAAATTTGAAAAATTACTATTAATTATCAACGTTTACGCTAATTGGAAACCTGAGAATTAATAATAGTTGCTACAATAATACAATAGTACAACGATAAGAAATTAAAATAAAATTGTAGGAATATTAAATATAAATAATTGCAGCAATATTGGAACTTTGGTCTTTCAAGGAAAATAAAACAATATCGATATCACGATGAAATTGCACTCCCTGGAGGCTCAATTCCTCGGAATAGAAAATGTTCCTAAAAATTATGTTCACGGACAATCACAATAGCTAACCTTGCACATCACATACAGAATGTCAAAGTTAGCTAGACGCAACAGGGAATGACCGTCTAATGCAAATGTCGTGTCATACTGGTAGCCACGGGAGAAACAATGCACCGAGCCTGAAGAATACGAGGAAATCGTGGATATCCCGACAAATGGCTGGAAGTGTTCCTGCAGCTGGAAGCAGCCGGATTGGTAGGCATCCAATGATAAGCCGCAAACGTGCGCGGAGAGACGGAGCAACGTTGACACATGAATAATTGAACAGCGTATTTAGTAAATAGCTACGGAGAATGGACCGTTCCTGTCTCCCTGTGTCTTCCGTCTGTCTTTCCCTCGTAGTCATACTCGAGTTTCTCTCTTACTCTGTTCCCTGTCCATCGTACATATATTCCCCTTCCTTCCTTATCCGAACTATGTCGCGTCGGGTAACTCGGCCCTCAAATTACCTTTTTTTCCCTCTGCTCCTTGGACTCGGAGGATTTCCGGATATTTGTGCGATCGTTCGTATGGCGTTTTAGGAAATGCAGAAATTGGATAATACGTTCGGGAACGCGTGCTTTAAAAGGAGAATGGGATCATGAAAGGACAGGGAATCGATGGTAATTTCGGAGATTTTTTCCGGTAGAATTGATTTTGATACGGTGTAATGTTCTGTAATTTTGTTTGACATTTTGTTTCAGAGAGATATGGATTTCGTGTAATTTATAAATTTTCAAATCATTTTTAACGATCGCGTTCACTGATAAGAACAAATCATTGCTATTAACTGGGGAGGGGGAGGGACGTTTATTACGTTTTGTTTAACGAAATAATTGTTTTCAAATATAAAAAAGTTTACCGTATATAGTTGCTGGTGAAAATATTCGAAACGCTTTGAAATTTTATTTCTTTCATTTTATGACACTCCACACTTGACTATATTTAATTATAAATTTCATTTAATAACAAAGTTTGTAATAAATATGAATATGTACGTAGTCAAATATCCATTATATTACCAATATAATCATAACAGTCGTGTCTCGTTATACAGTGTTAATGAAATTTCAAAACGTTTTATTTTACGAATACGACATACATAAAATCTTTTTATGATAAGTGTTCAAATACTTTCGTAAGCTACATTATATAAAATGTCTGGTAATATTTATTAATATTGTCTTGTTTGATGCCTTGTTCCTTCGACCAAACTTTCTTTCGACAAAACTTCCAGAAAGACTATATTTCTCATCAACCATGACACTGTTCTCCAATCATTTCTTTTTATACCCTTCCCTCCAACACATCCTTCTACAGTCCATTTCTCGCGATTCATTCGAACAATTCTGTTTCCTGGTTGCATCCTTCGACGTCCAAGTTCTGCACGACTGTCCTCTTGCCATGACACGAGTAACACGTGTTAGACCTCGTAAGGATCTCAGCTCACGTTCGCGTGGCCAACGCTCGTGGCCAGGTTTATTAAGTGAATATTGTTCCGACGTCAAATTTCTGGCAAGTTGAACCAACATAACGAGCACAGAATTAGATCTTATCTTCGCTTATTAAGGGAAATCTAGTCAAAGGAAACACGCATTTCGGACGTTTTGATAAAGAAACGTTTGCAACAAACAATTCTCTCGTGGCTCGTTTTAATTTTGCTCGAATTACCTATTGCATTCTCGCGTTAAATTAAACGAGACTAAATGACCCAATTCACGAATTGGAGTCGTAAACAGATATATAACGATAAAAAAATAAAATACGATCTCTAGGAAAGAATATAAATACTATGTGAAATAGGATAAAAATGTGTTAGAATAATTTATTTTACATTTAAAAAAATTCAATTATCATACGTAACGACCGATCTATGGTTGAAAAAAACAAAAAAATATTTATTTATAAAATATTTATGAACTTAACATTTGTTTTCCTTTTAAATTCGTAAAAGCGGCAAACGTTGAAAATCCATAGTATATATAGATAATGTTACTCTCAAAATTAGTAAAAATGCATTTGTTGTTTCTATCAAACATCTTCGTCCCTGGCACTTAAATCGTTCGCCATTCCGACTGTTCAATTATTCAGTCGAAGAATAGCAACGGTATAGACAATACGGTTGCTTCAATGGACTTCGGTAATAATGGAGAACTAATACAAAACTAACTAATTATTCAAACAGTGGCATTCAATCGCAGAGAATATGCTAATCAATGCGTAAAATCAAGTTGCGTGTATTATCTTTTCATGGTATATACAAATCTCATTGAAAAAAGACTGAGAACTGTCGCCGAAATACATTCATCGTCTCTTTCAGTAAAATTATTTCATTAAGTTTTAAAATTATTAAAAACGAAGTATTCAAATGGAGTTTGGTGCACGTTATGAAAGTTCATGACAAAGAGGAACGTGGCACACGTGGCACATGATTCATCGATGAAATCACAGAGCGAGTGTCGTTCGTTATACGGCTGAATATCGATTAATGAACTGCGCCACACATATTCGGCGTAAATTAAACAGTTTCCTTGATAAATGAATAGGAAATTCAGTGCGCCGATGCGCAGAAATAACTGGCGTGTCGTGCAACGAGACTCGAGCGCTTCCAAATCCGCCATAAGGGGATAAGTTGATTGTTCCCATAGCTGCTCGATAAATAACGCCATCAATGACGTTTAATCGTTCGATATTATTTACTTTCGCTCGTTGTTAACTCGGTGATAAATGTTGTTGCCTTGCGGCTCAATATCCTCGTTCTCCGAATTTGATTGGGACACTTTTTAAACGGAAGAAAAATCTCATGAAATATTTTCATTTGGGCGAAATTATTTTTGTTTAATCCAAATTCGGAAATTTTCGAGCACCAGGTGTGAAAAATAGAAAATCGAGACGTCTGACAGAAAATCGAATTCGTCAGGTTGATCGGTTCACACGGGGGTTCTCGTCATCTACGATTCTAAAATTGAAATGCAAAACGACGCGGCTATTTTTGGAAGTGAACGACAGGATGAATGACCCCTTCGATCAGTCTGTACCTTTTCAATGGCATGAAAATCGTATTGACAGATGCCAGTGAAAGAAAACCGGAAACGCAACGACATCACGTCAGAAATAGGTTGCAGGTCCTCGAACCGGAGAACGTGTGCCATAGAATTCACAAAACTATACAATAGTAGTTTTTTGTATATTAGCCAGGTACTTTTTCTCTTTTCTTCTGCTCTTCCATTATAAAGTTTCTCTTTCTTCGACAAACTTTCGAGAGGAAGTTTCGGGAAAATTCGCTTCGTTCTGTCGAATAGCAGCGATCCTGGAAAGCGTGGTAACTTGTTTCAAAATATTTTTCTCATGCACACATTTTCCACCACTATTTTGTAGACCTTTGTAAATTATCGATTCTTTTTTAATACAATCTAGTACGTTACACTGACTGGCTTTTATCGAGTTAGTTAGTTCTATATGTGTTCCGCATGGTCAAACTATAACCGGGCCCGTGCCACGTTACAATTTTTTCATTGGCTAAACAAATTGCGGTCGAACGAAGTTACGCTGAGCGGATGATGACACCGAGCCAGTGATAAGCGAGATATTTTGAAATCTTTGCAAACGAATCTGAAACATGAGGTCTCTCTGTGAAATAAACGAGCAAGAGTGACGTTTGTGTCACAGGTAGAACTACACATTTCATCGTTAACACATAGTACAAAAAATAGCAACAATGGCGTCATATCCAAGTACAGATTTGGTCAATGACACTAGTCTAAAGGTAAGGATTTACGGATCGCAATTTGGACAAGATCTTGAAGAAATTAAAGTTCTAAATTCATAAACTTAAAAATAAAACATAAAGTGTAAATATAAAACTGCACAAAGAATCTAAGAACAGAGCAAATATTTGTTCGAAGTGTCAATGGGGTAGCGGACGTCTATGGCCAGACATCCAGTGGTCAACGAGCTCTCAAAAAGACATTCTTGTGCAGCCTCGAAAAAAAGTTGAAAATCAAATTTTACGAATCTCGAAAGATTTTTGATAGCGATATTGCCTTTCCACTGCTCGGTATTTCTTCCACGCGCCTGATTTTTCCTCGAGCAAACACGAAAGTGTTTACCCATAACCTCGACCTCGCCTAGCTCGCGAAGCTCGAGAGAAATTTACAAGGATGATATAACTTTGCAAGTTCTTGTTCACGTTTTCGTTGCTGTCTACAGTGAGGCGTTGCTAGGCGAGGATAAAAGAGCGGATACCTAAAATATAGCACGCGATGCAGAAGATTTGCAACCAAATTTAGAAGAGTCGCAATGAAAGTATAAGTCCCCCTGTTAAAATTTATCTCTGGCTAAAGAATTAAAGATACAAATGGTCCGACGAAACTGCGTATGTTTATGCATATATGCATAATTCAAATGTTCAAAAATGTATAGAATATATTATAAATGCATGTTCACTATATAACCAAAGTACTCGTATAATATTTAGATGGTGAAACAAATTGAAATATGAATTTGCATAAATATTCGTAGGCTAGATATAATTGATCACGCACGAGCTATTTTGTTTGCTAAGTAAAATTAGAAAAGTGAGAAAACAGAAGCTGTGATATTTTTATCTGTCAAAAATATAAATTTTCCGAAACACCTTCTCATAAATCACTTTCCACAGCTCCGAATTACCTGTCACGCTTTATATACCTTAAAAAAATGGAACATAAAATATTAAAATACCAATTTAGTTATGAAATACTTGTACCAGAAAATATAGTACCAATTTATTCGAGATTTATTCAAGTCATCGATGTACCTTCGAAGTGAAGTTGCCCGAAGCATTCGACGAGGCGAAAACAGCCGAAAGATCGGCGTGTTCCTGTTTCCAGGACAGTTGGTACGTGAAAACGGGTTCACGATTTTACACCGGCATGGGCGTAGATGCAAAAGCAATTAACAGACGAATCTGCTGGATGAGTAGCAGGGTGTGGGTTCGCGATATACGATGCTCGTTGTACAGGTCACTTCCGGTCGGTGTACTTTCCAGTACGATTCGGGAAACAAGCGCGTCATATTACGGAAGACTTAGAATCGATCCCTTGTGATTATATAATTCCACGCCGCCTGAAATAAAAAAATAATCTGTAAAGAAAGGAATTCAAATTCATGGAACTACAATAGATTCGAGTGATGACAAAAGCCAGAAAAGAATAGAGATTAAATTCCCATTGTCTCCCACGAAGTTCGTGGAACCACGAAAACGATAGCTGGTCGAACCGACGAAGAAATTGGGTTACGCTGTTTCGTGAAACTCGAACCACCAGCCTAATAAAAACACTAGTCGGAAGATATAATTGGTCGAAATTTGGTCCGGGAAATTCGGGCGATTCTACGAAAAAACATCTCATAAATTAAGCAGACCGCGATTCCCGGGTGGTAATTAACGGAGAGGATTTCCAAAGTTCTTTCACGTGCCCGCATTGTAGACGATGATCGTTCGTGTGCAAAAGCAGAGAGCAGAAGGTACGTTGAAGAGAGACTATTGGTAATTTGCTGGAACATTGAACAACGACACGTTGTCTCATTATCGAGTGATTATGCGCTGGAGAATTGGAGCGGTCGAGTCGCGATCCGACGATTAATTATGCCACACGAAACAAGTCCAAGCTTGGCTATCCATTGTTGTGGAAATGTTTGGTGAAATTCTCATCTGACGAGAATGATGTTTCAATTCAGGAAAATCTGGGTCGCGAGAAATTTGCAGAAAAATTTTGAGAGGTAGAAAATTCTCGATTATAAGATAGAAATTTCTTTGTATAGGAGTTTTCCGTACTTTCTTATACAATTTCTCAATGGTATCGAGTAAACTTATAGAAGAAAAGCGAATGCAAGAATCATTTCGGTGTGGAATTTAGGGTTACGAACATTTCTGTTCGCAGGCAGGTTTACACGGCCTAACCGGACATATCGAGTTCAACGAAGGGAAGCGTAATAACTTCAAACTCGACCTGCTGAAACTGAAGAAGGAGGAGCTGGTGAAGGTGGGCGAGTGGAAACCCGGATCGGGCGTTAACGTGACCGACGTTGGTGCTTTTTACGAGACCACCGCCACTAATATCACCCTGGTCGTTATGACGAGAGAGGTAATTAGTAGGATGCTCGTGTAAGCGCCTGCCACATTACGTTCCTCATGAAACACTATCCGTACGACATCATCGAATCAATATAGTACTTTGTATCAAACGTGAAGTTCGTAATAAGTTTTATTACATTGTACTGTATAATTTCTATCACCCTCTATTATTTTCTTTCACGTTTCATCAGCCTTTTAGTCCTGTCTTTATACAATTTTTGTGGTCTGAACGAGACATAATCTTGAAGAACATTATTGGTCCTTACAATTATTTCTTATCTTATCCTTACAATTATATCTTATCCTTGTTTCTTTTCAATTTTTTAAACAATTCTCCAATGATCTTAAATGGCAATTATATGTTATTAAATATGCAGTTAAGCGTTACCTCGATAAGAAATAACGAAGTTAGCAAGACTGTTCAAACCTGTTTTTCGTCTAAATTAATTATTCAACAGAATAATAATTTTCAAGGCGTCTCAAATAAATATAAATATAATTTTCTCTCAATAATAAATATAACGACGTTACTATTTACCTTTCGAATATCCTTTCCTACTGGTTAGAAGCAGAAAAGCCTGTTTCCTCGAAAGAAACTAATTTCACTCGGTTCCATGGTCAGAAAGAAATCGTCGCGAAGATACGACGTAGTCCCGCCCTCTCCATTTTCCAAGATGAAAAGGACGAGAAAAGGAGAGAGAAAAGTAGAGTTAGAAGCTTCCATTCGAATCGTTCGAATTAGAACGCCGAATGACACCAAACGCTATACGTTTCATACCGTCGATGCCGGTTCTTATCGTTGAATAAGAATCTTCTTCTTGGATAAAAAAAAAGCCGAGTTCCATCCCCTAGCCAAGTTTCGTAGCTGAAATTTTCCATTTTCCATTTCGCTCTTCCCTTTCGTTTGTCTGTTTATCTTACGACACTCGCGTGCGGGTGATCCATCAAAGGAATCTTATCTTCTCGCAGGAAAAACCGTACGTCATGGTAAAGGAAGACAAGAATCTGACGGGAAACGCAAGGTTCGAGGGGTTCTGCATCGATTTGCTGAAGTGGATCGCAGGTCAGGTCGGGTTCCAATATGCCATACGACTAGTCCCCGATCATATGTATGGCGTTTACGACCCGAAAACTAAGGAATGGAACGGCATCGTCAGAGAACTCATGGAAAAGGTAAACTTCTCCTCACAGTCGGAAAACACATTATTTCTGTCGTGTCTGTGAATTGTGTTGACGTTATGCGTTTCGTGATCGATATTAAACAGAAACTGTATATGAAGTTGTCAAAATCGTGATTAATCGTGAAATTGGTCTGAAACAACAGTAGAGAGCAGAAAAGCAGAATATGAAGAATATTCTAAAAATTGGAAAACGCAAGTCAGAAATTAGAAATTTAAATTTTTGGTTTCGGTATATGCTTGAATTCAACCCTAGAACCATCAAATATTTCAAAATGACAGATTTTTAATGTTTCTCGCGAAAAGAAAGCTTTCAGACAGACACAAAATATCTAAATACATAGTATACAAACTGATTGTTCGACTGTCAATGCAAAGTTTATTACAGAAGAGGAAATATCTTATCATGTTTGCTCGAAGCGCGCATTCTGTTACCAAGGTGATTCGATGAAATTGTATGTCTTCGCGAGCAAGGAAAGGAAAAAGTAACAGACGCGGGAGGAAGTGCTGCGGACAATTTTATATGCAAAGTAGCGGCCCGATGCTGTCGTAATAAATCCATCCCGTCTAGACTTTCATTATGCATGCTCGGAGCTTGAGAGGAGCATCTAATTTGGCGTTTTCTAACGGGCAGCCACGTATCGGATATTCCAATTCATAGAGACCATCGCATCGGGCAGATGTTACCAGATGACATCTGAATTGTAAAAGGACACGGTTATTAAGTTAGAATCTCATGTAGCCGACTGCTCTAACAGCCGTCGGATAATTTATAAAGGCATCTAGCCACGGCCGTTACTATCGATCGGTTCGACCAAGGATTTTCCTGGAATATTAATGTCCCGTTGCAAAAATTCGTCGAGTTTAATCCACGGCAAAGCTCTCCGTACACACGATATTATACTGAATTATTAAAGATCCAACAGAAATTAATTACATCGCCGTTAGTCGTTCGCTATTGCAACGCAATGCGCTCTATTAAGCTGCTGTTGAATTCCCTGTAATTTCTATTACCTATAATTCCATCCTCTTAACGGTAATATCTAATACAGAATGATTCGATCGAAGCAATACCATATTTCATCCTACGGGCGAGCAAACGAAACTAGGAAGATCTCGGACCTAAGTAGTATAACCCTGTATTTGGTCTGACATCGACCGAATGACGTACCATACAAAAGACGTAACTTAAGGCGACAGAAACGCTCGTGTACAAGGTTGAAGATATAAAAGCGAGAATGCACGATGAAAGGGGAGAAAAAGCTGAGTATTTTCTGTGGTGGGAAGATAAGCGTCGCGCCTTGGGGCGCCAAGGTTGCGGATGGCTCGTGGCCGTATTTCGTACGTCTAACCGCAACTGCGATACAAATGGACGGTGGATTTCGAAGATTGCCGGTTCATAAAAGATGCAGGGCAATCTGTACACGATGAAAGCGCCTGCCGCCTTAACCTAGAAACCGGCGGGTCTGTAAGTAGATCGTCTTGAAGGAAGGACGTCATCGCCGGTGACCTCACTGTACCAGGTTCTGGTCTGCTTATAAAAGATGCATTCGCTATTTTGCAAGGCAAACGTTTGCCTAGGTGAACATTTGCCAGGCGAGTCTTTGTCGATGATTTTCGTCGAACGACAAACAACGCCCGCGCTTTCCCTCTTTTTACTGCTGCTAAAAAATATTATGCCGAGGATGATACATATAAGAATCTTCGTTTTGAGTTGTAGTCACAGACAATACTGATGAGGTATCGTTCAATGAATTTCAATTTCGAGTATTTTCCATTTGAACTTTCGGACGGGTCGTGTTCGACGAAACGTGCAGAACTAGACAGAGAACTCTTCGTTTTCATGCGAGAAATTTCCCTTTTGCCCACAGAGAGCGGACCTGGCTGTTGCGTCTATGACGATCAATTACGCTCGGGAGAGCGTGATAGATTTCACCAAGCCGTTCATGAATCTCGGTATCGGAATTCTGTTTAAGGTGAGTCGCTGTTATCGTTCGTGTATTCGATGATGATGAACTAACTTGTAACTTCCATTCACGATGCAATGTAGTATACATATACCAATCTTCGAGAATCTCGATCTCGTACGGACCACTCAGGATCCAAACTGATCAATTGCTGGCCCGTAAGCATCTTAATTTCACTAACTATATACAAGATCGGTGTTTCCAAGGAAAATTTACAAAAACAGTATTTCTATCACCACTTTGCCATACTTTTCAATTTATATAATTGATCGATATGGCTTTTGAGCAGCTCATAAGTATATCACGCTTTGCAAAGATTCACAAAAATCTTGAAAATTATATTTTCTCTATGAACAACTTCATACGATTCCAAGCGATACGAATCATCGTGAAACTCTTTTGCACTTTTCGTACGGCATTGGATTGAGTCGTGATAGAGACGAGATTCTCGATGAAATCGATTCGCCAGCGTAGAACGTTGCTGAGAAAAAGGCCCGCCGTACGGCGGGAGAGTGGCATGGGATCCGTTTTAATTAAAATCGTAGCGTAACGTAATTTAGGTGCCCTCCAGCCAGCCAACGCGGTTGTTCTCCTTCATGAACCCGCTGGCCGTGGAGATCTGGCTGTACGTGCTGGCCGCGTACATGCTGGTGAGCTTCACCCTCTTCGTTATGGCTCGATTCAGCCCGTACGAGTGGAACAATCCACACCCGTGTCTGGCAGAGAGCGACATCGTCGAGAACCAGTTTAGCGTCAGCAACAGCTTCTGGTTTATCACTGGCACGTTCCTCAGACAGGGCAGCGGGCTCAACCCCAAGGTACATTCAACGAGATGCTCCGTCACTGGGCTATTTCTGCCGTTCAATTACTTCGTGTCACGAGGACCCCAGACTAAGCGCAGA
The DNA here is from genome assembly GCF_011952255.1 of Bombus vosnesenskii. Classification (NCBI taxonomy): domain Eukaryota; kingdom Metazoa; phylum Arthropoda; class Insecta; order Hymenoptera; family Apidae; genus Bombus; species Bombus vosnesenskii. Next base: position 23,010 of record NW_022882937.1, read on the forward strand.
CCCTTGTCCCGCTCCTTTTATAACTGCTCCGAAGTTTGTGGATTCTTAGGGGATTTCTGTGGAGTGATGGTCGAATCGAAAGGAACAGATAAGAATGTCATACACAAGGTGTCTCAGTTGTATTCCGCTCTAAAGCTTTGAAAGGATGTTCTATGATTGTAGAAATGTTGGTCGTTTGAAGACTTATTGGAGAGCTATAAGAAAAGTAGAAAATACGATGCGGACCATATCTAGCTTTCAAACGTCGTTCGGTTTCATATCACTGGGCTTCATATCATTTTATGTGTAAGTAACTTTAAAGAAAAGGATACAGAGTAAATATTAATATGTATAGCGAATTAATACGATCGGTTTATCAAGATAAAACAAAATCGAAATAAACATGTTGGAATAATATATTAATATTTTACCGCTATTAATGTTCTATCGATAATCTCGGGATCCATTAACATTCCCCTCCGAATTTCATGTTTTTCTCGCAATTTTTCTAAATGACCTTATGCAATATATTTTTCTTATTTATATCTCTATATTACCCTGACGATGCTTGGTCAAGAAAAGTGACACACCCAACAGGAATACAATTTCTTTGTTCATGCAAGATCAACAAATTCGTAAATATTCTACAGAATCCACAAACAATTTTGCGAATCCATCTATCGATTTAGTCCCACCTGGTCCTCCGGATCCATCTTCCAATACTTATCGATGATCTTTCGTCGAGCGAATAACAGAAATCAGAAGCTGTCACGTCTGGGAGCACCCGATTGTCGGCGGTTTCCGTGGACTCTCGATGGCATTCGAAAACGCTGTGCTAGAGACGAACCGTATTACGGTTCATATTCGCTCGAGTCGCAGCCCAAATCACGATGATTCGCGCTCCAGTTTCGTCCGATGGGTGAAACGACCGGAGAAAAAAGAGAAACGAGAGGATAAAGGAATCCGTCTACCGGTTAAACTTCTGCAGTATGCTGAAACCGGCTATTGTATTCCGTGGCTAGTGACGGGCTAAAGAATAGAAAACGGAATCTCCGATTTCTCAGCGAGATAAAGGATCGTCTTGCGTTACCATTCACGAGGCTGACAGAGGAACGTAGCTGAAACAGTTATCCTCGAAAAAGTGGTTTTTCGCGTGAAAAAATCGTGAATAAACGACACGGAAAAGACGTAGAAAGATTTCGCCTGGGGACCACGAAACGAGGGGAAAATCGGCAGATGAGAAAATGGATTGGGCTTTACTGGGCGATAAGTGGGTAGAGGGAGATATAGAGAGAAGAATCGGGGATTAGTAATCCGGAAATACGTGTAATTGCTGCAGGTTTCCGGGCGAATGCCGTCGAGGCTGTTCTCGTTCATGAATCCCCTCGCCGTGGAGATTTGGTTATCCATGCTGGGCGCTTACGTGATGGTGTCCCTAACGATTTGGATAGTGGCGAGATTCTCGCCTTACGAATGGATTGAACCGACACCCTGCCCAAGCTGCAAATGTCCGCTACAGGTAGGCTCTCGTCGAGTGGTGCTAATCGACTACGGAATTGAATCGAGTGAAACCGACGCAGAAAGGTGTCGTGAAAAAATAGACGAATTAAAATATCAATCTCAATTTGTTTCTTTTGCGGAGAAAAAGCATCATTATACAGAATATATAATATTGCATTACACATTATAAGTTATAATTCAATTGTGAATTAAGATGAGATATAAAAATTTCTTAAATCTTCGGCAAGTTTGAGAAAATATATCGATAGATGAATGTGTTGTTGGTATTTAACGCAATGCAATTAAAACCAGTAAAGTATTGAACGACGTATTGCGAGGATACATATAAAGGAGATCGTATCGTCGTATGTTTCTGGTAGAGATATTGATTTTAAAATTTTCAATGATTCGAGGACAGTCTAGAAGATCATTTAAACACTAACTCTTCACATCCTGTTTGTTTATAAAGAGATTTTTATATTCCGATGATATAAGGCCAAGAATGGATATTATAAGCTAATAATTATAATACGTAGAAGGTATGGATTCATTACAGTGCTTGACAGCTATACGTAGAACTCTGTGCTGAAATATGATGCTCAAATTGTGGATCCAATATTGGCTTAATTAAAGCACAATAGAGTAACTTTGGAGTGTTTATATTTCAGAAGAATTTGACAATTCTCGCAATGAAAATTCAATTTTCAATTCAAAATTTAAAATTCAATGCCCTGTAACTGCAAAATTTAATATTTGTGAGTTTTGTAATGGATATCAAGTCTGTGGAAGAAATGATAACTAGATTGCGTATTGATCTATTACATTTCAAGTTGTGTTCGCAGTCCTCGCAATATCTCAATGTATAATATATTCTTAAAAATTGTTTCAGTCATTCAGGTTACCAAAATTAATTGTATAACGTTGTTATGAATTTCCAGAAGTATGCACGAGCAATTGGAAATTCTTTTGCGTCACTGTTACGATACTGAAAATTATTCTAAAGCCATCATAGAGATTCTTAGCCAGCTGTAACATCGATGAAAGTATTTACACGATCAGAAACGTCGTATTGTTGAACAATCCTATTCGATACTCACGACCCTTTCGATCGCTCGAATAACCGCTAACTACTTACGGACAGCTTGTGTAATTGTCCTTGAAATTTCGCACCACTTGGCGGGGGTCCCGATGTCATCAGGGTAGTCACGTGAGCGCGTTGGATCCTGACAGCGACGACATTCCTCTACCGAGAACGGTCAACGAGTTCACCCTGGCCAACAGCTTCTGGTTTACAGTCGGCACGCTTATGCAACAGGGCAGCGATCTCAACCCTAAGGTAAACGTGTCACCACAGAGTCCGGCAGTCGAGAACAATCACTTGTACAAATAAAATCTTCGTAACACACAATCGGAAGCTCGTTGATTTCTACGAATCCATTCATCTCGAATGTATGAATATACAAGCAACGTTATTCGACGAAGAAACGACACACTCGCGTGAATTATTGGAAGAACGATTCCTCGGAACGATTCATAAATTTTATAGGTTGTCAAACTCGCGATACATACAGTATAGATCCGACGAATGAAAATGAATGAAAAAGCTCGTGATTTAAAATCGACTAAAAGCATCTCGAGACACATAGCTAAGCTAACAACGATATCACGAGACTGTAAAGTAACTTGTATCTTGTAACGATATTATCCGCAATAAAGGTGAGCATTTAAAACGACCTCGTGAAATTCGTAGTATTGTCATAAAGGTAGCAAGTGTGGAGGCACAAGCCGCGTGCTCTTAACTGCGTGCTTAGGACCGGGCCACAGGAAAGCCCGGTTTTATTTACCAAACAATTACGGAAACAACGCAGCTTTGCCCTCGCTCTGGCCTTTATTTTCTGGTTTCTTTGTTTCGTCTTATTCGGTCCGTTTTGAAGGGTGGGGCGAGGGGGGAGGGAGGAAATGCAGTTTCTCTAATTTCTTCTCGCGTTTCTGAGGACACTAGTTTTCGTTGTTTTTAATCTCAGTGGAAGTGTTTTCATCCCTTTTGATGCGCTTCCTTCGGAGAAATTACATTTCTAATTCCGTTTGTTAAGCTGAATTTCTGGAGAACTTAATGTATGTTATGTTTGAGTTTAAAAATACCCGATAGAGTATAATACAAAGACAGGGTATTTCGAATCTCGTGTTTATCTAATATTTCATTATATTTCCAAGACCGTGAAAGCGAGTGGTCTCATTTTTCGAAAAGTTTCAAAGGAAGATGATCCATCAAACTCGAGCCATAAAATGGAACGAAGTCTAACGAGCTTCCCTATTTAACAAACGAGAAACACCGTACAAAGCGCAGAAATGTTTCAAGCACCATATGAGTACATCGTGTGACTCTAAACGTAGACAAAACGAAATCAGGGAACAGATACATTCGTTTACATAATCCGCGGATAAAATTGGAGGATGTTCACCGTTCTATTTGTCTAGTATGCCTTTTAACATCACGTTAAGAATAGAAGAGCAAAGTGCCTTATTCATCCTAGCGATATCTCTTTTTGTTATCGATTACGCAGGATCTTAAGCAGACGAAAGATCTTTTCTCATTCAAGTAGCACGAATTGAAATAGCGTGGACACTTTAGTTGCACCGACGAACACGACAGGAAATCTCGATAGAAACAGAACGATCGAGTATCGAGAGATCGCATGTCACCCCTGCATGCACATAGCAGCCAAGCACCTTACATTTCGTTCGCCTCACTTCCGTCGTATCGTTCCCGCTGACAGCTTCTCCTCCTTCCTGTTAGTCCGACTAAATCCAACGGAATTACCGCTAGAGCAGATTTCTTACGATTTGAAAAGTTTTCATTCGCAGGCTTAAGAAAATTTCTGCACGTCATTCAGGAAAGTGAGTCCCCTTTGCGCGGGAAAAGTTCGAACGTGGAGCAAGTAGTTTCGCGTAGAATTCGACGACGAACTTCTCTGGTAGTCGAGATTACTATGGGAAATCTTCGTTTTTAATCTTGTCTAGTCCATGTGCGAAGTTTGATAGATTAGTAGGTTACATAAACGGAGCCATAAATATTTGATGAGACAGTTGATAACTTCGAGAACAACATATTTTTGCAACAACATATTTCATAATCGCCATGTCCGTCGTAAGTGCTACGTCCGGCGATAAAAACTGCATGTAATAGCTGTTTATGAAGCTACATTCGCAGCAGGGGTTAAAATGCTTTATAGGGCGTAAGTTGAAAATTTGCCTCGAGCTTGATGTAATAACGTTACATGATCCACGATGCGGTTAATTCATCTTACACGCTTGGTAGCAATTTCGAAACCCGCCACTAAGTAGTTGTAAAGCAATAAGAGCGCTCTAACTGCATAAGATTTATTTTAGAATCCCTTCTGATTAACACCATTTTCCAAGCAGATGTGAAATAGTCAAAAAGAAATCCAATTTGTACCGAATTACACACAGTTAGAAATTGTTCGTGCGCCAAGAGTTTACTATATACCCTTTTCCACTGAATTGAATCTTCCCTGTGGCCACAGACATAATACCCAGCGAGGTGAAAATGGTTTCTAACGAGACGAGAAACACCTGTACGACATATGGTGCTAGCCGGCTCTGGTGGCATGTGTGTACATGCGGGGTTGTCGTTGCGAAGTTCGCGGAGAATGGCGATTCTACGCGGCTGCGAGCTCTATGAATCCCAGACATCCGCGTAAAAAGGTCGGATTCGAGAGTGCTCGAGCGAGATCGCGATCCCCTCCTTTCATTGAAAATTCTGGAATAAACGGGAAAGCGCGGGAAGAAGCTCGCGCCGCACGGGTACCGCGAGAATTCCTCTCGCTGGAAACTTATCGTTCGAGAGATTTTCCAAGTCGTATCGGCGATGTGACACGGCGAAAGAGAAAATAGAGCAGCGTAATCCTCGAGTCTGCGAGATATTTGCCTCGACACCGTTGGCGATATGAATAAATATCAAGAAACGGGCAATTTCTTTTCTACTGCGGTGGGTATAGCGAAACCAGCCACTTCTATTCCATTTCTTTCATTCTTTTCCTCGCGTTAACAGCCAAATGTCTTTATAAATATTTCTAGAGGAAAATTAAAGCAAGGAAAATTATACTTTGTAGAAGATATTTGAAAGATCTATAGCGGCTGCAAAACACACACTGGCTCGTGTAGGTGTTTGTGCACTTACCACAAAGTAAGTATAGTACTTACTTATATGGTAATTTGAATAACATCTTTCATATCGTAAAGTAGAAGGAATTACATATTAAGAAATGTTTCGAGTCACGGTAATCGTTAGCATGAACCACTTGGTACCATAGCTAATGGAACGAAATATGCCATTAGTGGGCTCAGAAGGGTGTAAATGAGACCGCATATTGCATTCTTCGAGTGGAACGTAGCAGAGACACGAAGCTCTTAAATCGTCTTCCGACCTCGATGCTCCACTGACGTGGTTTCAATTGATCGTCGAGGCTCTTTATGGGCTTCCGGGGCACGGAGATGCGATATCGAGGAGACATTCGCAAGAAAACCGATTGCTAGACGAACGCCAGTTATTTCGATACAATATTTCGTCGTAAATATTTCATCACGTTATATTTGATGAATCTTCTTAAAGTCTTTAATGTAAGTGGAGAATTTTATAAGCTTCAGCGTTCGTACATTTTCCACTTTAACAATTAACTAAAACAACAATTAAAACATAATGATTTAATAAACAAAATTATCAGGTAATCTGAAAAACTATATAGTTATAATAACGAAAATATGAACTTCATTTAAGAATTAATAAATATTTAACAGTATGAAGAATTCATAGAATGACACAAATTTCATAATAGATATTGTGAAAAATGTATACGCACCCGATTTGGAAAAAAATGAAAGAAATTGGCTAATAACAACTTCTTGTTTCGCTATTCCACTTGGTCGGTAGTTAAAGGGTTGCAATTTCGAGGCGGCTCGAACGATTTCCGAGAAGGAATTGCTCGCGAGAGGGGTGCAATTTTCCATTACGTAAGAGGTCTATCGATCGTCATTATCAGGCAACCAGCACGAGAATTGTTGGCGGAATCTGGTGGTTCTTCACGTTAATCATCATCTCCTCTTACACGGCGAACTTGGCTGCCTTCCTCACTGTCGAGAGGATGATCACGCCGATCGAGAACGCGGCAGATCTCGCGGAACAAACGCAGATTTCCTATGGAACTTTAGAGGGTGGAAGTACGATGACGTTCTTCAGAGTAAGTATCAAAGATTATCAAATTGTTTAAAAGGAAATTTAAATACGAAATCAATAGATGCGAGAAGTTGTGAGTGACGGATTTAATGAACATCTCCGCAGATACGCAAAAGTTTAGAACACGTTGTTAGCAACTAAAGCAAAGTTTAACACAGTTGCGTTGAAACTTACCTGCGTGAAATTCTATACTTGAGGATCAAACTAGTTAAATCAAGCCAATTTTTGTAGAATTTGAGTGGTAGATTCGAAAAATGCCGAGCATAAGTAATGTAATTTCAGATATGCGAAATAAATATTTTTTATATTACAACAAAAACTAACAATAAGAACAAGAACAAATATTGTTTTATAATTGTTCTCTTTCTTCTCGTATGTACAATAGAATCATAGAATTAACGTAGTCTCACGTTTGGTCTTCTTTTTCTCCAACACAGACGAAGATATAAATTCATTGATATTAATTAACGTCACGTGGCTCATTGTCTACGTAGCAACTAGCATTCTGCAAGAGTCACGATTTTCATTCGCATTCCACCCGCTTCTTACGGATATTTTGTTGGACGTGAATCGCGCGTATATTCATAATTCGTTCGAAATATTAAAACCATAAACATACCGTTCATAATGCGAGACAAATTCGACTAATTATCACGGGAGGTAGCTTTCATACCGGCGAATTCGTCGAATATCCAACCTTTAACGCCGACTTTTAACGTTATTAAATTCGGAACGACATTCCAACAACGCGTATCCGCTAAATTATATTAATATTGTGATATTGAAATAGCACTTTGCGTGCCACCATGATCACTGATTTATTCTCAGGACGTACGTTATTACTAAACTCGGCACGCGCCGTGTTCGAATGACTGGAAACGCGGTCGGAGAAATTTGAAAAAAGCATCCTTTGTAGCGTCGATTGTATCCTCTTCGTTATTCCCTAACCAATACTCGTGAAAAGAATATACACCGATACGTATACAGTCTATCCGTTTTATCTGCAAACACGTAAATATCTCGAGAACTATAGCTGATACAAAAACTTTGAAAAGTCTTATGCAGATTATGTTTTTCATCCTATATCCTTATAGCCTGCGTCAAAATATTTTCAAAGCACCACATACTTGTATTCTTTGCATAAACCACTGTCGAGATATTAAATCCTAAATTTGATATGCCGGAGGCATTGGCGTTACCTGATGTACCTACCACCACGGGGTGTATATATACTATGTATACTATGAAAAAGAACCGATTACGTGTATGTGTGTGTGTGTGTGTGTGTCTGTATGCTAAATACTATTCCATCCTCCGGCAGAATTAATATCTCGGTAGTAGTTTATGTAAAAAATACGAGTAATGTTTCGAAAATATTTCGATGTGGATAACAAGAATATGAAATAAAAAGATATACTTGTCATTTAAAATATAACCGTGATTTCCATATGGCTTTTCAAGATCATTGCGAAGTGTAATAAATATCGGCATGATATGTATCCACCGTTCGAAAACGTGCAACATGTATTTCAAACATTTTTTCGTATTATTCGTAGTTTTCGAGATATCTGCGTGTTTCCAGATAAAACAGACATACTCTATATTTCTAAATGGCAGAAAACACAGCACGGATATACTATGCTTCACAAACGTGTTTGATTAATTCGAAATAGGGCAAAATGAAATTCCTTTTGCGCTTGTTTGAAACGAATATTCAAATGACAATAAAAATGAAAATAACCAGTTGCGGAACAATTAAACAAAAAACACGTCGCGATACTGAATCTCCTCTCATAAAAAATTAGTATACGATCACAGTGTGCCAAATTACCTGTAGTCCCGATATGATATTCATTTTTAAGAAACGCAAACAGGCAAACGATAATTGTAATATTTGCAATAACAGGACTCGAAGATTGGAATATACAAAAAGATGTGGGAGTTCATGGAAACGAAATCGCCATCGGTATTCGTGAAAAGCTACGAGGACGGAGTGAAAAGAGTGCTCGAGGGTGACTACGCTTTCCTGATGGAATCCACCATGCTCGATTACGCTGTGCAACGAGATTGCAACCTCACGCAAATCGGCGGCCTGTTGGACAGCAAAGGTTACGGGATTGCCACTCCGAAAGGTAATATCGGAAAACAATCGAAGCCTATTTCTGCGGTTCGATCTAATCATAAAGAAATGTCCATTTTCTTTTTTTTTTTTCGTTTTTTTATACTCGCAGGAAAATTCACTCTTCCCCAACATATCCACTCTGTGTAAAAAAGTTGAAAAATTCTTGATGAAGCGTGCCAGAAAATATCATTCTCTTTCCCGGTGGAGTAATAAATTCACAATTGTTTATTTAGAAAATATTTTGTAATCGCTTGGTTTGCAATGCAAGCAAGCTTTTTCGCGTTATAAAACATCCTTCAAAGTGTTTAGCTTCGTGAAAATTATGCTACCACTTTGCCGCGTTTTGTTCTCGCGTTTAACGTTTTGCGGTCTTAATTAACACACATGCATTGTGAATCGAAACAACGAGCCTGGCAAGCGTACAAAAGCGTGTCGAACGCTTGACTTTCGCGATATAATGGCCGGCTTGGTACCGTTCGAACGATGTACCACGTAAGAAAACTTGCTACGCGGCGAAACAAACACGTAAATATCGTTCGCTGTTAATATCGCACGGCGGTAGTTTGCAGCGCGAGAAATTGCACCGGAATTTAGTGGCAAGCGGTGAGAAAGAAAGGCGTGAACAGCGTTCCGTGGCAAACACCGTAAAGTTCAAGGATTTGTAGCTCGCCCGAGTATAAAATCGCGCTTGAATGACTGTGAAACGGAAAGAAACACAACGACTAAGAAATCCGGCGTCTTCGTTGCGAAATTCGGCAAAGTTCGTCGCTCGCGCGCTCTTTCGTCGAAGGAGATTTAATTAACGCGGAGACGACACTGGGTCCGAGTTTTAAATCCGTGTAATTCGGTTTCTCAGCGGGCAGACACGAGCTGAAAGTTACGCGCAACTGCTACATAGTCAGACGAGACTGGTCGCTAAGCAATTTCTTAATTGGAATAACGTGTCTGCGTTTTAACTCACTCTTTCGACGCCTCGTTTTGGGTCCGTTTTTAATAACGAATCGTCGGTCGCGTGACGAACATTCGCAAGTTTTCTAGCAAGCTTGCGAGCGGAAACTGTCGTACGTCTTTTGGCTTTGAATGAGCGATTCGTAAGAATTAAGAGAGAAGGGAAGAGATCCAGTAGCTCTCCGTTCCGTTTCGTAGTCGCCTCGGGGAACTAAGAAGGACCAGTCGGAGCAATTCCACCTTCTCGAGACGTTTCTCTGAAGTCGGGACGTTTCAAAGACGGGATCACCGGTTCCTTGACCAGCCTAACGAAGCCGTTTTATATGCAGGCTCGCCCTGGAGGGATAAAATATCTCTGGCGATTCTCGAGCTGCAGGAGAAGGGCGTGATCCAGATTCTATACGATAAATGGTGGAAAAATACCGGAGATGTGTGCAACCGGGACGAGAAGAGCAAGGAGAGCAAAGCAAACGCGCTGGGAGTCGAAAATATCGGTGAGCCCAACGAGAATTAGCAAATTTGACAATGTTTTTCCGCGTTTAGAAAGAAGGCCGAGATTGTGAGAAAGCTGTAATTTAACGCCAGGAGGAAAGAAGGTATGGAGATAACTTTGTCCAATTTTGAGGTAGCAAGTATCGGGTGAAGAGTTGGAATAATATTATTTCAAGTCATCGGTAACGTTTCTTAATGATAAAAAGTTTCGTTAGTTATCTTCATATAAATTTAGTTAGGAAGACTGGAGAAGGGAGGATAAGGTTGAAGTATCGGGTGAAGTGTTAAAATCTCTACTCGAAATTGTCAATAGTGTCCTTTGATGATAAAAAGTTTCGTTAGTTGTTTTCACTGCAGATTTTATTGGAAAGAATAGACAGAGAAGAACAGTGTCGAACAATGCCTGCTGCGAATAGAGAAAACGATTTTATACAGAACATAATTGGCACGGTGTGAAATGTTTGAGGTGGAGAATTTTCATATAACGAATGTTCCGTTAATTAAATTCGAAATACCGAAACAATGCCATCGATGTCACTGGCGTGAAACGGCTGTCTATGTCGGAACGAGTCGATCCAAATGAATTCGTTTCACCGAAATAATTTGGAAGCCCTATAAAACGTCCACGTCAAATAATAGACGTTGAAATAAAAACGCAATTATAAAATAATACGAGTAAAATTGAATCTACTTGACGTCACTCTATTAAAGTATAATAATAGGGAAGATATTTCTCGATAATAATCACGATAACGATCATATCGGAAATTTGAGCCGTACAATATACATATAATGGTAGATGGTGCTATAGAATTTTCCTGAAAATTTGAATGACTGAGTATCGTTGATCTAGACTTGCTATAATTATACTCTGTAATTTACGAACGTAAATGAGGTCGATGAAACGTGTACGGAACAATGGCGTCGAAATCATTAGGTTCGTTCTGATCGTTTCTGCATCCCGTGCAGTGTGTAACTAACTTAATTTGTGGGCTTTCGGCGAGCCTGTCAGGTTACATAATCAACTACGGATGGATTTCAATCGAATATAGTACAGTCACGTAACATGCCATTTCCAGACTGCCAAAACCCTTCTGCGAAACTCAAGGAAGAATATCGCTCGAGAGATAAGAAAGGGAATGGAACATAAAATCCTAGGTATTTATTTCTATTTGTACAGAAGAAACAAAAATCAAAATACGCTCTTTTGATTCGAAAAATCAGTTCATTAGTTGCGAACACTTCACACAACAAACGCCAACAAAGAGAGTAAAGTGTCGACACGGCGGAAGTGCAACACAAGACTTGGAATGCTTTCAAGCTCAGAGAAATCTCGCGAGATGTTCGTGGAGAATTTTTCTTGGATGTCCCGTGGAACCCTTTCCGGATTTTATGGAAGTCACAACAGATCCTCGCTTTTTATTTTCTCTCGCCGGTCCTTTGTATCCTTCTATTCCTTTTTTCCTACTAGCGGAGAATTCCTGCCATTCATTCTTTCTCTCCTTTTTCTCCTCTCGCTCCTTGTCGCTGACTGGCCTGCAACTTAGATAAGTACCCACTTTGCCACCAGCGCGAACGTACTCGTCGAGACAAGAAAAAGGACAAACGATCCTCATACACCTCGTGAAATTTCAGTCGCACCACTGTTAATCGCCATTTTATAAGACACGCCTGTTATTTGTAAAACAAGGGATGAGAAGGAACGATAGGAGTGTTGGAATTTCACCGTGAACTTCATCTGCAGGGACTTCAAATTTTACATTCTTACGTATTGTAACATATGAGTTTTGCATGTATCTACATTCAAATAACATCCCCTTTAATTTAATAAATCCTTAACTATAATGCTCGTCTATGATAAGAGAATTCTAAATTTTTAATTTTTGTATTCTACGGAATAATTACATAGCGATTCCACATTTTCGTCTGACAATGTTTAACCTTACCAAATATCTTCTCTCGCAAAATCAATATTAAAGCTAGTACAACACTGAAACGAACCGAGAATAATTAAGCTGTAGCCAAAATTACTCGAAATAATCAGAATTACTGAGCAAACGCAATCATTGGATAAACGTTCGTGCCCTATTCCTTCTAATTGCTTCATTAAACGACCTGAAATCGTGTTTCAATTTCGTGAAAGGCGTCGTCTACGCTGAAAGGTACTTTTCGACCCGATTCAGTGACGAATACAGAAGTTATCAACGTGAAACGTGAATCGTAGCGTAATAGCCAGGCGTTAAGACGTCAACGTCGTTCCTCAACTTACCGCGAAATCGTGACGACAAGAGAAACTGGTTAGAAAATAGAAGCGCCGACCACGCGGGAGACTCTGCTATCTCTGGCGAATTGTCCTTTAAATCGCAACGTCGGCGTAGTTATGTAAATATGACCGATCTGTTGAAGCCCATTACGTTTCTTGGCCAAATAATACCCATGACGCAGGTCTGAACACAGGTGAAGTTACACCGTAGACATCGAGCAAACTATTTTACACCGTCGTCTATTTCTATGTGGCGGGTGCATCATTCTTTGTATTTATCGTATTGCGAAATGGAACGGTGGTTGAACTTGTACCGATTTACTTAGATCAATTGGAAAAAGTATCATGAATTTTGTATACTAACCAGAGAAAACTGGGCAAACTTTGGAGAAAAATACGAAACGCGGGTTTATTTAAGAAAAGGGCATGACAGCCGGAGAAATAGAAAAATCAAGGAATTTGTATATAATTATCGAGTAAAATAGAAATTCATCAGTGAAAAAGAACGTACAATTTTTCAAGAAAAGACGCGTGAAGTTGTTGGATGGTAGATTTTTGAACCTTCCTTGATTGTTGCAACGAATTTTCTAGACAATCTAACACTAATTCCTGAACTATCTCTGGAGAACATGAGGTGAAGCGAAGGAATTTTAATGGGAAATTGTTTTACATAATACTGCAATGCAACAGTGCACTGTAGCACATAGCGCTGAGAAACGAAGGTAAAAGTTGCAATACCCGTGCAACGATTAAGTAGAAAGTTAGGCGAGCCGATTCGAAAGCAAACAAACATAGTAAAGAACTGGCCTACGTGCAGAGATTCGTAATGTTTAAAGCATACATATGGATTTGAATTTCGTGGATCTCATTCAGTTAAAAGAGGAATGGGAAAAGGCCTGGATTTGTATAAAGATGAAGTAGAAATCCGATGTGACGAGGGAATTTTTCATAAAGCACACTAATTGAGTCGTAAAGACGGTTTATTAATTTATTTGAGACACAAAACTATTACCGAGTATCTTTATACGTTCTTTCCACTGTGATATAAAAATTGACAAAAGGATGTTTCACGGCTGAACTGCTCCAGACGGACTTCGTAATTTGTAGAGGATCGAAAGTTTTCGTGAGAAAACTTCGTTGGATCCAATATCGAGACGAGGCGCAACCGCGCGAACTATACAAAATGATCGGCATAGAGAATAAATTCCAATAGAATCCCGAAAACTCTGTAGGATTATTCTAACTTCACAACCTTATATCTAGCGAAATATAATCGAAATTCTTTGAACAGGAAATGAGATATAGCTGTGTGAAAAATGACGCGATATGACACTGCTGAGTTAACTATCCAAATAAGCAATTATCAATGGTAAAAATAATAGAAACATAGATATCTATTCAAAGATACAAAAAAATGGTAATACTCGGAACAGCAGCGACAATTAGAAAAATGCTACAATAGTAACAGAAGATCATATAATCTTTAATACCATAAAGTCATGTAATCTTTACACCATACAAGTGCGAATAAAGCTGTTCGCATGAAAATGATAATAAAACGAAGAAAAATTACATATTTTTGGATTCGTAATTATCTGATAATATAACGATACTTTCCCTTCCTAGTCGTGTAATTTTCATGACGAACAACTTTTCACTAAATTCAAGGGAAGCTTCTATTGGATTGTACATCCTTCGGTCTATGTTTATGAGCTCGCGATACACAAGCTTTCTTTCACAGCGTGAATCTTTTTCTTCTCGTGAGAGTTCCAGGGCAACATCGAAAGGAGAGTGACGAAAGAGAAGAAGAAAACGAGTAGATTCAGACAGGCTAAGAAAAAAGTTGGCCACGGGGGGCGAAGAAAGACGTAAGCGTAAATAACGGTAGGGTCGTATAGATGGGAAGCTAGACAGATGGATAGATAAATAGATAAATAGACAGGCGTGGAAAGGGCGACGAAGGATGAAAACGGGAGGTCAGAGAGTGATAGATAGGAGGACAGATCCCAGGGACTGGCTGAGTCCGTTGGTTGGCAGCTACATTAACCGTGAAACGTGCACAGGGCAACACCAGAAAAGAAGCAGAGACAGCCTGCGGCGATAAAATAATGAGCTTCCGGTTTTCCTCGTTTCCAGGTGGTGTCTTTGTCGTGCTGGTTTGCGGGTTGGCCCTGGCTATCCTCGTCGCAGTCCTCGAGTTCTGCTGGAACTCCAAGAAGAACGCCCAATCGGACAGGGTAAGCGAACGAAGCACCGAGATACTTGCGTGCGATTTCGTGCTTCGCGTGTATGTGCTGCATGAGTGTATTTTCCTCTTTTTTGCGTGCAAGGCCGCTCGTCTCATCATCAGTGTGCTTTTTTTTTTTATCGTTTTCGCATTTCGTATCTTTCGCCTGCTATATCTCGAAACTTCGATGAAAAACAATTGCATGACATATCGATGGTATAAATCTACCGTTTGATTTTCAAGTTTTTGATCGAGCGATTTGCCCGTAGAACGACAGAATCACGTTACATTTATTTGATTACACGTGGTATAGCCGGCTCGTCTGAGCACGCACGTTCCCGTTCTACTTGTTTGATTTAAATGCGATACTGCTCTACGTAGCGAGTTAAACACCAATCAAATAGCTTTCATATCAATCCGTTCGATGAATTTGCAAACAGATGAAGCATGCTAAACATTACGCTTCCAAACACACGCTTCCAAAAGCTGTGTCGTGTATCCTATGTAAAATCAGTCAAAGAATAAACGATTATGAAACGCGAAACTCACCAGAGATTCGATACGCAAAGAATTATTTGTTTCATACGATAAGAAGGTTTTTTTGAGGTTTTTTGTAGTATTTGGATCTCTTTGAATATCAACATAGGATAAGAAATGCGATATGAAACCATATCGCTGTTTGAAACGAAACCCAACTGTTTGGAAAAATATCACTTCTCAATACGTATAAGGTATATTAACGCGCAATACAAAATATAAAAGCGCAAAAATTTTCGTTTTAATCGATAACAAAGTTGAGAGTATAAAACATCAAACACATTTACCTCTATATCTTGTCCTATATAACACAAAGTTCCGTAGAATTTTAACTTTACGTGACACAATGTCACTAACGAAGCTGTTACTTAAATACTTTCTCTAACTCTTCCTCAACTCTATCAACCCGTTATTTACAACTTGTAAAGAAGCTCATCACAAGCATACCATAATTCGCATTGAAAATTTACGATGAAAAGCGGCCTGGTACGCAAGAGGATTCGCATGGTATCGAGCTCGTCTGGTGCGATCGTCTTTCTGTATCATTTGTTGGTATTGTTGTGCCTGTTCTGCCGGTCCCTGTCCATGCATCGGTGGCAAAACGAAAAAAACGTCGACTCGACGCCGCGGCACGGCAGTCCCTGTGCGCCGAGATGGCCTCGGAATTGCGGTTTGCCGTGCGGTGCGGCTCGCGGCAGAGGCCAGCCGCGAAGGCGCGCAATTCCGACGCCGCGGTGCCGTGCGACCGTTGCAGCCCGCGTGCCACCAGGAGGAGAACGCGATATTGTTCAACCGGCCACGAAGAGACTACCTACATTCCGAGCATCGAGATACCACGGTTAAATGGTGTAAGTCCTGTCCCTCACGACGGGCTCCTGACGATGGCCTCTCTTCCAGCTTTTCTTTTTCCCTCTTTCCATATCCTGTTGTTATTTGAAAAGGTAGTTTACCTGGCTGTAGCATTTCTTTTATATCTACTTGTTCTATACGTACAGGGTATCACGCGTAAAGATGTTATATCGCCCCGTTCTATTCTAAATTCGTCGAATTACAAAAGGTTCTGTCATAGCCGAGAAGAGAAGCCATCGGTTGAACGCGGAGCTGTGCCACTTTCACGGTAATTCAATCTCAAAGAGAATAACGTGTAACGAAGACACCTACGCGAATTATTATCAACGAACGATTTGACTCGGGAACGTATCTTGTTGGTATACCAACGCCAATTTTCCAGCGTAACAATCGAAAGATTCGATTACCGTGATATAGGGACAGTCTCCATGGAGCCTACCAACAGATCTGTGCGTTTCTTTCATCAAGCTTCGAAACACGTAAGAACGCACGGAAGAGAAAACGCGAGAAGCCACGAACGCGAGAAGGGAGTATCGCAAATTGGGAAGTGCTTGCGCGAGAATTGTCCCTTGATTATCCTTTCGTATATCTTTTGTACCTCGTTTTCATGCGTTTTTTTTTTCTTCTTTGTATCTCTGTCTGTCTCTCTGATAATACTAGATTCGAATATACGTTCTGTTGTACATGGAGTAAATTTATTTATTTATTCGTCTCTGTACGTGAATACGTAAATACTGTATGTTCTGCATTTTGGCACGGTCCAATGTATCTTGCTGCTACTAGCGAAACGAGCACCGCGCGTTTAATCACAACTGGCGCGGAGCTCTCAGTCACGCACGCTTACATTCGCAGTAATCGCTTCGACATACGCGCCCTTGTGTAGGGGCGCGTGTATAAAACTTGGTTGCATGCCTCGTATTTCTGTTAAACGATCGTAATACGATCCAACGCGACGACGACGTCACTTCAAATTCGTCGTCGTACAGTCGAACGCCTCTAGCCAACGTTTGTTCGCTGCCTCGTCGACATCGATCGTTTTGCCGTGCATGTTCGAATTTGTCGAATCACCCGTTCCAAGTCGAGCAAACGAACAGTCGTGAAGGGAATCTAAGAACAGCGCCACGCTTAGTACTTTATATCGATACCAGAAAGGATAACGAAACGTTTTGAAATTGGAAGAGGAAGGAATACCATTTTCTAAATTATTTCTATTTTCGTTATTTCTTTATTCGAAATTATCTTTTCCCTGTGTGGTACAAGAAGGAACATTCGGTTTTAATAGGAAAATTCTCCGGGCCATTGGGATATCGATACGATACCATAGCGTTAAGTAACTCGTAAAATTTGATTTCGCAAAGTTGCTTGCCGTTACAGTACGGCGAATATCGGCTCTTCAACACGATAGAATAGAGTGTTCGTTAAACAGCTATCGGAAAGGAACGTGGCCGACGCGAAACCATTCGCCGTGCTCGAAAGCTCACGTGAATGGTGCTTCTGATCGTGTCGGAAGTGATTTTTCCGAGCTACGTCACATTTTCCAAGCTCGTTTCCACGTAGCCAGCCAGCAGGTCCTCGGAATATCTCGAAATGTGCGTAACCACGACTACGGAGAGAACACCGATCATCAATATTCTGTTAGAAAAAATAACAAACTAAACGAAAATTATCAAACTCGTTTCCCTCGTATCTCTGCTGTCGAACGAATTCCACGGACACGGACGGAAATTTTCTCTGCTACCTGGCTTAAGTCTCGAAAAGTTGTGTAACAGTGATTATTGAATTTAATTAGATCAAGATGAATTATACATTTGCAATGTTCAATTGGAAATTAATTGTAGAACAATCGTAACCGGTTTCGTTATGTCGAGTTTAAAATGAAGTAAAATGTCCCGTACTTGATAGAAATCAAATTCGAGATAGATTTTCACTTCGAGATCCGCTATTCAGACTAGAGTTTAATTGCAATTTAAACGAGACAGGATCAGCGGCTCGGTAGAATTTCGTTGGAAAATTCCACGGCTTAAAACTATGATCCAATCGGATTTCCAGTTTTGTAGGTTTCAGCGAGAACGAAAGGAAAGCTTCGGTCTCGAATTCCGAATTCCACTTTCGATACTTTAATCAGCGACACGATGCTTATCGATACGGCAGAATCCACGAAGAATATTTATTGCAATGCTTTAAACCTCTCGGAAGTTCGCTGACGATCTTGTTTTTCCATCGTCTCATCCGTTGATTCGTTTTGATAAAAACAAACGAGTTTCCCGTTATTCCATGAGGGATGGGTGTAGATCAATGTTTCTCAATAGACATTGTACGATTTGTCTAGGCGAAGAATGATTAGAAACTGTACTCTGTACTTAGAAACTCTGCTTTATTCGCGTAGTTGAACTATTCCACTCCTATGTGTAGTAAACAATTTTTCTAAAGATCTAAAGAGATTTTAGGAGTACCGCTTTCAGTTCGAAAGCTCAAAAACAACCTTCAAGTGCTTAAGTAAAAAATTTGATGTCAATCTATTTTGTTCTACGTTGTTTTTTAGCTATTCGCGTAGTTTAATTACACCGTGTATCCAATAAAAAAATTTTCTAGACTTTCGAAGAGATTGAAAATCGGTGTTTCCAAGTCGAAAGTACCGGAATAGTGTCCAAAAATTCAAACCGAAAAATTTAGTGTCAAACCGTTCTATTTGCAGGCTTACTCTCTCGAACAAAACCGAAATGTTCGGAACACAACGCTTCCGCGCGGAAACGCGGACCTCGCTTCCACCAAACTAGCGGTCTGCGTTTCGCACGGTTCATTCCCTCGTCCCGCAACAACATCGCTTTTTCTCTGGGACGGGGGAAAAAAAGAAAATGAATCTATCGTATATGCGACTACAGTTTCAGGAAAGTCCCTCTCGCCTTTGCTCACCGATATTTTATTGAATTTCGATCCTCGCAAACGTATTTTTATCACAAATAAGTTCTTTTTTCGGGAAATCGCAGCTGGACGTTGGTCGTTCGAATCGATACGAGGCAGATTCCGTAAATCTCGGGAAAATTGAAGCGTCAGCCGATCTAGAGAAAAATAGAAAAAGAGCATGCACGGTAACGAATCTAGAGACGATTGCAGTAGAGACTCGTTGGAACGAGGCGAGGACGAGACCATAACGCGTAACGATTTCGATACGTAGGCCCACGCGAGGCGGAGAAAATTCCTTTAGGAGCTTGGAAAAAGTTATAGCAAGTTTTAACGAGACCTGGCAACTTTTAATAACTCGCTCGCTCGCAGCTACGAGACGTAGAGAGGCCTCGGGGTGACCGAAAAGGATTACCCGCGACCAATCATCACCCCGATATAGCTAACACCCTTTGCTTCCTCTTTTCTCAGCAGGAGGGTGGTGCGTTGTCGATGACGGAGATGAAGAAATCATTGAGCTTCGATCAAGTGGGAGCGGCCCGTGGCGGGAACACCTAGCACAGGCCTCATCCTCATCTTCATCCTCAGCAGCAGCAACAGCAACAACAGCAACCACCACCGTGCAAAGCCACGCCCACGCACACACGTCACACACACTGCCACTCACATTCACACAGCCACAGTCACAGTCATACGCACAAGCACCAACCACCCCCACCGAGGCAGAGACGGGGCTCTTCAAGCATCGTCTTGGGTCAAGGTTAGTTGCTTCCAGATGATTCCCTACGCTCGATACGAGTACCCGCACGAGTCCCAAAAGAACTAAAATCATTTTTTTTTTTTTATTAGATCTTGAAATTGCCCTCATACAAGAAACAGAAATGTATCATGCGCCATCTTCATTTCTAAAACTATAAATTTCGACGAAATATTCGATGAAAGAAACAGAACATTAATAATACGTTAGGATAAAAAATTTTTTAATGAAAAGAACAGTGAAGCGACCATATTTAAATATGAAAGAGAAAAAGAACTACTTACGAAAAGAATATAGGAAAAAATGTTTTTGATGCGCAGGAGGTGACCATCCTGAGAGTATTCTCTGGAGATTCGACTGCGACCTGGCGGGTGAACCAGACGTGGTAATATCGCCGCCACCGCCACCGCCTCCGCCCTCGGCGGCTGTATCGAGGACCACGACCCTTTGACCAATACTCGAGGAGGTGCCGACAGGTGTGCCCGTCCAAAAGGAACTGCCCACCCAGGCCTCGGTAGTAGTGAACGTGGTCGACCAAAAGGAGACCTGCTTATAGCATATGTAGTCGCCGGGGCGGCTGAGTCGACCACAACGCGGCCCGGCTTGTGCCATCGGCGACGTTGGATCATCGATCGATCGACTATCCACGTGACGACACAACAATGTAGATTCGTTTAGTAAAATACAGAACGAACGTGGACAAGTTGCGACGTGTGCCAAAAAACCCGGTCCATCGGTATGGATCATCTAGGACGAGAGATCGTGTCGAGGACCATGTTACCAATACACGAACAGAGACGTTGATCGAGATGGAACGCGATAGAGATACGTCGACCATTTTACAAAAAGATAAAAAACGAACGGTGGACAGTGGACGAAGTTCGCTCGAAACAGCGAATGAAATTGTCGTGCTGATTGCAAATGAGAGATCGATCGTAGAACCAGGTGTTTGATACGAATAATCCGTATTGTTCGATGCCGGAGGTGGATGCTCCTCGAGCGGACGTTAATAAAACAGGATCGATTGCACGGCGATCGAAAGGCGTCACCGTCCAAACGACCGCGTTCCATCGACCTGACGAAGCTGAATAGCAAATGAAACACCGTGTGCAACGCCAATCAATCGGGTGAGCGAATCGTTCGCTACTCGAGGCGAGGACTTTCGAGGCTGGGGGAAGGGAGGGTCGAATAGTGGTTAAACGGCCGATTCAATTGCCCGGACTGCCCGACGCGATGGGTTCGGGCCGATTTCCAAGCTAAACATATCGATAATGGAGCCAGAAACGAGGTCGAGAACTCGGACGATGGGTTCTCTTTTGGCACGCTGAAGAAGTAGCCTCGTACGCGGCCAGTGATGGAAAAGAACCATGTTACTATCGATCAACGACCACGATACGTGTGATTAGACTCGGACCAAAACTCATAGTGATCACTGCCAGCAGCTAGCCTAACATAGTCAAACGATCTAGTACGACGTGAACAAAGAGGAAGCTTTAATCCGGCCGCGTGTTTATTCGAATTCACGGCCTAAAACTTGATCCTTGCGTTCACCTTCGCGAAAGATCGATTCTTGAGAGTCGACGTGACCAACGAAGATTTTTCGATTCGGAAGAGCTCGATCGCAATGTTACACGAAACATGCACAATGAAGTACTATTTAAGAAGAACGGAACGAAGAATATACGTGGGATACGTCACAACGTTTAGAGAGCAGGATTTAGATAAACGACGTGTTTACGAACGAAGATTAATGGCCTAGGACGGGTGTACTGTCGTCATCTTTTCGACCAAACGACCAAGACGATCACAGATAACTAGGAAGAACGAAGATGAATTAAAATTTATCGTCTTATAGACAATTAGAAAAAAAAGGGAAAAAACAACTAGAGCAACCTCGGCCGTTTCCTGCGAGAAGCGAGACGAATCGGAGGACGTAGTACAAAATTTCCAAAGCGTTACCTGAGCGTTTACGATTTTGCATCCTGACCTTTGTTTCCGCACCGTTGTGTCCGCGAGCACAGTCGCCAACGATGGACTAACAACTTTGCGAGTTCTATTGCGCCGCGAAATAGAATTTTTCACGCGTTTTATACAACGGAAGGAAGGACGAGGAACAGATTCTGCGAATGAATTTCTCGGCGTGCCAGGCAGCCTCGAAAGATCGAATACAGGGATCGATCCTCGCTGTTACATGCATCGTAGGAAAATATTGTAGAAAACGGACCAGAACATCCTGTCGACGAAGCAAGCGTGCTTGGAGAAATAGTTCGTTGATTCGATGGCGTTCTGTATTATAATAGACACGGTTGTACATGATCGAATTTGTTCAGCGATTGGTGATTCACGATAGAACATACTTTTACCGGACGATTGTATAAAGGAAAAGATCACACGTATGGACGCGTACACGAGCACGTTGGTACACGGTGTACGCGCGCATACCCGCATCTTAAATTTAGTTTACATGTAATGCCATAGGTAAGTGCGTAGCCACGTAAGAGACCTAGTCATATTTTGACACGATCGACAATTTATTATCGAGACGATACGATACGTTGTACAGTGACCGTTTTTTCACGAAATTCGAACAACTGACGCCGTTATCGAGAAGCGTATTCGATGGCGTTTTTAGTGTTGCGCACCGCGTCGTATACATACAAACAAACACAAACATACAAATAAATACACACAAACACATACGTATTGTGAATATACAAAAGGAACTATGTTTGTTGAAAGAAAAAGAGAAATGAACGTCGTTCGACGGTTTTATTAAAGCGTTATTAACGATATCAAAGGGAAGGGGATGTAAGGGTGTATGATTGAGCGCATGTGATAAGAAACAGGAGCGAATCGTGCCAAAAAAAGGGATAATCCATACTGATGTCATGGATGACAAGCAGCGACGATGATTTTTAAGTTACGTCAGATTATCGATCGCGTGACTTTGCGTAATTCGATAACGAGACGACCGATGCGACCACAAATTTCCTCGCGAACGTTTTCAAACGAAAACAGCGACGAATATTGTGATTGCGCTGCCGAAAAAGTATATTCTCATAAGTATATTCTCATTTGCATAGATAATTTTAATGGGGGCGTAATTGAAAGTCGTGGATATTAATCAACGCATTTGCCGAAACTTTATCACGTCGCTGATGAAGAGTTCACTTTGTCGGAAGCGAATGAAAAGACACGGCAAGAAATTTTCAATGGTTCCCGAAATAATCGAGTCTCGGGTATGGGATGCTCGCGTAATTGCCTTCGGAGGAACACTAATCCCAGCCTGCTGATAAATGAATTCTTCGTCCGCGTCGATTAATTAAGAGACTCACCCTCGTCAAAGTCGAGACACGTGGGTTTATCGAACCGGCGTTCGTTCTTCTTTGTCTGTTCTCGTGTCTCTCATTTCGGCTCATTCGTAGGTCGCGATCGGAATTTCGATTTGCCTACGCCGGAAGCGCATAAATTGCGGGCACGATTCGTTCTCGAAGAGAGGGCTGACTAGAAATCATCGTGATTGCGATATTTCGATGAAATAAAATTGAAGAGCGAAAGCGTTTGCGGAGATGAGGGAGATATTATTGCGACGAATATTACGTTGCCGGGAGGGAATGAATTGAGGCGTGAGGTGTTGGTTGGGAGAGTGTTCAACAGTTCATAACTACGTACTTGTCGCGTCATCACTGGTGTGCCACTATTCAATAAATAAATTTTATTTACTTAATCGATCTAGACATTTCTACATTTGGCGTAGCAATTGGAAATACATCGACTTTCTTTTTGCGATGGAGGCTCTGAGAGCTCGAAAAGGAAATTTCATTTCGTCGATCAACGATTGCAAGAGTTTCTCCTCTCTCGATTCTCAGCTCCTCGATCGAGTGAATGTGATACGCAGTGAATCGTCAACTTAAACATATCTCTCCGAAATAAGACAGACAATTAAATGTTGTTATATACATGTTTTACTGAATATTATCACTTTTTCTATCTCCGTGCAAAATTCATCCATTCTCAGTCAAACCACGATTAAAACGATCCCATGTCCCAAATCCTCGTGAAACGAATTCCACCTATCACTCGCAAGTTTCCTTTACCCTTTATACCTTCCTTTACCTAAGTTTACCTTTCCCTTGATACCTTCCTTTCTTTCGTAGCCGAGCATTCGACGAAAACGATAATAAACGACTGGAGCAATGAACAGCGATTTCGTTTCTCTGCTAACAAATTCATCGATTCCATCGAAACCAGGACAGAAGGCTTACAGAGGGACACAGCCATGTCATTGTGGACAAAATGACAAGTGAACCGATAGTTCATCAATCATCATCGCTTATTCCTCGATACATATTCAGATCGATCCTACGTTCCTTTGGCCAGCGTAATTTCGTTTACCACCACCGCTACGTCAATTATGCAAATCTCATTTCCTGCTCGGGACTATCAAGCCAGCCTATCGATGTCTCTCGAATATCACCGTCTTCCCACTTAATAGCGTGTTCGTTGACTTCAATCACCACTGAGCCAATACGAGTTTCCATCTCGTACATCGAATCATGGAAATTAATGAGAATCGTTTCCAGGGAAAGTTTCGTTCAGTGTCGAAACGTTTATTGGTCAAACAACACTTGCGGGCTTTATTTAATTTCGTGTCACGTAAATTTCGATTATAATTAAGTGAATCCAAAGTGCAATTTAGGATTGAATTTGAAGCCCGTGTTTGACAATAGTGCGTTTCATAAATAATTTCAATTTGCTAAATGCTGCATTAAAATTAATTATTCTTTATTACTATTCAAGCACATTGATTATCAACGCTTTAATTTGTAATTCCATGTGACTTATATTACCATTATCATTAATCAAGAATTGGTTTTCTGCCTTTATACGAAGTAAAAGATTTAAATGATATAACAAGATACATCAAGAACGCTTTACTTCCGTCAACTACGTCGAAATATCATTTCTACCAATGGAATTGGCCCGAGATTGTTCGAATATGCTCTCTTCTATTTATAGCGTTTCCGACTGTTCGCTCCTTCAGGATCTCAGGCATGGAACTAAATTGTCACGGCGAAGTGGCTGGCTTCCATCGCCCCATATTGAAAATTGCATTCATTTAACCGCGCCGCGTCAAAGGGAGCCCGTTAAAATCTGGGCCATTCGTCGTTCCTTGCGGAGGGCAAAAAGATGAAAAGGGAGAGAATCGTCGAAAGAGCGGCCTGCCGGAAAAGGAATAAGAAACGCCGTCGGTTATCGAGCCTCAGCCGGTTCCCAATCGACGCGTACTCGTTAATTCTTGCGATATCGTTACGCCATAAAATGAATCTTCTCCCCTTTCCATCCTTTCCTGCCGCTTCTTCGATCGTTAATGGGAATACGAACAAGTCGTCGAACGTTCTGCTTCGTCGTGAATGAAGAACACGAGGTCTTGTTATCCACGATGAAAGAAGAAACGCTGAATGGATCTTACGGTGGAATTTTGGAGCAGTAAGTTTTTAGTAGGACAGAATAAATAGAGACAGATAGAGGACAAGACAAAATCAATCGCGCGTTCTTTTGATTAGCGACACGTTGCGACGTAAAGACCAGAAGACAAAATGTCTCGATTTTCAGGAACCTTCCTTTTGACAGAATTTCCCCATTTTCCTTCAATCCTTCTTTGTCACGTTTCGAAACGATAAAGCAAATTGAAAGCTCGTCTAATATCCCGATGCTTCAAAGTATACGTTACGATCTTCATCTACGATCTTCTGTGTCCGTTCGTTTGGGTGACTCGTTAGTAAATTACAAGGAGAAACGTGTTATTTAGCACGACGAATCGATCTTTCGCGTCTAATTTGCGAATAATGGAACGAAGGGAGTGGAATTGGTCTAAAAAGGGTTGAAAAATTGGACGTAAGGCAGATGCTTGTTAACGTAACGACGACAGCCGTTCGTATCGAACGATTATTTCTTAACAATTCATCTTCGAGTAGCGGCGGTTTAATATATAACTCGTTAACGTTTAACGGACGAAAGAGGAGCGACGAGGCGAGAAGAAAAATGAGAAATAACGAGACGGAAGATCCTGGGAATCGAACGATTTGCCACACCATTCGTGTTCCGTCATTCTTTACGATTAGATTATAACGAGTGATTTATTATCGCTAAACTGGCACGTAAGTACTCCTCGATATCCATACATTTTAAGAAACAAGAATGTCAGATTATTACGAAAAGGTACAATAACCTGTGTCAGTAACTTTCTTCAATGAATTTCTGTCATCGTTAATAGCTCGATGATCAGCCATAAAATCGGAGCTTCGAAAGTATAATTTACAGTTTTACATGGACCAATTTTACGTCCAATCTTACTATATCGCTTCGTTCAAGTATATCCATAACGCCATTGAATTCCCGTTAGTGAATCGAGAATGTGAAATCTATTTTCTCGTTTGTTAAGCGCGAAAAGAACGGACAGGAATCCTCATCGAGGATTCCCGTGGAAAGCTTCTTTCGAGACGTTTAATCAGACTGGACGGGTAAAAGTTTCGTCCCTGGGGATTCGACCATTCTCGGCAACGTTGTGGTAATGAACAGAAACGAGACGGAGATAATACGCGAGGAAAATGCCGGCTGATTAAATTTAAAGATTCCCCAAGGGTGGCGTGGGAACTTTCGATTTGCATGTTGATTGACAAACGCAGTCTCTCGTTGGCCTCGTGATGGATCTGCACGGGTTGTGGTGACAGTTCCAGCAGCACCGTTTGGCCATGGATTGATGGAATTATCGATAAAAACGACAAAGACCGAAAGAGCAATCCCTGCCTTCTGCCTTCTGTATCGTTAAAAGTAAGAAAGTCGAATTGATTCCGGTTATTCGGCGATTTAATCAGACGTCTCTTAATGAAAGGGGAATACGATGTCAACGGGAATGAATGGGTAAAGTGATTGAAAACTTCAACGTCACATAACTTCAAACAATCTTATAATTATAAGAGTTGGTAGTAATTTAATTGTTCCTTCCAGTAACGTTAATTTCCGCGTAATTAAAACCTAAATACGGTCGAGTTGCATCTTTATTTTCATTCTATTTGCACTTCGTTGCCACTTTATCGAATTACGATGTTGTCGAGTAGAAGAATCAAATGGCAGGTTCGTTTCACGTGGCAACGAACTCGAAACAAACCGATAACCAACAACCAAAACGAAAAGCAATGGTTTTCGAGTCATGTTTCACCCCGATCGTTCCTCATTCCAACCTTAGCAGATAGGTCTCACTTAACCTGCTTATCTCTGACCGAGTCCATTGCGAAATGTAATGTATCTATGTTTCTTTGAACGCGCGCTACCTGCCGTTGGTCAAGTAAATCGAGTGTAACGTAACGCCCTGAGTTTTTACGTGGGTCGTTATCTCTCTGGCATTTACCCCACGAGACTATCGCCCTTTTTTCGGCGTCACCAGGAAGGAAAGGGGAGAGTAAAGAAGTCTCAATCGTACGAAATGAGCGGAACGTTTAAGGAGTGATTCTTGGTCTGCTGTGTCTGTAGGCTACTATCGACGTGTACTTGGAAGAAACGGCACGCTTCTACAGCTTTAATCTTTGCTGAAGACAAGTGGTAGCCGATGAACTCTTTCCCGCTGCTCTGGTCGCAACTGGTAATCGTGACTTTCCGGAAGACTGCCGCGTTATCGCCTGGTAAAATACGAGGAACGACTGGAGTCATTGGTCAGAAGTTCTTCTTATCGTGAACATGTCGATGTTAAATATTCGGATATAAGACGATCCACGACACCTTATGAATTTTGATACAAATAAAATAAAGAAATAAATTATTTTTAAAATAAATAGGCCAGATATTCTAAAAATAAATGCGCCAATCATTCTAGAAATAAATGGGCCAATAATTCTAAAAAGCAAGAATTTTAACACTGAAAAAATTGTGCAAAGGAAGCTGCAATAGGAATTTCCTGGAAACGTTGAAGGCTTATCTTTTCGGCGCAAAGAACAACTTCTAAAGTAGTAGGGAATTCGTCGTTGTCTCAGAGCAACGTTTCGCCTTCCAACCTTTTTGTAACGATTCAACTTTCGTCAGGCACAGTTTGCGTGGTTGAGTAACGAGTGGAAATTCTCTGGCACGATGAAACGCATGGAAAAGTTTGCAACGGCATCGCTGAATATTCCATTATCGGCACGCAAAGCTCGAAACGTTTCTAGAGTAGGAAACCATCGATATTTCTAGAAATTCGGATCTTGAAAACGAGTAATGAGACATCAACGTCACGAACAGTCGGTAGCTTCTTTAAAAGTCTATGTTGCGAATCATGGTATAACTTCGCTTATTCACATTAACCATCAGCGAAAGCTCGAGGAATTCGCAATTAAATTTCTAAAAGTAGCTTTGTAAAAAGCGTCTTGATATTAAGCTTTGAAGCGAAGCTACGTTGAATTTTCTCTCCCTCCTTAATATTTCTACAAATTCCGCGTCATTAATCTCACTGTTTACTTAATTTAAAATTTAGAAAATGTATTATCTAATCTATCCCTAAAACGTTATCTTTTCTATCGCCTCTAGAAGCCTGGAATCGATAAGAGTGAATTATCATCCTGAAGATCATAAATTTACATTGTAGCGTTATGAAAGATAAGCGTCTGAGGTTCCATTATTGTAAAGGTATGTACCTAGCATCTCAGGAAGGTACGTATACACTTAAGTACATGACCAATAGGCTAAGCATAAATCAACGATCCTCCAAGACATGAGAAGACTAGTGTTCTGAAATTAATTGCTATACGCTAGTGCATCACCTTGTATTTATAGTCGTATATTTATGACACTGTTTTCAGGTGATAAATATTGATAAAGCAAACAATAATGCATCGACTAAGTACAGGACATAACATTGTATGAAACTTCATGTTTCACGTTCTGAAATACCGATCTTGAGAAGAATGAGAGTATTTCTTACGCCCTCTGCGATTTACTACGGCGAATATAGGAATTATATCACATTATATCAATATCCAGCAATGGTAAAATGCCGTAAGATTCTTTTATCAACCATTGTAAACTAAGATCTCGCAACTTTACTTATCATGCAACGATAAAAATCGATTTTCCTACATTATATTTTCTACAAACTTAATATTTTTACAATATTTTTTCCTTTTAAACGATACAAATATAAAAGTTGCAAATTCAATCGTTCACTAAATGCAAAACGCTGTCTCTAGTGATGCCGATTTCCCTTAAAGTTGTCCCTAGATGATCCAATCTTCTCGGTGAATAACTGAGAATATAAAAATATAAATAAACATATATATATATATATATATATATTCTGAAATTAAGAATTCTCGAAGGGAATAAAATTCTAGGACGAAAATGCTGGACAAATCTTTACCCGCTGAGAACAATTTTATATCCTCGAGGGACAGTTCTTGCCATGGTTCTATCTAACAATTGATAAAGTCGAGCTATCGGTTCGTCGGCAGACACGTGTACCAGATAAACAGTACCGCCGTTCAAAGACCTGACTTTCAATCGGAATTCGCCTGGTTTTCCAGACGGTTCATTGATCTGATGCAGAATAGGAGGCTGAAAGGATTAAAAATCCATCAGAAAGATTCACTATTTTAGTCACCCGATTACAAAAGAATTATATTCTTACTGCATTCCTTCCTGCATTCTTCCTAACTGGTGCAGCAGACCTTGGAGCACGTTGATTTTTTCTAGCCGTACTTTGCTGATGCACTTGAGAAAGCGAAAATTGCGAAGTATCGGCGTTCACCTTCGGTGCTGACCTTGACGTAATGGAAAATCGGGAGTTTGGTAGGCTGGCGGATCTTGATCGTTGCCTGAGAATCTCATCCGCGTTATCCAATCGACTAAATGAAAGATAACGTTGTAAAAATAGACTGATATCGATCAAAGTTATTACATGATTTAGCAATTAATTTTTACTTTGGCGATAATTTAGACGCTCTATCGGTGGAACTGTGATAACATCTACCAGAGCTTGGAAATCTCATAATACCTTTGGATTTTAAAGGGATCTCCCGAGCCGAGGTATCGAAGTCTCCATTTTTAGACGTGTCACGCTTACGAAATAAAATTGTAAGTGAACCTTATGAACGTAGGAGGTTCGTTGATTCGTGAAAGAGATTCATGAAAAATTACTTTTTCTCTTCGAGTCGATTTCTTTTCGCCCAAACCGAGCTCCGCGTTAATGTGCGACTGTAAATGAGTGTCGGAGCAAATATTGTTGTGAGATGCCAATATTTGGGAACGAAGAACATACATCTCTAAAGGAGGAGCTTCTGAGGGAGTTTTTGGTTTCATGGATCTATCAACGAGTTTTCTATACAATCGTAAATCAATAGAAGATTATATATTTAGATTTAACCGAATCTTTATACCTAGCTGTGGCAGGCGTCAGTTCCCTAAAAAGATCAAAATTATATAGACTATCCTTCTCTCTCGTAAAGGTACCACGACGAGCCGACTTCTGATTATTAGGAAATCTACGAGTGGAAGGTCTAGACGACATCGATGTATTATCAGCCAATTCTTTTCCCAATCGATAACCTTGGCCAGGAAAATCGGAGTTCAAGAATACTTGATTTCTCTGATCCTCTACCTAACAGAATACTCCTCAAAGTAACGCATTCCTTTTTTCTCAATAGAAATTAAAATTGAAATTTCACCTTGAATGGTACACCCTCTGGATAAGTTTCTTGCAACTCAGAAGGGAAATAGCCGTCCAAGATATCTCGTAGAAACGATATCGCGGTTGGATCGTTGTAGGATCGTAATGGGCCATCTTGAACTATCATTCCATTTTTGTAGAATTTTAATGACATGCAAGATGCGGTCTTTAAACAATTAAGAGACATATTATATTATTAAACTCCATCTTGATAATACACGTTATATGTATTTAATTCTTAAATTATCACCAGAAAAACAAACGCTAAGAAATCGCGACTGACTCATAACAGCTGCAAGCCAGAATTGCACCGTAATTATTTACCGAGCTCGTAACTCATATTCGATATTGTTATTCGCACAGGTAACCGGTTTTATCGATTAACATCAGCTTTCTGTGTTACATTAGAATATGTATAGTTTACATCCGGACCAAAGAATCGACGGTGAAAATTGATACCGACGTTACGAGTGCAAATATCGATGTAACATGCCTATTAGCGTCTCACAGAATGTTTAAAGGGAAAAACGATCACGTAACCCTGTTTTATGAGAACATGTAATATAAAACAGGATAGGAATTCATCTATCTTACCATTCCTGGCAAATTATATAAATATCTAGAATATACGTGTATGTACGTGTATATATATATATATATACCTTCTTGTTTTATACTTTATAAATTGTGGGAACTTCAAAAATACAAGATAGGAAAAAAATAGAATTCAAGGAAGATTCACGTTTAACTCGTCGTAAATTATTTTATACAAGATAAATATTGCTGTGTGAAAATACTGCATAAATAAATATTTACTTTGAAGGTGGCCCCGTTTCCTCTTTCGTTATGCTGCACGTGAACTTCACCCTTCCCAGCGGCCAGGTTCAGCTGGTCAATATTCGCGATAATCTGCTCGTAACAAGTCTCGATGGTGTTGCTAAAAGGCACGGCTAACTGATCATTAATTCGATCGGGTGCCGATCGCTTGAAATAGTAACGTATACTCGATTTACTTGGCTATCGTTTCAGGATGCTTCGAACCGTTCGTATTGCCGACCCAGACCAGACCATAATCGGCCAAGAATTTCTGTACGAGAATGAAAACACGATGACGTTGAAAGAATTAAGAACGCAACTCTGACAATAAAATGTTTTACGTGCACATATAATTAACCTCCATCTCGTAAATTCTTTGTTCGAGCATTAAACATCTTCTGTAGAGATATTCCGAATGATCGGCTTGCACGCGCCGCTGCTGCTGTTCCTTCTTTCGTAGTGTTTCTTGATTCTTGCTCTTTGTCTCCCACTCCTTGACCTGTAACAATTCGTAAATCGTCATGAAAATGAAAGGACGACAACAACGAATAAAGGAAACAGTGAAGAACCTTCCGTTTCAATCGGGAAATTTCCTGGTCCTTTAACTTTATTTGCTCTTCGCTTCTCTTTAAGTTAGACTGCA
Source organism: Bombus vosnesenskii (assembly GCF_011952255.1). Lineage (NCBI taxonomy): Eukaryota > Metazoa > Arthropoda > Insecta > Hymenoptera > Apidae > Bombus > Bombus vosnesenskii. The sequence continues at coordinate 54,991 of NW_022882937.1, forward strand.
CCTTCTGTACCTGATTTTCGACCTTGTATAACTGCTTCGTTAATGTATCGATGAATTCGCTCTCTGGGACAATTAGTTTCTACGGTTAGTCAAAAGTTAGAAACATTCGACCTCGAAGCTAGAAACTTGTTTCTATCTTCGACAGGTTAGCAATGACGCGTCAATAACGAATGTCTGCGGATCAGGATAGAATTTCCGATCGCAATCGCCGATTTCCACGACCAATTAAGTTTTTAATTAATCCAACAAAGAGCACGTGATTAGATGAATGAATACGATGATACACGCAACCAGTCACATGTCAACGCCAAACGAGACCAGCGTTTTTATTCTCCTCGCGTGTATTTAATTATCTCTGTTTGTAACAAATTACCTTCTTGAATTACGGAGTTTTCCGGTACGTAGATGTTCGTTGGTCTAGCGTGACAATTCCAAAATTTTCTGCCACTGAATGCTGTGTTGGAGGTCTAAAATGACGCGTAAAATAGGCCAGGGAAATTAAAGTTGCACGATGCGATTGAATAATGAAGGATATCGATGGTTGTGTAATTACCGTTCTATCGATTCTTCTGTTGATATGATTAATGTCTTTCTGACGATCCCTAGACGCCAGGATACTTGCGTTTTCTAACGACGCACTCTGCAGTCGATCTATACATTCATCGTCGTCGACTATGTAAGTTGCGGTCGAGGGAATTCGTTTTAGCCTACAAATAGGTAAGGAAAATGTAAAGACTTAACCTAGTAGAGGTTTTTGTCTGCTCGTTAAAATTATATTTATATCGCGTTAGAATTTTTCTTCTTCGATAAAAGACGGGAATATCATGAAGCATATTTCTTTAACTACGTTCGTAATTGTACAATGTTGAAAATACTTGTGATGCGAAGTAGTAGTCGGAGAGCACTTTGCAGGTTTTTTTCGTGGATGGGCGAAATTGTTCGATTGGCTCATCGTGTATGTGACGACATTTAGAACGAGTTTGTCATCATTCACATTGGAAATTTTTATATCGAATTTTCCGAAAGCGATTTCGGATGTTGTATTTAAAGTACACGAGGTGCAGGGAGGGATCGATCGTGAACTCCGCGGTTGGTGACAGTTTATGATCGAACGAACGATCGATGTGAAGTTAACGTCAACCACTGAAGCGTATCTACCACACACTTTGAATATTTTATTACTGCAAAATTCAGTACGCTGGATGACCTCGTTCGGGGAATTTTAATTAATGGTAATGGTTATAGTTTATGTGGAATAAAAATCCCTGGAATCCGCCATTAGAAAATACAGGCTGTAAAACAGGAAAAACACAGAACTCTCGATTAGTCAAGGTGAATCGATCAGTCGATAAATCTTCTGAAATAGTTCGAAGCAGTGAAAGTACGAGACCTTCGTGTCAAACAGACTTTGACCTATTTAATGTAAATATACGAATAATTAATTCATTTCTGTGTGAACAAAGAAAAATTCATTATCATAACACTATTATAGTTTTTTGGTGAATTCATTAGCGTACAAAAGATTGCACAATACAAGTAAACATTTATTCTCACAGTTGTTCCACATTACATAGCATAAATTTTTGCAATATCATATCGAGTGTTAACTGTCTTAACTACAATTTCTATTATCTATCAACTATTTCTATTAATTACTTATATCTAAAATTTAAAGTCAAACTTTAAAAAATTGTTATTAAGTTTCATTTTATCCTAACGCTTTTCCACATTAACACATTCGCTACTAGCAACTGTATAGAAATATTAAGGTAGGAAATCGTAAGATAAGAATTTGGATAATTTGTTTTCAATTATCATGCTTCGTATCGCTTATTATTATTAATTCAATACCTTTTTCCCCTCCTTTTCTTTGAGTTATTAATACCCAGTCATAATTTAAGCACGAAAGAAATATTACGTCATCGATCGTTAGATGACAGAATGAAATTTCATTTTCAACCTTGTTCGCTCAAACTCCTCCGCATCTACGTCATTCGGGCACAAAATCGATGATGGACGTTTCGTGATTCGATTTGGAGCAATAATAGCAAAGAAGAGAACACAGCGCCGTGTGACGACGACGCAACGGTTTCAAATCGATCGCTGCGCGAGCGTATTCGCGCCTGCGTCACGTGATCATTACGCCTCGGTACAACGAGCCTTCCAGAAACGCCGTATCGTTGTCACCGTGATTCTATGCTGTGTAGGTGAACGTGTGTTTCGTGTGTTCCGTTCGAATGTCAGTTCCAAGTTCTTGTGTTCACGATCTCTTCTGCCGCCAAAGAAATGTTGGTGAATGCGTGAAGCTTGGCGGAACGTCCGCTCTCGGTTAAAAATGTGAATCAGAACGAGGACCGCGGAACTCAACAACTCTTGGCCGGAAGTAAACCTGACCGGGGTGAGTTACTATCACGATCGATTATTTTCTTTCCCCTATTCTCCTTTCTGACTACGAAGGCCACGGCCACGTGCCGCATCCGTTCCGAGAACACCGTTCTCGTACGGACATAACCTCGAAATCACGGGCAAGCGTCAATACGACGAGGTTAGAATCCGCCGAACTATTGACACAGTAGTTATATTTCGAGAACTTTTATTTATATCAAACGATTAGCAGATGAAACGAAATTAGTTCCATGGTCGTCGATATCTTGGATGATGTAACCTGCGGCACCTTCGTAACAGACTAATTACGTGTCAATCGTCTTATGACTGCTGCGTTGATTATTGAGATTACCGGTCTTGCTATATACATATTCTCGATATTCTCGAATGTTTCAGTACCTATAAATTGTTCATTATGTACGTATGTATGTTATTGAAGCATAGGTGTTTATTTATAACTAGACAGAATGTTCCACAATCTTAATCCCAGTTTGTATACATTTATAATTCCTAATCCTTCATTTTTTTTGCAGCATGAAATCCCTTACGTCAGTTACAGGAACGAGATAACTGTGTGTGAAATTAACTAGGCAAGAGAATTTGAAGATCGTGTTCCTGTAATGTTTCAATAATACAAGCTCCATGTTACATGTGTGCGTGTTTACTTTCCGTCACTTAGATAAGCAAATAGACATGTTGCTTTCTGGAAACCGATAAATCGGAGAATTGAGGTCAGTCAATAATGTCACGAGAACTAGTCACATGTCTAATTTGATGCCGCGCCGGCCGGTTCAAGAATTTCCATGGAGCGAATTGTGCGACCCGTCTTACTCATACAGCTTAATAGGGTCAACTAAGAAATAATTAAGCTTAATGCGACCGAGAACAAACTTTAGCGTATAAATATTTCTTCCTCCTCGTGCAATAATCGGGTTTGGTTTTCAAACAGATATTTAATTGATGAAATTGAGGAACAATCCTATCTTTTTCCCTCTTCACGCTTTTTTATCATCAATAATTTTTTACAATTGCTTTTTTATTGCGACAGATTTTGTTAGTTATGAAGCGCTGTGTTTCTATAGCTTCTATAGATCCAGATCAATTATGGAAAACAGAAATATGTTAATAGAAGATAGAAAAGTTTTAAGGATAGCGTGCAGCTATAGACTTAGTGAAAATAAATATTATTGTTACATCAACGAATATTTACACAAACACCCTTACTATGTAGTGTTTGATAATAAATATATTACAGCATCTATAAAATGCTAACAGTGCATTTCTTATTAACCGTATATCGTTTGGCGATTATAATCGATTTCTGCATAAAGTTTCTGATGACATGGCGCATATGAAATGAAACATCGAGTGACACCTGTTGTACATAATGATCTATCCAACGCAGAAAGCAAACGAATAGCACGCCTTCCACGTAGTCGGTTGGTTAGTTAATCGATCGGCGAAAATTGACCCGCTCCATAGTGACGACCTTGCGATTTCACGAACACCGCTCGTGGCGTTCAAGTATGGCCGAAAAAGAACATTTTTCATCGGAATCATGTCGATATCTCGAAAAATTCAACGGTCGTGTTCCCTCCTTTTTCTTATGTTATCGTGCCATTGATAACTTATTAGGAAACAGAATAAGTTTTATATATCAAATATTTGAAAAGGTTCTGTCATAGTATAAATAAATATATATATACATATACGCATATTACATAATCGTAACGTTTCCTAATGCTTGATCTACATCTCTACCCTTTTACCTTCATTTTCAACATTGTTATTTTTCAAGCATTTCCATACCGGAAGACTCATGCATGCAAAATACATTTGAGCAAAATCACATTCTCTTCGCTTTGTTAATCGCGTGTTTAGTTCATGCGCATTGCCACAATACATACGGGCCTTTCAATTTCAAATTGTTCCAGTTCGAAAGCGAAACACGTGTTCGTTTTACAAAATTAGGAACGGTCGCTGCGACGAAGGCATGGATACAATTCTATGTCAAACAAACTGATTTACTGACTACTCTCTTCATGTTTCATATATACTAACTACCTTCTTTATACTTTACGAGTGTAATTTCGACCAATCGCGGTCGACCATTTCTATCGTGCGTTATTGTACGTCTAGTGATTCTCTAAACGCAAAAGGACTCGGGACAAGATCGGCCCCACGATGCGCGAGTGGCGACAAATTTCATCAAGTTTCATAATGAAAAGTAATAAGTAGCTGGAATGGTCGCATGGTTCGCCTTCAAACTCCAATTAACACCTATTGTTCTTTGTCGCATTGGACATTGTTTACTTGATCGCGTTGATACGACATCCGGGCAGGGAGGAGCATCTCAACGCTGTTCCACTATGTAACAGTCGAGCTATCATAACATAAAATGTCATCGTTATTGTCAGGTTTCCTCGCTCGCGGTGAGCTTGCAATCCTTGCGGATTTCCTACCCGACAGACAGTCGATTAAAACGAAGCGGTGGTGGGGCCTGGAAGATAGTCAATGCCTCGTGGTCTGGTCGCCTTTCAGTGTCGGCCGTTCTTCTCGTCCGGGATGATTCCTTCGACTCCTTCGTAGTTTCTCTGCTTCTTGACGTCTCTAGTTTCTGTGTTTGTTGACGTCTCTAGTTTTTCTGCTTCTTGTCGCCAGTCATCGAGTATTGTGATTCGTATTTATCAGTCGGAGACTTTCTTTAGTTTTGTTTCGACCTGAGTCTTCGAACTGTAACTCGTAACCTCTATTGTTTCGCATTGTATTCTATTGTACTGAGTATTTATTATCGTTGCGTAGATTTGCGTATTTCATCGCCAAGAATAGAATCTACGATAAAAATTTTAATTGGATAATCTTCAAACTTATTACATTTTGATTCGTTCAATAATCTGTTAGATTATTTTACTTGAGCAATGAGAGTGGGCAAATTGATAGTGTTGATTTATTTGCGCTCGCCTTCGTATCATTTGTAGTAAGAGGTGAACCATTTAAAAGCATAAACGTTGCTGTGGAAAGTATAGGTGTGCTCGTGGCACTGAACTCATTACTTCTTTGGAAGTTGATCCGGGATTTATCGTTTCGGTGTAAATACTGTCGACAAGAGCGGACATTGATCAAGAAGACTTGAATTGGCCACGTGTTTAGACGCTGTAAGTAGCCTGTCTCTCGGTTCATCGAAGAATTAATATGAATTTAATTCCGCGATTAAAAATTCACTGTAATTTATAATAGAAATAATTATTTCTTATTTCTGTAATAAAAATAATTAAGAAATAAATTACAGTGGATTTAGAATCGCGAAGTAGAAATAATTTATTTGTTTAGGTAATAATTAATTTACTTTATATGTGATTGATATAATTTATAATAGAAAGCTGTGTTAATCCGATTTGCGTCGCATTTGTGCTCATTGCTTGGTTCCCTAAAGAATAAACGTAGTAAAATATAGCCTGTATCCACCTGGAGGAAATTTACTTTTACAAATGTACGATTACAAATCGATTGAATAATTTCTGAGATTACCTCAAACACAGACATACTTACGTACAGGTACAAATATTTACATTTTATATTATTAATATAGACCTGTAATCGAATTAGATTACGATGGACGCGATTACGTATCTGTTTATTCAGTATTCCGTTCGATTTCCTTTAATATTCTTTTATTTTTCGCAGACAGATGTCGTGAAAACTGGAAACAATTTCTACGAATAGCAAAGTTTTGTTTGATTAAATTTGCAAATTTTTTCGCTTCATCACTATCCTGCTTCGAGATGCCGGAGTCTCATGAATTTTTCAAATCAACTAGCCAAGTGATGTTATTTCAGCAGTTTTGACACAAAGATAATACAATATCAGAAGGAACCGCGATTAAGATTTTGATGACATTGCTTATTCACAGCTGTAGATAATTTAAAAAAACAAATATTTCATTTCGTCTACATCTGTATTTCACATAAAAGCAACTCTTAAAATTATAACCTGAATGTAAATTGAATATGATAAACAGTCCAGCTAGAAATTCAAAGAACTATTCGCATTAATTAATCGTAACTCAAGACGCAGAAATGATCCACGCGATACAGGTTGATTCGATACCCAAGTTGCATGCTATATCATGGATTGTCCCACCGTGAAGCACAAAACATCGTGATAATATGTAACGAAGGATTGTTGTCAATAATGCTCGATTGTGTAATATCAATAGAAGAGCAGAGCCCATGCAAAAGTAGATAACAGGACTATGTCACTCGAGCATGTGTTATTAGGCACTCTGTATGGGAACAAAGATATTATGAAAACTCGTCGCGATTTCAATACTGTAGCTTATTACGTACGAGTATACTTCCTGTGAGAATGCACTTGTGGAATGAATCACATGCGGGAATCTGATCGCTGAGAAAGGCACAAAAAATATACGACATTAAATGTTATTGCTTTCATTCTTTTCTAGTAAGCCGAGCTAGTCGTGAACAAATAATGGATCACTGTGCTTGTGAATTAATCAAAAGATATATCGTTATCGAAGAAATTATGCTAACATAATAGTCAGTAATATATTTATAATAGTTTAGTTATTATATATACATAATATACTTCTTGTTAGTCAACTAATATATTTCATATAGTTGTCTTCAATTATTCTTTAATGCGATTTCAATTAAAATCGTTTCATCGTAAACAAGCTAAGTGCGAGGATGCTATGTACACGATTGTCATTACAGAAAGCGCAATACAATTTGAGAAAACGTTCCCAGGAACACTGCGGCAACGTTTCCTCGAAAAGAATATTTCAACGCGGTTGGCCAATGCATAAGCTTTTCTGCCTTGTCTAGCGGTTCAACCTTCGATAATTCGCGAGGGCGGTGGATCTTGAATAGCGTTCGTCGGATGCCGCGTATATGAGCTTCGTGTCGGAATTTCATCGTGCCCTAACAAGCACACTATTAAATTCTGAACGTTTCATTCCTTATCGATCCCATTTCTCTAATAAGGACGCGTGACATAAGCTAGTCAAGAAAACTAATCGTTACGTAAAAAGAAGTCGAAAACGGGCTTCGTTTGTCATCTTACATATGTTTTGCAAAATACCATTTCCATATTCATTTTGTGTCGTATCTATTTTTATCTGAAAGAAAGATAAATAGAGACAAAAAAAATAAACGCATATTGTTACCAGGGAACATTGAGGCAATAATCGCGAAGTTAATTCGAACCAGTAACTGCCACTATGTACAGCGTTTGTATAATTGCAGTCGAATTATGTATAATTGTTATGCGAATGGGACAAGGAATCTTGATGAATGTATAATCGTGAGGAAGTTACATAAAAATGTAATAAATCTTTATAGATCGATGTGTTACGAGAAATTGCTATATCATTGTATCGTGATCGATGTAAAAGTGCGTAGATAAACGATTGCACAGTTTCACGTGAATCGATTATGTACGTTAATCGGTTAATAGACAGTCTGATTGTGGTATGATAATGACGATATAGATAGAATGAATATAATGCCTAAATACCTAATTATGCCTATAATTGCCTAATAATGCCTAATTTAGCCGTAGTGTAATGATGTCCATTAATTCTTATTAACGTTCCGGTGATCTACCACTGCATAATTCTTTCTAACAACCGCCCAGGCGCTATTAACGTATAATATAATTTGATTAAGATCTAATTTATCTAGACATCAAGAGATAGCTTTGATTGATCTTTAATTAATCTCATAAATATCTACGATTTAATTTTTTCACGTTCTTTTTCTGAATCGCAGGTGTTCCACGACCAGATACTTTTCAATGGAACAGCTATCAACCGGCATAAAGATGGAAGACTCACAAAGGTAAGAATGCTAATTTTTTTACTCGTCGATGCAACAGAATAGCTCGTGGTTGATTGTAACATCGAGTCGATGAGTACGACACTGTAATTGTTAATCATTAAATATCCACTGTCATTAAACTGGATTGTTTGCCGCGAGTCGTGTATCTTTACGTCACACGAACAATAGCATAGAGAGAAAGGACGAATCTGAAGACCGAGTCTATTTTAAGAGCGAAGAATAAGTAAATTCGGACGGCCACCTGTCAGACACGCCGACTGAGAAAATATTTTCCTCCTTCGATTTACTTTGATCAATTTTCTTGGACTGGTATTTTTGCATGGACAGAAACGTCTCTTTAACACGATTCCGAGTATCCAAAAAGTGCGACAAAGAAACGAATGAAGGAACAGCTCCCTTCGCTAGGATGTCTCGTTGTCGACAATCTGAATCTACTCTTTTTTTTCGATCCCATTTGGCATATAACCGTCGACGTCGAGACATTTCTTTCTTTTCTTTTTTTTTTTTGTCTCCTTCATTCGTTCTCTATAACTCAATTGATTCCTTGGTTTCTATATAAAAATATCAATTGTATCTATTACGCAGATACGAAGATCATACCATATATAAGACACGATCACCCTGCAGCCTGCGAAAACTGAGAGGTAAAGAACTCTTCAAACTATCAAACGTAAAAAAAAAAAGAAAAAATAAAATTTTGTGAAATACAGTAGGAGTTTCGTGTGAAAAAAAATGTCGAATCGTTAGAAAAGGGGAAAGAGAGCATTTAAAAAGCTCGAGCTAGGGCGATGATACGTGGATCACAGAGCATGCTCGCGTTTCCAGACCTGGTGCCGGCACGGGTGGTGCTCTATATGCTGTCGTTCTCGGGATTCACGGTCTCGTTCATGATGAGGAACGATATCAACATCGCCATGGTGGCGATGGTGAAACCACCATCCACGACATCGGATACCAATGTTACGGTGACGTCCCAGTATTGTTATGTAACGCCGAGCACATCGTTCACCAACAACAGCACACCGATCAGACTTGAGGTAGTATCATTATGGATAAATGAGAAATCGTTTCTCGTGTGGATTCTTGAGCCACTTGGCGCCACGCGAATGTCTTTTTAATTGCAAAATTAACGAGGCAAAGTCGAGGTCGTATGCGTCTATTACGAACGAGCATCGTTTCTTGAAATGTACCTTCAAAGAGAACAGTTACACACAAAGGAACTCCTACAATATTAAAATTTATAAAGTTCTTCATTTATTTTTGTCATGTCGAATCTTCGAAACATCATACATATAATTATAATGATTTTTTTTCTAAGAAGTCCATAGTTCAATAGATGCTTTGCTGTAATGGCGGCACGTAGCATGATTGCGTTACGTAGATCGCATCGATTACGATTGATCTTAACCAGGAGATTAGAAATGTTGTCCACGTAATATTACGTGGCCGATTCTATTCGCGAAAAGCGTCGAAGTTTTATTAAAAACAAAACTTAGTTATAGCGGCAAATTCCACCTTCGAGTTGCAATCGACATGGTGATTAAAACTGATATCATGTTACGCTTACTATATATCGGATGTAATTAGACAGGTTGTTCACAAAGTATATACCTTTTTACGTAATCGTGATAATTTATCAAAGTTTATCAAATTCGGTGATAATTACAACCGATTGGCGCTGTCATTTACAAAATGAGTCAGTAAAAATGATCACCTTAAATAATTCATTACCTATTGGCTGTATACAAAAACTGTTCGAAATATGACGTAATGTATTCAAGAGGCCTGCTGAATTAAATATTGTTTATATATATATATATGATCTAGCTGGATATTCTCTATAAAAAAGTATGAATCTATTTATACCAGAAAAAAAATTAATTTAGCATTCAATTAATTGCATTAATTTGACAAATTTAACGTATAAAAAACAAGGAAAGACGCGAAGCGGTATTCGTATTTTAACATTATCTTCGCTCTTCATACATTAAATTTGAGAAATTGTAATCAAAATATCTGGTAAACTAATGGCCTTTTGGTATAGATAGGTCTACAAACTTTCTTGTAGAGAATGTCCAACTGGATCGATTAAGGTTAAAACAAATATACGGTACCGTTTAAAAAATTGCAGGTTACCTTAATATCCCAAAAAGCGTAAGATATTGGAAAATCAAACTATATTCACCCGATTAGGTCCATCGAATACAATGAATTTTATTTCAAACATTTCTTGATAAAGCCAATAGGTTACGAGTTATGTCAGGCGATCATTCTTACTGATTCACCCTATATAATGCCTAATCTCAGATACAATTTTTTGCAGAAACAGTATTGAAAACTGTATTCATAAAATGAGAAACAGATATTATCTTTTTACGCAGGATCAAGGGGAATTTGATTGGAGTCCAACCATACAGTCAGCCATTAGTAGCTCATTCTACTGGTGTTATATCCTGTCACAAGTAGTCGGTGGCGTGTTGACGCAGTACTTTGGCACGAAGACAGTTTTTGGTGGTTCGCAGCTGATCACGGCGATCTGTAGTTTACTGATGCCCTCTGCAGCGGAAATTCATTATGGGGTTATGATCGCGCTGCGTAGTATACAGGGCATTGCTAGTGTAAGTCTCCTTTTACGATAAAAAAGAGAAATACATGGAGGTATAAAGAATCTTGCATGAAGATGAAATTCGATCGAAGATCGAAGATCGATGATCGATGTTCGGTGTTATTATGACCGTCCGAAATATATATATTACGTGTGTACAGGGACTCACGTGGCCTGCGATGTACGCCATCGTCGGACACTGGATTCCTCCAGTGGAACGGTCGCGTTTCATGTCTTCCTTCCAAGGTGAGTGCCATCGGCGCTAATAACCTTTCTTCTTGTGTATTGTAGCGAAATTTCAACACGCACGACGCCGGAATCACGCGGATCTAATAAATCCAATTTCAATTTCGTGTCTGTTCGTCGTTCTTTCTTTCTGTTTTTGCTTTCAACGATAATGCACTAATATGGTCTGACGCTTCTTTCAGAATACGAGAAGCGGAAGTTCGAATGAGAAACACATTTTATCCTGTTCGAAATGAAAAAAAAAAGAAAAAGAAAAAAACACGAGAAAAATAAACGAAAGATTTTGTTCTTTTCAGTTAAAATTCACGGACCAACAGATATGCTTATGTGCGTGTCAGTCAAATTTTCTATTGAGCAATAAACGGTTCTTTCATTTTGTTGTCTGATTGCTTTTTAAGCTCCACGTGGTTGCATTCGCCGGACCGAGGTATACTCAACAGCAACCGCTCAACAGCATGAGAAAGGCCGAGTATACTTCCAGCTGGTTGAATCAGTCAGGCTCGGTGGCAACATGTTTTATGTACACGCTAATATTTCTCATCGTTATCCATTTTATTCTATGCTAGTTCTGCCGCCTCGGAGAATCTCGTACACGCCTCTATTCACGATCGAGCGATACAGTTATCATCCTTCTCACTCAAACTTTCCCGGAAACGATCGATAATGTTTTTTATGTAACGCAACGATATAACATATAGCGATGTTTCATGTCGTCTTCTTTATTTTTTCTTTCCGTTTGTTTTCATTCGCGTCTGAACGGCCTAGCCTTGGTGCGTGCAATATCTCTCTGCTGTTGTCGATTACACAAATCGCCCGTATGGAATGTCTTTTATTTTGCTGATCGCACGTAATATAATCATTATTTTTTGATTACGATTGATATAAGCGAGTTGACGTATCAGCAGAGGGACGGAAGATCATATTATTTTCCATGAAACACTGTACCATGTTAATAATCAAGGCTCGATTTCAGATAAAGAAAATTATCTTGAAAGAAAATCAAGAGATCAAAACGATTCAGTTTCTATCGAATCTTGCACGATGAAAAGAATAATATTTCGCAAAATTTATTGTTACTCGATAGCATATATACTTCAAAATATGTTATTCAGGTGTGGATGAAACCGTGAAAGGACTGATTTTCCTCCTAATCTCGATGATCTCTTAATAGGTTGTGGAAATCGATATTTTGAACAATTTCTTCCAGTGTATATAAGCGCTGGGCTCGCTTGAATGATACGATCGTCAAACCGATGCTGACGCATATGCTGCCACGGACGCACAGTTACAGGCAGAATTCACTGTAGTGATATCGGTAGTTTTTTTGCAAATATCTCAAAAATTAAGAGAGTTCAGCGTTTATATGTATAGGAAGAAGTTTCTCGGAATATCCATTTCTACAACGTATCTAAAAATCACTGAAATCGGAGGAAATCTTTCTACAGATTGATCCAGTACTGCGATAACATCAAAACCATCAAAGATAGATTTCAACAGTTAAGAATGCTCCTTGAATTCTTTTTTTTCTACAAACATTATATGTTTATTGAATAGCTTTCTGTAACCTTTTAAATAGTTTCTCGATTTACCAAAAAACTTGTTTAAGTTGTGTCACTTTTGAAGTACATACGTGTGCAAAATGTTAAATGAAATTAACACTCGGTCTTACCATTTGGTTCTTTTCATTCTGCAAAATTGGACAAATATACTTTCCTATTTTAAAGAAAAGAAACATAAATCTACGTGAACTTCCTTGGCATATCAATTCGACATACTATTGATCGTTCCAATGAATCGAAATGTTATTGAAAATATACAGTGAGAAGAATGTCGGTATAATATGCGTATATGCGATATCGCGTAGGTTCGTAGCACTTTGCTCTTGGCTCTTGATATATTTTCAGGTATAGAAGTTTCATTGTCCCACTGTAGCCAGCATCGTCACGTGCGTTCATCCTCATCCCGTCATACTAAGTCTCTACTTGAATCGCTTTACAGGGTGAAACGCTGTATATGTATACGCCACCGCTGAAGAGCGATCGTCGCCACGCATGAATCGTACACGAGCCAAGGCGAAGCCATTCGACAAGCATCATGTTTCAGCTTCCTTCCGGGTCGTGGGGTGAGCTACTCCTAATATCTAGATATCTATATTCAGGGTTCAGCTTCGGCATTGGGATAACCTATCCACTGTGCGGATTCATCATCGCGCATTTTGGATGGAGAGCGGTCTTCTATACGACCGGCACCATCGGTACCGTCTGGTGCCTTTTCTGGTACTTCTTCGCCTTCGATACGCCAGCTGCGCATCCCAGAATATCTCAGCAGGAGCTACGATACATACAAGGCAGCGTAGTAAATCAAGTTCACGCAAGCGAGGTAAGTGGTTGTTTTCGCCACTGCGAAAAATTACTCTATTGGTTAAAAATTTGCTGTTATTTTTTCTACTGGACCTGCGATTAGTTTTTTTAATTTTGAAAAATTGAGCTTTCTCTAAATTGTAAGCTTACATTTTTCAAAATTCGTTAAGTTATACGTAGGTTCCATGCTAATGATTCCAAACTTTTGTTTAATTAAACGAATTTTTTATTATTCGAAGAGCATGCCGGTTCCGTGGAGTTTCATTCTCAGATCCTGGCCAGCATGGTCTATTGGGATTACCACATTCGGAAGGATATGGGTGCATTACATCTTCATTATATCTGGACCAATGTACATGAAGACAGTCCTAGGATTCAGCATCCAAGCGGTATGTTTAAAACGCTTTCTTCACACCTTGTTAAATATCATCTTCTTATGAATTTTGCTATTGTTTTAGAATGGAGTGCTGTCTGGTTTACCGTTTATCTGTAGCTACTTTAGCTCTGTTGCCTTCTGTTATATAGCTGACGTTCTCATGACGCGACAGATTTTGTCGTTGACGAATGTCAGGAAAGTTTTTACCGCCTTTTGTACGTATTCAATAAAGACCACTTCAAATTTCAAAAATTCTTGTTCACCACGAATCAATTAACACTGGAATTGTTTGTTCCGTAGCGCAAGTAATTCCCGGAATAATGTTAGTGTTGATCGGCTACCTGGGCTGCAACATTGTTCTCGTTTTAGTGGTGTGGTTCATAGCTGTTACTCTGATCACTGCTGCTTACGCAGGGGCGATGGCCAACATCGTCGATATCGCACCAAATTTTGCTGGTAAGTCACAAATTAAAAGTCAATCTTACGAATTATATCCTGTAAAACATCTCTTTATCGTATAACTTTTTGGTACCAGGTCCAGTATTAGCATTTGCACAGACAATTCACATGACCGCCAGTTTTTTATCTCCGATCGTGGCTGGTCTTCTCACAGAAAAAAGCGTAAGTAAACATTTTATTTTATTTCAAGTCCCGCTCCCTTTCATTCTTTCCATATAAATTTCCCTCGCGTAAGATGAATAATCGTATTTAGATTTTCTACATATTCCTGGATTGTCTTAACTCCTTCGCCTTATAATAATCCACGAACTCTTCGTTCGTAAGCTTTCAATCTATACATTTATCATATACCTATAAAGAAATCACCTACTCATGAAGAGGTTAAGCCTAGTTTCCTCGCGCAATATCTGCAACAATTAGTCTCCGTATGGAAAAATAACAGAGAATTCTCTTCACAGCAAACTCTCGACGCTTGGAGGCAAGTGTTTGGGGTAACTGCATGCGTCGCATGTGGTACTTATATCGTATACCAGATTTTCGGTACGGGTGACATCCAAGCATGGAACTATCCCGACCAAAAGTATCCACAATCCATTCAAGAGGATTCTCAGCCTTTAAACGAATCACCGGAAAAGAACGGGAAAATTGTCAAATCCCGATCAAATACTTCTGAGGAAGCGTAACGTAATCGGCGTTCACTCGTTGAACAGAGAAAGAAAGCACGCGAGCTATGTTTCAGATTTTGAACAGCTATAAATATGTACTCTTTTGGTTGGTTCTTGAATGAGAGGCAATTTAAGATTATATACATATATAGGTACATACGTACGTATATATATGGGAAATATGTCTATTTTTTTCGTAATATTTCTGTATCTATGTAAATAGAATTGGTAGTTGGTCCGCATCGAGAGAGAAATGATATAGCACTCAGGGTAATATACGTTGTAATGTTTCAAAGAATATTTTTATGAAAATGTGTCGAATAATGCGCAAACGCTTCGGTTCTCCTCGCTCCTTCTTGCGTTTGACTTTACGGAAAGTTGTATGCCAGAGTGAAAGCACAAAAGCGATATGTCGATCCACATCAGCTTCAGTTCTCGCGGTCAGAAATGATCATTCTTTCTGCGCATCGTCTCTGTGATCAAATTTTTCCTTTGTATCCCACCTATCGGGTGAAATAGATCTCGTCCAAGCAACAGTTTCTAAAATCAAAACTGGCGAAAATGTAATATTCATTTGTCAGTCTCAAACTAAAATGTTTATATATAGAACAATAATTGAATTCAATTTGCAACTCTGAATTGAAGTTCTTGTGAACAGAAGACTGATGTTACTAGATTTTTTGATAATATACGAGCTTGCCTAATTGTTTGGAAACCGTTGCTCTTTACATTCGTACTTGTTGAAATAATTCTCTCTACTTGAGGCTTGATGTTGACTTAACTGTGAAGTTCATAACTTTGATTTTCTTTTATCATAAAGAATATTATCACATGCTCTAGTGGATTTTACATCGTTCCGTCGTAAAATCGTTCAACTGTAATTAAGAAATTATCGTGATAAGTAATTTCGCTCTACAACTTTGCCGGTGATATTTTAGTAACCTGTTAGATATAAGGAAAGAAAATAAGCTGTTTCTAAAAATTTCTTGTAATTTGTACTTATGCAGTGTTCGCAGGAGCGTCACGAATGTTGAACGTTAGATACACCGTGGAATAAATGTAGTACAATGTGTAAAATGAAAAAAGGGAAGACAGAAGAAATTATATACACTATACTAATTGATGCCTTGCAATCAGTACACGGTTCTCGTTTTCTTTCATTAAATGAATTTAAAAATGGTACTTGCGTTCTACGATATGTTAGTTTCATCACTTTATATCACTTAACGTTTTACTAGTCACATTTCACTGAAAAAGTTTAACATTTAAAAAAATGGATATGTATTCAAACAAGGACAAAGAAAGGAAAAGATGCTATGTAAAAAAACAAATTTGTCGCGCTCTCTTTTAGCTTGATACTTAATGATTCCATTCGTGTAATGTATATCTTATTAAGGGACGATATTTTGCAAGTATTGTAATTTTAATTACTTTTATATTGGTGTCGTTTAGATTACGATGAGCCATACTTCTTTCTTTCTTATTTATAAGTACATTAAGTTAAACACGAGTACTTAATCTGTAGGGAACGAGTAATTAAAAAATACATATTACATACTTTGCGCAAAATTTAAAGATTATATATTGCGCAGAAACATAAAATGAAAGCGGCCCCTCGCATTAATACGTGTACAAAATGAACACGAACTACACGCGTAGAAAAACAGCCGCTTTATCTTCTATTTGAGAAGTGAGTAACCTACGTATACGTTTTCGTGTTTCTCGTGTGCTATTGGCGCGATCGGAAATTGTAATTCCAGAATTGTTTGTAATTTAAAGTTGAGTCGACACACTGTCCGCATGAAACACAGCATGCATAAAATCTCGATAATTTTGGTCTTCAAAAGTTTTGATAATATCGATGGACCATGAGCGTCTTTTTTTTAAGCAAATCACATGTTATTTTGTAAGCAGATCAATCGATCGCCACGAAATTCATGGCACGAATTATTGATACAGATATAAAAATAAATGATAAAAATATATGATTACATATAATTTCAGTAAACACCGCATTCTTAATTGTGAAACCTTGCTGACTCAGAATCATGGGATTACCAATTCAAAATTTCATATTAATTCTATTTACGTAAATTCTGTATAATTTTTGTCGTTGAGTCAATTAATATCAACAATTGTTTGCGTCATATGGAATTATCGCACTCTGATCCTAAGATAAATCGGATAATAAACGAAGTCTTCAAATACATGTTGACGTTGATAGCTTCGAAAAAAATGGACCTTTTTCTAAAAAAAAAAAAAGCAATCGAATGATAAGAGTAATGTAAACGACCTGGTGAATATGACAAAAAACGAAAAAAAGGCCTTTATGTGCTCAAGATATCGCGACGATATTTGCTGGAGGTATTCATTGAGAATAGATATCGTATTGCAGAAAGTAAATAGTTCGGTAACTCGTTTGTTACTAAAAACCGATCAACGAAAACTGGCGAGATTTATGGATCCTCGTAAAATGGGTATTTGCGTCTTTTAATAAGCAAAAATATGGCTTCACGATCTTTCACAATTTGAAAAATAGGTATACGTGTTAAAAATAGTCAACAACACATTCTCCAATTTATATTTAAATTAGCTTTTAGCTCTTCAGTTTCTCGCTCCTAGAGTACTTAATACACATAACGTGGAATTTATTCAACGAAAATCAATTCCCGATTGCCACACCCGAATTCGCGTTTAATCTACCAAAGATATCGTACCATCGTAATACGACGCAGTCGTGAAATTTGGCTACTCGGAGGAATCACAATTGGATCAATCTCACCTCAGTTTGTTTATATTACCACCTATGGAAGCAGGCGCAAGAACAATTGCGTGATGAGCGAAAATCTGCGTCTAGAAGCTGCATCCTGGACCTCTAATCCAGTGTCGTTATAACTCCATAAGAGTAACTGGATCCTAACAAAAGACGTGAATGGTATAAGTCGCGTAATATTGAAAATTACCTGTGACACGAATGCTTGTTTGTCACAATGTAGAGCTTCCTTGAGTGGTCCCTGACGTCAGAGACCGTTAGCACGAAGATTAGATATGAACCGACCTAAATATTTTGTTTCGCGGTGGTAGTGAAACGATAGCGGTTAAGCGAAATGTCGGAAACAGGACGAGAAAAATGTGGAAAATTCGCGAAGATATCAAGGATAGAAGATTCGTGCGTAGGATGTGAATAGTCGGTTTTGCTATTTCAGGCGCAGGCTGTTCTAGGTCAAGAACGCACGATACGTTGAAGCGAGGAAGAGTTACATATTCGAACTTCGAACTTTCCGCGTTACGAATTTAGATCGCAATTATTCGTCCACGTATTGCCGATAGATTTTACACTGATATCGAGACCGATACCGTAAGAGCCATTCACGAACTGCCCGATCATCGAGCTGTGAGGCAAGCGTGTTTATCGAGATATGAATGAAGACACAGTATAAGATATAAGAGGACCGACGAACAGCAGTCAGTATTGCGCTGAATCTTGATTTCGGTCGTACGCGATCTCCAGACTCGATACGTATCATTAGAGGATCAAGAGCGATTCAAACGCGGAGCAGATATGCGGTGAGGAGAATATTTTAGTTTTCACGATGTTTGGCCGCGTTAACGTTAGAAAGCGATCATTTTAATTCGTGGAACGTTTGTTCAGGATCTGGGTACTATTTACTATTTTGTTGATTGTCACGGTGCTCGTCTCCGATGCGTTGGCGAAGAAGCCTGGCAAGGAAGTGGAGTCGAAGAAAGGACACGAAAGGAAAAAGAAGGATGTAGCGTATTCGAAGTGAGTTTGAAAAAGCGTAGTATGATGCACCGGATTGTATGCGTCGTGGCGTCAGTTACGCAATAATCGCTTTGCCCTCGGTAGCTTTTATCTGGTCACGGGTGACGGACGTTGCTTCTGCATCATTTCCCCGTGACTAAGTTCTGCTACGATGCTGATTTTCGTTATTTTAGGGAAGGAAAATGGAAGGATGGAGAGGGCAAGAACTTACAGCCGAGGAAGAGGAAGAACAGCGCGTCGGAGGAAAAGAACGCGGAGAGCTACTCTGAAAACGTTGTTGAAAATGAGGAATCAGAAAAGGGACACAAGTCGAAGAACAAGAAACTGAAAGGGAAAGAAAACGCCGACCCTCGAACCAATTCGAAGCACGAGTCTAAGAAGAAAACTAAATATTCTGGTGAGTCTCAAGAAGTGTACCAGAAAGATTCCAAGAGGTTGAAAGATAAGAAATTGAAAGATAAAAAAGTGGAAGAACAAAACAACTTGGAAAATGAAAAGAAGTCAAAGCGGAAAGTGGGAAGTGAAAATCTGGACAAGTCCGAGAAGGTGACGAAGGAAGGTAAGAAGAAGAAGGTCCAGAAGAAAGAAAAACAAACGAAGATGGAGGAAATAGAGGAAGCACCGTTGGAAGTGGAAGAAGAGGAGACTAAAGCGAAGTCGGTGTCGAAAAAAGACAAGAAGAAAGCTGAGAAGAACAAACGCGAAAAGAACAGGAAGAAGCGAGAGATACAAAATGACGAAGAACTAGATACGGAAACTCTGCCAGTTGTGGAAGAAGATCCGAAGATAGAGGAAGCGAACGGAAAGACGAAAAGCTGTTCGGTGGCGGAACTTGAAGAAGCGGAGGACAACGATACGAACGAGAATTGCGCGGATGAATGCAACGAAGCGTGACGTTTGAATAGTTAAACACGAACACATTCGAAAATATCATATTATATTATTCATGATTTATCGATAGGATATTGAGAAGATCGTTGAATTAATTTCGCACGAGTCAACAATGCTCGGCGGTATTGGTTCTAGCCAATACGATATCATAATGAATTATCGACCAATAACAACACGAAACGTTGTACGAAATCTGATTTATTTCATCTCTACCCACATCGCACAAACATTACGTTATTTACAAATAATAGTTGTCGGACAATCGCCTTAATTCGTTTACCTTTTCAAAGCGCGCTACCATAAATATACTGCATTGTTAACATGCGAAATATACATACACTTTGATAGAATAAATATATTTATAAATCGTTCTCTGATGTTTGCACTCAAACGTCTCTTCTCTTAATCCTCTCGGCCATCGAAATTCGCTCTCCAACCGGTTCCAATATTGTTCACCGATGAAATAAATTTCACGATCACCCGATTGCTGCTGGCCACGAACGGTGCCGGATCATCCTGCAAAGACAAATAAGAATTCGATAAAAACATCATTATCACCTTGCTCTTCAAATAGACTCAGCAATTGGTCTTATATTCTGATATCGAATTACCCCTCCACAGTAAGTAGTGGAAAGAACTTCCTCTCCAGTCGATGTGATATCGTAGATTTTCACAACGTTGTAATCGTAAGAGCAGCTCTTTTTCGTGCCGATGTCGAGTACTGGGAAAGTCAAGGCGGCTTTCAGGCCATTTGGCACGGTAATGTCCCAGACACACACCGTGTTATTGCGATATTCGTTGGGGTACATGGGTGACGTAAACGATCCGGCGTAATTAAATATACGACCACCGCAGCCACGACCTGTATGTGATTAATTGTTGCATACAACAAATAATTATTTTACGGCGCGTGATTTCCTCACAGAATTATACACCATTTCCCACTGTTTTCACTTGTTTCATTCCCATTTGCCCTTCCCACGCACGATGCTTCCCACCTCCTACAAAATCTTTATCTATTTCCTAACACGCTCACGCAGCAATTCTCAAACAACGCACTGATTTTCAGTATTAATATCGAACACACTCTGTTCTCACCTGCGTCCGTAGTGGTATATGTGATGTCGTAGAACTCAAAGCTAGATGACCATTCGGACCGAGAATGTAAACTCAGCTTGTTTCCGGTACTGAAAATAGGACTGGGCACATCCATAGAGCACAACGACGCTACCAATTTACCAGTCAAATCACCATCGAACACCTAAGTGAACGCAACATGACCAAGTAGAAACAGAATCTTTGTCAAAGGATGTATAAATAGAAACGCGATTAGAACACTTGCTTGTAAGGAGCTCTTGGTGCACTCGTCCGGGTCGTAGAGCGAGAATTGGTTAAAATATAAAGAGATCGTGCGGTTTTTAGGCGCTGTTATCGTGATCCAACAATCAGTGATACCTTCGTGCACGATTCGACCTTGTTCCGCGGTGAAATTCCGATCGCACGTCGACTTTCCATATTCGAGTTTAAAACCTTTGTGACCAGTGCTAGAACCTTTGAACGTCACGTGCAGTTCGGTGCTGTAACTGTATCGACAAGGAAATTTAACTTTTTATGCTCAAATTTTGTACGTTTGGATTCTGTTTGACAACTCGTTACCTACCTATAGAAATCATGAGGCAAATTGTTGCCACAGTATTTGTACGAAGTGGATGGCGAAAAACCGCCCTATAATTTATTAAACCATACAAATTTGACAATATTAAATAATAATTTGGAAACAACAGTATACAAATATACATATAAAATTTTTAAATGTTATAGGTATTAAAAGATAAGTTTCATTACCGAATCATAAATTTCTGTCAGCATGTTTCCATTCCAAACGAAATTCTCGCCGTAGCCCTCCTCGATGTACTTTCGATTCTGTATGAACATCGTTTCATGATGATACGATAACGATATTTCTGAACTGGATAAGTCATACGTTAAGCAACATACCCTGCCGTCTATGATTTCAACGTAGTCATCTTCGCACTGGTGGGAGTCAGCCAAATCGAAGTCTAAAAATTGTATCCTTAATCTTTCGGTGTATAGGTCTTCGGAACTTATTGTCCAATGACACCTTGTATTCGGTTCGTAATTATTCGGATAATTCGGCGAAGTCAGTATAAGTCTCGAGTTGTTCGCTATTGGGGCGGCATAGGCACATAACGCTGGAAAAATCGAACAACCGTTAAGCATCGAGCATTTTCTCGTTAATTAGTCGATATTTAATTGATTTCACCATCTAATGTGTCAAAGGTGCCCTCGACGCCAGCTCCTTCGAGCGTACCATCGCTGACGAATCGTATCCAAAGAGTGTTGGAACCGGATAATATAGGAAGCGGAGGTTGGTTGCCACAGAATTTTCCTAAAAGCTGGCTAAAAGGTCCGGCGCCGTCGCGAACCTAAACGACGTAACAAGAAGTTAAAGACATAACAATACAAAAGTTATCAGCAGATGGGAAAATTTTACCTCAAGAAAATCGCCAGTACATTCATTGTCGATAGTGGCATTTTTATTGATAGTTTTATTCTTGATATCCATGCTGTTGATAGTAAATTTGATAATTTTTCCCACTGATGTTATCACGTTCCAGTGACAGTCTTCCAGGCTATCGTACGTCGAATCTTTCTGTGTCTTGAATGTCTGACTATGAGAAGTAAGCAAATGAACGACTCCGCCGCAACCTGCTGCGACACTTTTCACAAAAAGTACCTGAGATAACGAAACGATTTGAAGATTAAGCGATTCTAGAAGAAAATGGCTTGTAATACGATTAAAAAGGCTGGAAATTCTAATTATAAACTACGTAGAAGTTACCTTTGCGGTGAAACCAGAATAGTGGCGGCTGTAATCCGCGTGGAACAAAACCCGCATGGAACTTGAGTTAGACTTTATGACTGGCAAATGTTCCGACAGATCTCCGCACAGTTTAGCTAGTCTATTCTGATCGTTTTCCTCCAGGCCCTCGTAGATTGTCACGACATCGTATAAACAGCTGCAAGATTTATAGTGTTATCGTAAAATACCACTGTCACTATAATTCCTTCGAACTTGAATATCGGATAAGATACCTGTAGCTGGACTCGAGTACGAAACTTTCGAAACGGAGAACGATACTCTTGTCTGAAGGTGCTTGGATTTTCCAGACACAGTCCGTCCCTCCGAGGTATATGCCATCGCGTGTTAAGAGTTTAATGTCTCCAGGCTCTGTTATCGTTCCGCCACAGTCTTTCGAGATAGAAAGAAAAAAAGACATCGTTAAAAGACAAATTCTATTGAAAGTTTCGTAATTTTTTGACAGTATTGTTTATGATATGTGGCCATGAGTACCATTGAGATGATATTCGAATAGAAAACCACTTCGTTGAATGAATCTATCGGTTCTAAAGATGATCTCTGCTTTGCTTGTCGCCTTTATTAAGGGTGGCTTATTCTCTCCGCAATAAACATTCTCCTCCATTACATACGTGTCCTCGTATGAAATCGTCACATTGTCGAGGTTACAGTCCTTGCGACCTATGATTAACGGAATCACCAAATGATGAATTTCAGTGATATCTGTCACGTTCTCTTAGTAGCATTTATTCCTGCTTACTGTGTTCGATCTGGAATTCCTTGAAACTGATTATTATGCTTTCTTCTGGCGCCACGATAGTATAATTACAGAAGAAATTTGGCGGATAGAAGTTCGGATACGATGGCGATGTGATAATCTTCCGGTGAGAGGTGGCTTCGAAAACTCCACCGCAGTTCTCCTGCCAAACGGCGCGGAATCCGTCACCCTGGATCGCCTCGTTCGAATGGAAGATAACTTTCATACGATTGCTGGTCGAATTGAATGTCAACGGCGTGTTTCTACCGCAGACTTTTCCAAGATCCTTCCACATTCCTATGGAAGATTTATTCTTTGCGTCTGTCACCCAGTCGAACATCTACATCAGACAAAATATTCGAAAGATAAAATCTTCGACTATCTCGAGTTTTCAACACGTCATATCTCTACTGGTTTCGTGTCTATCGACTGCTTCATTTCTTGCCACGCTGGACAACGATAATAATAAGGCCAAACATAACACACTATCGTTACTTTTCATGCTAACATGGTGCGTCGACGGAGTTCGTCGTCCGGATGAAACGGAAACCTATTGCACAATTTCATTACCATGCAAATTTCTCACGCACCTGTACGTAATCCTTCTCGCAGTTAGGGCTGCTCTCCAAATTGAAACGATCAACGAATACCAGGCCGACGTGATACCCGTTGTCCGCTATTATTTCCCAGATGCACTCCGCGTTGTTGGGATATTTCGCCGGGAACCTGTAGATACACGAAGAGTATGAATGAATCGCTCAATCAGATATTTCTCTGATTCATTTTGCGTCATCGTGTTTTCATTTACTTAGGGGATGATATTTCGCGACTGTTGCCATGAAGTGTGCCTCCACATCCGTCGTTCTCTGGTTCTAGGACGAACTCGAAGTCACTGGGATCCTCTACTGCTGTATATTCGATCCACAGCTGATTGGATATGCTGGTGATGTTATTAGGTTGCTCGTTACCGCAGAATTTGCCGATCTCTGGCGAGAGTGGACCACCGTTCCTAAGAAACAAGCACATTGAAGAATTTGGAAGACGTGTAATCTTGAAACTAGAAGTATCGGAATGCTTTGGAATAACTCCAGTTCTTCTTTAACAGACACTTACTATGGTGTATTTTGGAGGATTTTCGGAGACTTTTATTTATAAAATATAGGTATGTGTACAAAGCTTTGTTTCTCGCACTGATATCTTTGATTCAAATTTCACATTTCAACCGTCGCTAGTTCTAGAGATCTACAGAGGTTTGCAGTAAGTTATTTGTTTCCAAAGTACCTGATACTGATGTAATTC
The DNA here is from genome assembly GCF_011952255.1 of Bombus vosnesenskii. Taxonomy (NCBI): domain Eukaryota; kingdom Metazoa; phylum Arthropoda; class Insecta; order Hymenoptera; family Apidae; genus Bombus; species Bombus vosnesenskii. Next base: position 79,557 of record NW_022882937.1, read on the forward strand.
TTGTCACAGCCACCCAAGTGTAGTCTGTTGAAGTGGAGCTTGATCATTTCTCCATTGTCTGGATAATTTGCGTGCCAGACGCAATTAATAGGATAGGATATATTTTTAGGCGCCTGTATCACGTGCGTCAATCCGCTAAGAATGCCACCGCAAGGTTGCCATTCGTACTCGAGGGTGAAGCGCATCGGTGCACCGAAAGTACCGTTCACTATCTACAAATTTCAAACAGATATACGCTATGTGCAAAATGTATGTAACACCATCGTGTTTCCTTCGTTTGAGACTTACGGTCAACTCGTTCATCAGTTTGGGACTTCTCAAATACACCGGTTCCGAGAAGTTGCCGCAAATCATACCGATACCTTGGAAAATAAAAATATGTTCCACCATTCGTCGAATTTTAATGTATGTGATATAACGTGTATTTAAGTCTCACTTTCGTTCTAATCGTGCAAAGGATACTTTTAACGTTTGAAATTTTTCTACAAACTTTTCGAATAAACCTTTTAAATTCAAAAAAACCAACAGCAATTCTTTCGTATTTTCCTCGATTTTAAAAAATTGTCTAGCGATAGAAAGACACGATTCGGTTGACAATGACAATCTTACCACTCAAAGAGATGACCCGGTCCCGGAAGCAATATTTGGTTAAGGCGTATCCACGAATTTCGCCAATTAGGCCAACCACCTTTATCGACAATGTCACTCCAAGATGACTGCTATTTATTAGACTGTTCGGTGCTACTATGTTCCAGAGACAGAAATAGGACGACTCGTTGAAGGGTCGATATTTTGGTGGTGACAGATTACCTTTGATTTCTTGTATCACTCCACCGCAGGCTGAAAGTTTGGATAACAATATTGTTCATCGGACGATTGCACTTTTGATCTATCAAAGGAATATTTCTTTCACGAACGTACGAGGATTCGGTTCGGCACGGTACCGCAATTTGAAACCACGATAGCCTGGTGACGAGTAATAACCGATCATCATGGTATTGCTAGAGCTTATTATCATTCGATCTGTTGAATTCGATCGTATTGTCTTTATCCTGGATTTGAAGCGGAAATCATTGTAAAACTGAAAAAAAGATCAGTTAACGGTTGAAATGGTAAAATGGTAAAAATTGTAAGGTCGTTGATAATTACCGTTACTGTGTAACCCAGTCGTGATTGAATTCCGGGCATGATATCCAAGTCCTGTAATTCAGCAACTACGTAATATCCTACTGGCAATTTAATTCTCCAGTCACAGTATCTGCAAAAGAATAGGAGTAGATAAAGTACGGAAGGTTTAATTTAACATAAATTTTCCATTGCGTACTTTGATCGCGTTGCGATATTGGGATAACCATTCGGCTTGATCGTGCCCATCATGTCAGTGATTTCACCTCCACAGACTGCAATAAACATTATTTATTGTCGTTTCATTTCCATTTCGATTCTCATTTGGTACTCACTTTCTTGACTAGCGGTAAAGTTAAGATTGAAACCCCGGTAGGATACGTATTCGATATCATCGCTTATGAACGTCACTACCGCTTCGTTGGATGCCGTTTCGACGGCTTCGGGTTTCACGAAACCGCAATACTTGCCAATTTCGACACCTGATAAAAAGTAAAAAAAAAGGGGAAGATCATAGGAAGGGTTCATCCACGTTGGGTCTAACTCGTAAGTCTGTTTCTACTTACTCGTTTTATTCACCGGCATCACTTCCTGGATTTGCACGTAATCCTTGCAAGTATGGCGGTTAGGTAAGTTTATATCTAAGAACGTGAACTTCAATGTGTGATCTGCTGGAGCGATTATTCGCCAAGTGCAATTATGATTTTTCGCGTAACCCAACGGATAATTCGGTGATGAGATAAAGCCATTGAGACCTCTAATGATCCCACCGCATAAATCTACAAGAAAAGCAGCAGACTTTAGAAAATTATTTCAAAGGTGTGAATTTGTATGTATAACTTTGATTCACGAATGCAAAATATTTAGAACGAAGTAAATTGCGATATTACATATCATCTAACCTTTGATAGAGAGCACAGCTTTGAAACCATTCTTGGGCTCGGGGACGTCCGTGTAAAAGTGAACGTACATCATATTTTCGGTACTGACCATGCTGCTGGGAGCTGTGTCTTTACAGTATCTTCCTAACAGTCTGGAGTTGCCCGTTCCACCATCCCTGATTTCAACGTACTCCTTCTCACAGCTGAAATTCGTTTCCTCTCTTACTGTTCACGGAACTTGAACGATTTAATATAGCAAGTTAGCTGTTCACTGTTGGTACATCCAAGACTCACTTTAGGGAGGAACTCAAATCGAATCTTTCGATGAAATGGATGAATATCCTTTCTCTGCCAGGTGCTATTGCCGTCCACGTGCACTCGGAATATGTTGGAGGGATGTTCGGGTAATTCGGGGTGGCGATTTCCCACTCCTTCTGCTTGCTCGTCAGGTAGAATTCACCTCCGCAGTTCATGCTCACTTCGCTGAATAATTCATCAAATTTCTTCAGAAAATGTGACTTGACAGGTGTGGAACGTATTAATGGGCAAAAGAAATAGCCGTGATCACCTGTAGGTTAATTTAAAGTTGATATTGGACTGAATACCGTGCGCCTTTACGTATAGGCGATTTCCGGTGGTTTGAAGAGGGGTTGGTGTCACGAAACCGCAGTATTTTCCAGCTCCAAGTAAAGGTGACGCAATCTCTCCACCATTTTTCAACTATAAAAACAGTTAATCACGTATTTGAAGGAATTAAAAGATTATCATTGACACATTTAATATTGAATGCAAATTTACCATGAGAAAATTATTACTGCACGTCGAACTGGGATTTTTTATCGACATCTCAACGATGTTCACTTCTATCGTTCGCCCAGGCCTCACTGTGACCACCCACTCGCACGAAATATCCCAACTATGCGACTGCAACCTCGATGTAACATTATTGATCTCGATCACTCCGTTTGGTCCAGAAAGCTTACCACCGCAAGCTGAGTTACATCGACAATGAACACCCTATATCGTGAATGATGTCCTCGAATGCAAGAGTACTTGAAAATATTTTTACCTTGGTAGACGTATGCGCTGAAGCCCGTTTCGTTCAAGTAGCTATCCGATTCGAACTTCACCGTCATCACGTTATCCGCCTCTATTGCCATCGACGTAGAATTCGATAGGCATAATTTGTGCAATAGATTCGCGTTACTCTCGTCTGTCAGGGCATTGCCGTTGTAAACTGTGACAAAATCTGCCACGCAGTTGTTGCTTTCTTCCAGATCCATGTATAATATTCTAAAGACCAAGTGAGTTCCAGGTGGAGAAGTGAAAATCCATACGCAACGAAGATTATCGGCATAGCCGTGCGGCCAGCCGGGCGACGTGATATCGTATCTACTACTGTTCTGTAGAGCCACTTCCATACTGCACTCTGACACTGTGGCAAGATACAATGTTACGTTTTAATCAACGACATTAACGATCTTCGAACTTACGTTTAACAGCTTCATTTTCCGTATTGCCATCATCGATGTTTCTTGGTATTTGAAGCCAATTAAGGGAGAACCAGCCACCATGTCGAAATACAAGGCTGACATCGATCGAAAATTCTATATTGACTACGTTACCAGTGGACGTGACGGACTGAGCTTGATCAAAATTGTGAATTTCCAACAAAACTGGCGCATTGTAATCGTAACCATCGTACACCTGTTCAAAACACGTAGTCGTTGTTATGGATCCAAAGTCTCTAGTAACCTCCGCGTTTAAAATTATACATGTTAGTTATGATGTATTTTTCAAATTGTTGAGGCCAAGGGTTGTTGTGCCATAGCTAGTGACTTGAAATCTTGTAGCTATCGCATATCAAGAGTTTGATCGCTTAGAATGAAAGTTTAGGAATAGCAAGCGACCTACGGTTGCATTCCTTTAAAAAGGAGAAACATTGTTCTTAGAAGAACTAGCGACGGATTGAGGATGACAAGGATGGTTCCTGATAAAAGGACTGTGAGGAACAGTACTTTTGGAATCGTATAGGTGTTTGAATGATGCCGAGCAACACTTTTCCGCCTGCTATCAAATATTTGAAATATATATGTTTTTATATATACCTTGAGAGAGTTGATGCCAGTATCGAAATTGTTAATATATATATCCGTGATATCGATTCGAATTATCGACCCAAATTCGACTGTGATTCTCCACATGGTGTAGCTCTGTTTATAAGGAATCGGATAAAGCGGAGAAGTGATTGTTCCTACTGGTCCGTTTAGTTCATCTCCACCTATCACTTGGAAATGAGCTCTGAACCCCTTCCCTGCGCCCTCGTTGTCGCTCTTGAACTTGATCCATAATTTTTTCGACGTTTGGACTGGTTCTGCGTTGGTTCCGCAGAAAGTATTGATCAGCTTCCCGATTCCACTGTCCTCTCGTATCTCCAAATAATCCATGTTACAGTCGTCGCTTTGCTGCAGATCGAAGTCGATGAAATTCAGGCGAAGTCTATTTCCGGGCGAGTTGTCCAGGATCCAGATGCACTCGGCGTTTAAGGGGTAACTGTCGGGGTAGTTCGGCGAGGCGATCCCTCCTTTATACGTCTTGTACGTTCCGCCGCATGCTGCAGTTCGATCAATAAGATTTAACGTTCGATTGAGTTAGATAATGGAAACTCAAATTTATCGATTTGACGAAATTGATCGATCTGTTTAGCATCGAAGCTCACGAAAGTATTCGAGCATTCGTGGACACATTTAACGAATATATTATATGCGTCGTACAAAATATTTTGACATTTCATAACTATCTATATTGGAAAAGCTTGAAACAAATCTGAAAATGAAATTTAAACGACCAATTATATGTTACATTAAGTCGCAAAATTCAGTGAAACTATCTGTAACGCTAAATATTAACATGACTATTCATGTTGCATACTAACTTCTTTTTAACTAAATGTATTTTTTTTATTTGTAGCAAATATCTTGTAACTTCCATATGCATTTCCAGATTGGTTTCAAACGTTATATTGGTATCAAATGTATAATCGTGTCTCGTCACAGTGCATACAAAATCGCATAAAAATTCACAGATTAGTTACTACGAATGCAGTATACATTAAATATTCAATGTGTCGCGTAAAAAATCGTTTTCAGTACCGAAAAGTTTGCCAAGAAGATATGAGAAACGATAAAAAAAAGCGGTCGCATCATTTACCTGAATCTAATACGGAATAGGTGAAGGAAAAGCGTGCTAACAATTCGTAGCTTGAGCTCACATGCACGGTAAGTGCATTACCGTTGCTGGTTATCGGCAAGGGTACAGTGTCAGTACCAGCATCCCAATGGCCTCGAGATGGCCCATCCAAACCTTCGCCATCGAACACCTCTAGATGAGTCCAGTCTACCACGTCTAGATCCAAATACGTAAATGTCACAGTGACATGATCGGCTGTTTTAAAAAATAGAAAAAAGAATTAATAATTGGAATACTTATTACGTGAAAGTCACAGGGGAACAAATCTGATAATTCATAATTGCTAAAGTAGTCTTTTAATATTTTGTAACAGAAAATGGAAAGAATCAGTTAGAACTAAAAATAGCTGATAGACTGACAAAATTTCGTAGAAACCTATCGAGAATCACTATTTTATTATCTTGCAATAAATTATGAAAAGATCATAAAAACTAAATGGTAAGAAAATTTTGGTAACACGGGATTAATTGACAACTGAATTAAAAACTGAATTTAAAAACTGTTCCCTTGTAGAAAAAAAAATGGGAAACGTGACTTATCATCTTCTTTCTCTGCACGTTTCAAAATAGATTAGTTAAAAACCTAAACAGATTATCTGAGAAAAAAGAAAGACTGTTTATGATGGGACGACTATCTAATATGGCGGAACTGTACCTAGATCTTCGGCAACCAATATCCATGTACAGCTTCCATCGGAAAGAGCGTCGGTGGTGTAAGTTGCATATGGAACGACGTACCCTTGATCGCGTACAATGATACGAGCGCCGCAGTCTTTACGATACCGTGCTTGGAATCCTTTCGCCCCTAATATTCTGTCTGTTCTCATAACAACTAACATCTCATTGCTGGTTGATTCGTAAGAGGGTGGCAGTTCGTTTCCGCAGTGGGTGCCTAACAACGGCGAGTCCGTTGTCGGCCCATCGTATATCTGTTACAAAAGTCACAATTTTCTACACCTTGTTCCATTTAGTTTTTCCAACTTCAAACAAATATTTAATGTATAACCTGAACATAATCGTCGGTGCAATTCCTACTGTCCTCGATATCGAAGTCCAAGAAGGTCATATTAACGATGTAATTTTGATCAACTTGTATCAACCACTTGCAATTTTGACTATGCGGATAGTTTTTCGGGTAATTCTTGGAGAATATGATTCCTGTATCGGTGGTAAATCTGCCACCACAGGTGATGGGAACGCTTTTGTAACTGGCGTTAAATCCACGGGTCGCATACGTGACGTCGGAGTGGAACTTGACGAACATCTGGTTCCCGAAGCTGGTGTACACTACAGGTTTAGGCGAGTAGCAGATTTCGACTAATTTCGGTGCGCTCTCGTCCTTGCCGCTGAAAATTTGGACCTTGTCGAAGTAGCAGTCCATCTGCTTCTCGGTGTTTATCTAAAAGAACAAGATTAAATACGCGAAAGATTTTTATTCGTCGTTGACTGTCGGAGAACGTTCATCTCAAGATACCAACATCGTGGAGAGTCAGTTCGATGCTGTGCGAGAAATCGACCTCGATCAACCATTCGCAGTCGACGTTCGAGGGATAAGCGGACGGATATCCGGGTGACGTGAACGAGTCGAAGGGCCTTGTCAGATGTCCACCGCAACCATCGACAACCCATTCCAGTCGGAATCCGTTGGAATTGAGGAAACCGTCGGTGACGAATTTCAGGTGTACTTGGTGGTCCGACGAATGAATTTTGGGTGGAAGGACGTTGGAATCACAGAATTTCCCGAGCTGCGTATGAGGACCACCGTCGTAACCTTCGTACACCTCCAGATAGTCATAGTCGCACGAGTTGGTATAGCTCATCCCTTCGAGGTCAAAATGAGAGAAGGTGATGTTGATCTTGTTGCCTATAGGGGCGTCAATCGTCCAGCTGCAGTTTGCATTTTTCTCGTACGTGTACGGGAAATTGGGAGATTCTATCACGCCGTAGAAGCCGTGTAATGTGTTTTGGCATACTGTAAAAGGAATGCGTTTTGTTATATATAGATACATTCAATAATTACATAATGAATAATTAAGGTCCATTAGTTTACCACTGAACCTATACAAGTAAAAAATTGGCAAGGTGTAGGAAGAAACAATTTGATACATAATACATGTATATCGGCAGGTGTCAAGCACCGATGCAAATGGATCAATCAATAAAATTTTAACGCAATCGCCGAGGAAAGCGACTCACCTGTTTCATATTTCAGATGGAAACCGCGACCAGAATTCGTAAAGTCGGAGCGGAACTCTATGTTTAGCACGTTACTCTTCGACATAATAATTTTTGGATAAGGATATTGACAGTATCTCTGGCCGTTTCGACGATTATTCCCTTCGTATATCTCGATATAGTCGTATCTACACTTCGTGTGCTCCTCCAGTTGCAGATCGACTATTAGCAACCGTATCAAACTGCCCGCCGCCACCGCGATCGTCCATTTACATTCCGCTCGGTGCATGTACGGTTCAGGATAATTCGGAGATATGATGTCGCCGGTGACGCCGTTCATAGTTCCACCACAGCCTGAAACATCGAAGAAAACGATTTTCGATCTCAGAAATATTCTTTAGTCGATCGTTAAACTTTGTATCTTTCGAAGAACTCATCTTGTACCTATGGTCGTGCTGTCCCATTCTATACGGAATCCGCTGAACGATATCGTTTGGTCAGATACAAATTTCAGGTACAATTGACTGGTCTGACTAATTATTTCCGCGGGGACATCGGTTTTACAAAATTTTCCGATCAATGGAGAAGTTGCATAGCCACCGTTCCTAATAAGAAGTGAAGAAAATCGTTTATTATATTAATTTCTTTTCAGGACATTTGAGTATATATTAGAGCATTCAAAGTTTAAAGTCTACCTGATTTCTAGATAATCGAAATCGCAATTTGGATGATTTTCCAAATGGAAGTGCGTCACATTGAGAATCACCTTTTGCTTGCTTGGAGCTTCGATCACCCACGTGCATTCCCTTCTGTTTGGATAATTTTTCGGATAATTCGGCGATTGAATAACGCCCGTTACCTTAACGAAATGACCACCACAACTTTTCCTGGCGTCGAGGAAGAGATACGTGGCAGTAAATCCTTCGCGGGTTATCGTCGAATCGGAACGGAAAATCAAAGTCAATTCGTTGCTTTGCGTCATTATTATCGGCGGTTTGGTATCGCCACAAAAGCTATGAAATTGAAGAACAACATCGTTATTGACAATTCCAAATCGTCCGATCGTCATATGAAAATTCAAACATACGTTCCTATCTCCTCTTTGTTGGTCATGTAATTTTCGTATGCCTTGACATAGTCGTGTTGACAACGAATTTGTCTTTCCAAATCGAATGTCAACCAGGTGAGTTGCACAACATAACCTAGCGGGGCCTGTATCGTCCATATGCATGTTTCGCCGTTGCGGTAGTGGCCGTATTCGGTGGTCGTCTGAATCGTTCCGCTGGTTTCTGTGTATAATCCTCCACATCCTTTGGAATAAATCATGTGTTACGAATTCATCGAATAACTCGCAATCCAGTAGAAATTTAAGAAAGAAGCTATTCGTTTATTTTGGAAAATATCCAATTCGAAATCGTTAAACGAAGCACTACCATTAAATCACGGATTTTCGCGCATTTTCCGGCGCAATTTGAGGGCGCAAAAATGCACGTAATATGCGAAAGTATGTAAAATATTCAAAGTACTGATCCAGTTATAGTGTTTAGTTATATAATTTAGATTCATTCGTTGAACGATTTTTATAAAAGTATAAATTTGCACAAAGATCAGCAGTTTCGTTATCATCTGCACAAAATTCCTTTAATTCCTCGGTATTCTTATATTTCCTCCTGCAATATTCCACTTACTGTTTGTAATCGTCGTGTAATTCGCCCGGAAGTGGATTTGGCTATGGACCCAAGCCTTGGACTGATACTTGAGCAACATAACATTTTGTGTGGAATAGAAGTTTAAACCGTCGGAGGATACGATAGCGTTACAAAGATGAGCGAGACGCGGAGCGTTCTCGTTGGGGCCGTCATACACATCGAGAAAACTTGTCACACAAGAGGGTAGCCTGTTTTCTCCAAGCAGCGCGTCGTCTTCAAATGGCCAGTTGTATGTATCCTGCCAGTTGTATCTCTCTGGCCAGTTGAGAGTGGAAACTCTCCAGTGATTCCAATGATGAAATCTAATCGGCCTCAGGCTTCTATATGGAATCCTCGGCTGAGTACTAATATTCATCTCGAGCATATTTAGTACGATTCTTTTGTTAGGCGGTTGCTTGATCTCGTAGACACAGTCAACGGTATCAATCCCGTCTGCAGTCATGGATGATTCGATAATTGCTGAATCGTCTGTGAATAGCTTGCCACATACTGTGTTATAGGAGAGGGTGAAGCTGCCATCTGAGTACATTTTAGATGTGAAAATGATCAGCAACACGTTCGTGCTCGACTTTATCGTGGGCGGAGTCATAGTACCACAGTATCGTTGGAGCAATGGAGATTCGCTGGTATCTCCATCGTAAATCTGATAAAAAAATGAATAATGTCAAAATATTTCTATCTTACAAAATTCATTTTAGAATTCGGAAGTGAAGATTGGGAGAGAAGATACCTCGAGTTTTTGCATTCGACATTCGGTATCCGAGAGCTCTAACTTAGGCCAGGTAATTTCTATCCGTTTACCAACAGCTGTCTGGATTTTCCATTCGCATTCTATATCTCGAATATTTGTGATCGTAGGACTACTAACGGTACCGGTAGGAGTGGTATATACGTCGTTACAACCAGGAACGCCTGAAAAAATGGCGATTTATAATTTTGGATGACTTGAAGGAAGTAGAAGTTCGAATTTATTCTTGAAATTTCAATTACCTTCGATGGCAGAGTAGTGAATTTGGAAGCCAGCATCTTGTCCAGCACTGTCAGAGTGGAAATAAATTACAGCTTTGGAAGCTGGCACAACAAGAGGCGGCGGATGAGTGTGATTACAATAAAGCCCCAGTCGTTCGTTATGTATAGTGCTGATCTGTGAACAATCGACAGAAATACGAATATATTTATATGAACGTGGAGAGTGACTCGACAAATCACACTTACCTCGAGGAAATCGGCTTCGCAGGATGGATGCTCCTCGAGCATCAATTGCCCGAAATGAATCTGTATTCTCTTTGAGGATTTAACGGTAATCGTCCAGTAACAGTCTCTGTTCGGCGGATATCTACCTGGCGATCCGGGAGAACTGATCGTGCCGTAATCATTCGTCAAAGTGCCTCCGCAAACGGGCTCGATACTATTCCATTCAAACGCGAATCCGTCGTGGGATATGCTGTTATCCGAATGGAACCAAAAGTACAGAGAGTTGTGAGAGGACACGATATTTCCATTCTTGAGGGGGAAAGTGTTGCCGCAAAATCTGCCAATCATCTGACTACCGGCGTTCCTGCCGTCGTGTATCTGAAACGCGTCATCCAATTAACGGCTTGATCGACGATACGAGTAGAATATGACGAAAATAAATGGAAATATAGATCGATCGACGTGATACCTGTAAAAAGTCGTATTTACAGTCGGTCGAATGTTCTAGGTTAAAACGGGTGAACGTGACGTTCAACACGAGCGAACTGTTGGTGACTAGAACCCAGGCACAGCTCAGTCCGTGCTGATAAACGTTTCCACCGATCGGGAACTCGAGATGTCCCAAGGGATTGCGGGACACACCGCCGCAGGTCTGCCGTGGCGTTTCGCATCTGTTGCCAGTGTACGTCGACGGACAGTCGCAGGTTTGCACGCCGTTAGAAATCACGCAGACACCGCTATTTTTACAGGGATTCGGTACACATGGATCTCTGACGTCACACGTGCTCCCTGATATAATTCGAAATATTATTTATCGTTGGCTAAATGGCAATTAAGAATAATATATTCTTACCGGTGTATCCAGCATTACAGATGCAAGTGTAGGTGGTGCCATGGATAGTGCACTTTCCGTGCACACAAGGATTACTAGCGCAAGGTGAATGAGCAGATATCTCGGTCGATTGACAACCGTTCGGGCCGAGTCCATCGCCCACCATACCGGCTGGACAACGACAGATCACGTAGGCGCTCGTGAGAGCTGGGTTCTCGATGCATGTGGCTAACGGATGACAGCCGCCGTTGTTGATGGCGCAGCTACCAACGTAGACACAAGTGACACCGTCACCGCTGTATCCTCTGGGACAGGGACCGCACATTCTTGAACCCTGTTTAACATTCATGTATGTTCTAGCTCGTTCAAAAATTTCTTCAATTTATCTCGTTGTACATTGATATATACGATATCTCAATATGTACTTTATTTGACAAATATTATTACTGGTACTGGCATGAATTTTCTAAATTACCATGGTATTGATGCATTGAACTCTGGGAGCTGTGCTGCAACCTCCGTTGTCGATCATACATTCGTCGATATCCGCACAATAATAACCATTCCCTGAGTATCCTTGAGGACAAGAATCACAGAAGAACGTTCCGGGAGCATTTCGACAAGCAACCCAAGGATTCACAGAACACGGTCTATGGTTTTCGGAGCATTCGTCCACGTCTTTGATACAAGCTGGATTAGTACCCTCGGATTGCCAACCCTGAAAGAATACAAAATTTCGATTGCATACAGGAAACGATGAAATTATGATAGATATGAAATTAGATGTTTTGTGGTATATACTTGGTCGCAAATACAGGTGTAACCAAGTGGAGAACCTTCTTTGCTAACGCAGACACCGTGACCACATAGTTCATTGGAGTTTTCCGGTTTGCAAATGGAAGACTTCTTCGTGCAATGGAGACCGTACCATCCTGCTGTGCAATCGCAACTGAAAAATAAGTAAAATAAAGTTAGTAGACGTAGAATATCGTAAAACACTGGTGTAACAGTTTCTCATGAGAAACAAACTGTTTAAGAACCTGTACGATCCTGGAAGATTATGGCAGGTGGCTCCATTTTGGCATCCAAGATCTGTTCCTAATAGTCGGACGCACTCATTTACATCCACGACGCAATTTGGACCCTATGGCGTGCACGCAAATAAATATTTGTATAGAAAACTTAGAAGAAATAGTTAACTTCGTTAATATTTTACTATTTACCTCCCAATTTGATGGACAATGACACTGGTATCCTTCGTAAAGATCCTGACACGTACCACCATTCAGACAGGGATTGCTACTACATTCGTTTGTCTTCAGCTTCAATTCTATCGATTTTACTTTTTCTTCTATTCGCTTTACCTAGACATATTTCAACAGTTATTTAAATATTCTCTGCTAAATATACGTCATGCAAAATGTTTAGTCGGAACTTTTGTACATACTCGAGCCATCATATGAATTCTTAAGTTCATTCCAGGCGTAGACTGCAAGTGATCAATTGAACGAAGTGTTAATTATTAAACATCGGTTAAGTTCAACAAAATGATTCGTCGTAAAGAAAATCTTATTTCAAGAGATACTTACTCGATTTGCTGATTGAGCTCCCGGCTGCAACGTGCTATTTCCTTCTCCAAATCCTCTCATCATGGCTATTCTTTTCTCCAAACCCTCGGGACCCTCCACAACCTGTATCAATCGTTGTAAATTCGATTCCACTTCGCTCAGGTATCCCATTCTCCATCTTTCGATTAAACGTGTCGCGCTTACCGCCTAAAAAAAAAAAGAAACGAGACGAATTACGTCATTAACGAGAAAATCATCCGTACCACTGTTCAGTTCTTGAGGAAAATAGTGTCTCCATACAGCGTTCGCGACTTCAAGCAAATTAATTTCGTTCACGTTTAAGTGGCCATCTCCCAAGATCTTCAGGGTGATGTTCTTGTCCTTCGCGGAGGAAATGAACAGATTTCCGTCCCGAGACTCCAACACAGGCCTGGAACGCGTTAAAAATTACGTTTTATGCAATGTGGTACGAGCAGAAAGTTTTTTTCCTTTCGGATGAAGATCGGATCTGGCGGAAATTGTGTTCTCCAGACCTTTCGTCCATCCATGCCGCGCAGAATCCCAACCAAGTCAACAGCAACCATTGCGATCTCGTAGCCATGTCGTTACGATGGTTTGAAGCGTACGCGATCGAATTTTTATTATAGCATCTCTTGCCGGATGCTACACGTGATCTTTCTCGTTTTGAAGTTCGTAGAAGACTGCATCGAATGGTTAGAAACGATGCATGTCGTCGGTCGAAAGTGGGCGTATTTCAGTACACTTATCGAAATCCACCCAGTATCGGTTACATGTTCATTATTCGATTCGTTTCTTTTTTTTTATAACATAGTTCGTTTTGCCAAAAATGTTCGTTTAAGAATTTTATTTTCCAAATTTAAGTTTGATAAGTTCCTTTTAACTGTCGTTAGAACACTCACTTTTCGGTTTCCGTTTAAAACTTTCTTTATCTCGCAACGTATTTAAACGTATATGATTTTTAAATATTTCTTTAACGTATCGAAACATAAATAAGTAAATTTAAAGCTTAGTTTATCACTGAAGCACTATTTCGACGAATCGATTTCATTTGAAAAATGCCTTGTTAGAGGATGTAAAATAATTAATGAAATATTATTTATACAATTATTTAATAAAAATATATAGCATTAATAAACATCATGAGAGGATTGCTGTATAAGTGTACGAACTTGTATAATATTGAAAATTAATGATGATATTTAATTTCACCAACAACTTTGTGCCAATTAAAAGTTTAGTAACACGTTCACCGGAATATGGAAATCAAACATCGACCATGCAACATAATTTTCGATCACGTGCCAATCTTCTAGTTTAATTTTCCATTTCTTTGACATACATGAAAAGAGAAGGAAGCTGTGGGCACAGTGATTTCGATGATCGGTGAGTAGGCTGCTTTTGGCTTCCATCAATGTGTTTAAAATTTGGATTAGATTTTAATTTGGATCTGTAAAAATACGTTTTTGCGATTTAAGCAAGACGATCCGAAAATATACAGAAATAAGCTTTGATAACGCTGTTGCTCAAGGACCGTATTGCGTATTTCCTCACATTTACATGATTCACCATGAAATTAAAATAACCAAAGCATGCACAGAAAAGTTTTCAGAATAAACGAAGGAATTATAGTTGAAGGTCTAGAAAAGACCTTTATGCTAACTTGCTCTTCCCGCGATACGACCGTCAAATTATTCTTTCATTATGCGATACGATTTGCGTATACACTCGCATATAAATATTCCAGCATTTATTATAAAATAGTTTTATCTACATATTGCATGTGATTATATGTAAAACATTAATACATGTAACGAGACATAACTGTCATGATTATAGTGATAAAATTTAAAACTAATCCGGAAATGTATATGGAAATTACAAAATATTTATTACATATATATATATTTATAAAAAATTAGTGTACGGCATGATTACTCATAAGTTTTAAATATGTTTCCATTGAATATTAAGACTTATTAATATAATAGATAATTTACTGCTTAAACATTTTTTGTGATCTCCACATATATATATATCCTCCAATGAATATCTTAATTTTTACGTATATTTTCAGATTAGTTTCATACTTTATTAATATAATCATGTAGCAGTGCTCTATAATATTGCTCAAGGTATTTCCTATAATACACATAATATGTTCGTGAAAGATATCTATAAATATTGGAATACTTTCGTGAATCAGTATATACGAAAAGATCCGTAAGCAGTTGCATCGCGTTGCATAGAGAGGTCAGCATGAAACCGATGTAAGAATTAGGCGGGCCATACTGTGAGATTCGAAATTTCGCGCTAAGGAGGCCAGTGGGCGTCATAGCCTACAAACTGCGCTTGAGGCGCCGCCTGGCGTGGGGATTGGGAAGCTTCGGCACGTTCGCAGTGACCGCATAGCCGCCGTTCTCGTCGAAGCCGGACAGTATGGCTTCGGCTGCCGGTTCGTTCGCGTTAGTGGTGTTTGTCCACGGTGTTGCGGTGCGTACTCGGCGGCGGGTGTGCGTGGTCCGTTTTTTCCGAACGAAACACCGCGCGTGAAACGTGGACATACGAGGTGGTACGAGATCACCGACCGTAGACGAGGACGTGGGGCGAGATTGAACACGATACAAGACCAGAGATGCGGCGAAATGTGAAAATTGTGTTGCTGCTGTCATGCGCGTGGATGTTCGCCTTTGTTTATTACTACCACACGTCGCGAGATAGCAAGGTATGTCAATGAATTGTCTTTTGTCATGAGCGTAATTCCGGTTGCGTGATCTTGGCCGCCATGTGCGCGACGTTCGACGATCGGAGCGCAGCCCCACGCGAAAGCCACGCTCCCCTTTCATTGTAAGCACACGCTGCTCGAATTTCTGTGATTTACGATGTATCAAAGAAAGAAGTCGTGACATTACTCGAGGGAGGCTCTGTTATTTACAAACATCGAATATCAGAAATTCGCATAGGTCACAGCCTAACAATGTTTATGTTTATGTTTATTTCTATGTATATTATTATTTATGTTTAAACGCTGCAGTTTTGTAATAGTATGTAATAATATATTTAGTTTGTATACTATTATATTTATTATAGCATTTATGCATATTAAGCCCAAAGTTATATTAAGATTCGTATCATTTGGTAGTACTTTGATATGACTACATAAAATTAATGTTATGAAAAAGTAACGTGGATACTGATAAACGCTTCATTGAAAAACAGTAATATGTACAAATACTTTTTATAGTCACTGTATATACTATATTTATGAGATGTTGAACTCTGTTTCATAATATCTTTTTATTTTCGCGCGGTGGATCGCGATGTTTTAATAATGGAATCGGAAGCGATTCTGCGACGACGAAAATACGATCCTCCGTCCAAATGCTTTGTCGTCGTGTTCGTCGAGCCGTGAAACGTGGAACGTTGAATGTAGAAGATGTGAGCATTCGTAACGTTGTCTCAATTTTCTTCGTGATATAATACGAAAGTTATCTTTCGTGGTGTCATTTGAATCGATCTTGCATTTGAATCTGGAACGATTATCATGTGACCCGTTTATGTGTCATGCGGAGGTTGGGAATTAGAGTTCTCGGGGAATGTAACGAGAAGTATGGCAAATGGTTAATACGCGGCAAATAACGACGGCGTTCGCAGCCGAATTCTGCCGCTTGTTACGCCTTTATTAGTAACATACAATCGTTCGTACGGCTTTAGAAACAATACCAATGGTCTGTTCTGGGATCTTGCCGATTCGAACATACGCCGTTACGTTTTGCAATTTAACATTCACATTCGCAAATTTTGTGTGTGATTATGTATGTAATCAACATACAAAATAAATATATACACATGTTTACGTTTCATGACATACTTTATTTGATATTGCATGCATATATGTATTTAGTATATACAGAATGTTCCGTAAATTGTACTATTTTACAATTGTACTATTGTAAAATTGTACTCTAGCTTGTTTCTTCTTTCTTTCTATTCATATTTATAGTTCCAAGTATGATTAACGTTGGATTTTGTTACCTACCAATTCTTAATATTCCAATTTCTTAATAGTAGGAGCTGTTCAGCGTATCAATATCCCAGTTGATTACACGCGTACTTGATACATTTTTAAAATTGACTTCTTAAAAACGGAGTCTTATTTAAAAAACTTTTTATTCTTTATTTTCGATTAATTTTTTCGCACAGCGATGTTACAGCGTAATAATTATGACCATAGTAATTAATTTATGTATATTACATATTATTATGAATTTCTATTGTTAACAAGATCTCTCAAACTCGTAATAGGATAATATCAAAGAAACTCAACGTGATATTAATTACAAATGACAGAAAGTTTAGTATCCTTTGATCCTGAAACTCCTGTAATTTCTCTTTTAGGGACGAAAATTAACTTCTGTCTACTGCACTTTAAATTGCTTTCCTACATCAAGGCATATTCATCATTCGAAAACCACGATTTTCCACGATTTTGTAACTCGCTCCCAGCCTGTTCTTATTACTCCTTCTCGTAAACACGTTAATTAGAGGCAATGCAGCGAGTAACCCGTGCGAGTCGCGGAAAAGAGAGTGAAAGTGATTCTCGATGTTATTCAGCCGCTCTGGTAACAGATATTTATCTTACGCGTTGAATAAATCGCGAAGCCTTGCTTCACGAGCCGACGATTTCCGCGAACCATTAGGTGCGATACTTGAAAAGAAACGTGGCAAATTATAGCTCGTGCATTGCTATAGAAAGAATTTTATACGTCACGTCAAACAACGTGGCAAATTTGTTTCTTCCGTGCATTTTAAAAGCGTGTTAGCACTATAAAACCTTAATACTGTTTAAATTTATTTTGCATTTCAAATTTGGCGCATAATAAATTTCTGTTTCAAATTTTCCCTTCGTAATTACAAATTCTTAATTTCCACATTAATAGAACGAAGTTTGCTGGAAAATTTCCTGCATATTCCTGTATTTTAAACCTTTGTATTTTCATAGAAAAGCTTTTAAATACGTATGTTTGTATATCATACGTACACACATAGATCTTCGAGAACGCAATTCAACGAGACGGTATCGGAAAATTTGCATTAGCTCTTGTAAAGACCGTTTACCCTGCATGCATTAGTGCAACTCCAGGCTTGAAAGATTGACTGATGTGTTTACGGCCTCGTGAATGGACCCAGCGAGCGTGGCACGTGCACGCGTCCCCGGTAGTAGTGTATTCAACTTGCAAGCAACTGGTGAATAAAGCACAGAAACCTTGCGCGAACTTATTTTTGACTCGCGTAACGCCACGTATGTCTGTCATGGTGTTTAAAAGTTAATCATTTGAATCGTAATAACGAAAGAAAATGGAAGATACGTTAGTAGAAATGTAATTTTTACATTTTATAGCTGTTTTAATTCTAGCTCCGGATAGATTGGAAGCTGATGCAAATTCATTTTTACGAACAAATTTGAATGAAAATTTTGATCGACTCGAATATTTTGTAATAGGATGTGTTTGGTACATGAAAAATTTTGGAATTTGTTGTGCCCGAGTTATTTGCGTGCAATATCTCGTGAAATTAACGCGGATGTTCACCAAATTTTTCCGTGATTCGTGCTTCAACGACCTTTGCTTTAACCATTTAGGAAAGATCGACAGCGAGGAACGCCGAAGTATTATTTGATCTTTTATTTCAAACTATTTATTCCTCGGTTATTTTGTACTCTTTCATTTTTATTATCGAAACAAAATGAAAGGAAGGAGGTCAATAATCATAATCATATTTTTGAGTGCAATATTAAAACGGTCTCGTGTATCGACGAACGGCATTTCATATACCGCAACATTTTCTGATTTATAGTCCTGTAATTTTCTGGTTTCGTTCGACCTGGAATGCGGTGCGTTGCGACTGCACCGTAGATGTATTAACGTTCTTTCTTCTGATAAAATATCGCCACGTTATTAAACTATCGTCCATATAAATCCAAATTCATCTACATCTGTGTCGTGAGATTTCCGATTATTTTTTCAATAAACGCTATTTGTTTTTTTCCTCTTGATCGAAATTCAGGTCATGCAATTTCACGGAAGAAAAAGGTAAAAAAGAAAGGAAAGTACAATTGCGTCGGAGGAATG
This sequence comes from Bombus vosnesenskii, assembly GCF_011952255.1. NCBI lineage: Eukaryota > Metazoa > Arthropoda > Insecta > Hymenoptera > Apidae > Bombus > Bombus vosnesenskii. Next base: position 98,438 of record NW_022882937.1, read on the forward strand.
CATAAAAAATTAACTCTCCTCCACTCTCGAGTATCGTATCGACTCTTCGTTTCCTCTTTCTACGTAATTTCACTTTTCAACCTTCTCGTATCCATTCGTCGTGTCGCGTTGTCATCTCGATCCAGATTTCGAACGATCGAAAAATCTACCGTTAGCAATGAGAAACGAACGTAATGGACGATCCGTTACGCGTTGGGCAGCAAAGTGAAAGCGATCCCGACAGTTTCGGAGAAGTTCCAAATTATGGTGACCGTTATCGAGACGGTTTTTTGATTCACCAGTCACGAACAATTCGTCGAACGTTGTTTGTTTCTGAAACAACGACTGTCGTTAGCGGAAACATGTAACGCAAGATAATTTTCTCATCCTTCGACAGATAGCTTTTTCATTTTAACGAGTCGTTATCGTTAGGACAAATGACTCGGCTTTCGTTTCCAGGAATATCTATAGGAAGTAATTAACCATTGATAGGGTAAAACATTCCTTAAAACGGCGAGAGATGATCATTCGTTCGAATAAAATTTTAAACGACCGGCTATTCCAGTATCCTTGTTTCAAAGTAAGATTCTTATTATTATTCGAAATAATGTAACGGATTCAATGGTTCGATAAAATGTGAGCGATCCGGTCGCAGCGATATTACTATTAAAATTGGAACGTGAAATTCGTATTTGAATTCGTAGCCAATGCGAGCTCGCTTTGATTTGACGTTGGAATTATTAGTTGCGTGAATTATAGAGCTTTAATCGACACACTGTTAATCGTAGTAATCGAAATAATTGAATTTTTCTATTAGAAACGACATTAAGTCCGGTTGTTGTAAAATCGTTAAAATCTGATCGGTCTCCATTGACGATGTGTAAGCGATTAACGAAATCGCGGTTGATCCACTTTTACGACGAGGCTGAAAAGGCTGCCGCGTGACTGCGTTTTTTTCCCCCGGGCGTGGAAAACTACGTCGTCGATCCGGATCCATGCGAAGAACGATTCCTACCGTTCGACCACGATTTTCTATCGTCGGCAGCGCAGCGTTAATCGCTGACGCTCTAATGGAGCGGACTAATCGCGCGATCCTGCAGGAAACGATTCGGCCATTAAACTCGAAAGCCACGATAGAAACGTTTCCGCGCGTCTCTGTCGAGTTACGATGATTGCATCATCGAGCATTCGGGACACAAGCCTCGTAGATCCGCGAAAACCATTTTCCTTTCTCCGTTACCTTTCAAAAATCTCCATTCCATTCTTTTGTCTTCGTCTTTAATTCCATAAAGAACGATTCGGCCATTAAACTCGACAATCACCAAATTTCAATATTCACGATCTTTCGTCTAATTTATTCATCGATTACGATAAACCATTGAATTATAATTACGCTACGTAGCGAGCTGTGAAGTTGTTAAAAAGAAGTCACCGATATTCGGACAAATACCCGAAGGAACGGCGACATGGCAAAAGTCTTTACGAGATATCGACGTTACGCGTCGAACGTCTCGTAAAACAACCGATTCTTTGATGGTGCACGTGGCATCGACGGCTGGTTAAAATTTCTGAATAGTTTCCTTTTGACAAAATCATCGATAAAAATTAGAATAAAATGAAAAACGACGCGTAGAAGGCGGTAGAGAACGTAACGCGTGCGAAGTACGTGTTGTTAGCAAATGGTCCGACTATGTGATGTTTATTCCCTTTGGCGTAAATCGTGTGGAATTTTCTCCGAAACTTTGCAACGAAATCGTGTCTCACAGTATGTATTTCGTATGTATTTTCTTGAATATATTTTCCTTGTACGATACGCATTAACGTTAGATCCTTTTTATCGAGATTGAAATCCATATCAGCCGTTTTATGTAAGATTTATAAAGTTAAGTACGTTTATGATTCATCGAAATTTGATCGTTTCTAAAAGGTCTTTTGCAGCGTTTATTAACGTTTTAATAGATGGACAATAGGAAGACGGAGACTAGAGAGTTATGCAGATATAAAAGCGCATGAAAAAGGTTGAATAATGGACGCGGTTGTCCCGTTCCGTTGGCCGTGTATCGTTTTTATCGGCCCGTTCTGGACTTTAATTTCCGTCCATCGATTCCATCTAACCCGTGTTATCGGACGATTGTAAGTATTTCTTTTTAAAGAATACCCTTTATTGGACGCAAAAGCGAGCAATTGGCTTTCAATATTATCTATCCAACGAGAATGCAATATGCGGTAAAGCGGATTTTTCAAAGGAAACTTTCGGTCTTAAAATCTTTCACTCGTTCTAGGAGTTCTCGTTCAGGAGTAATAAAAATCTTTTTTAAAAAAAAACCTTGTACTTTCGATCGAAGGCAATACGGGCTATACTCCTTCGAAACTTCGAAACTCCAATGCTTCTACGTTGCTTTCTATTTAAAAACTCTCAGCATCCTTTCCACTCGTTTTAAAAATACACTTCTCCCTTCAGAAAAGTCGCGCTTACATCCGCTATTCTAATTTAGCCACTCGTCTAGACGCGTTTCTAAAACTTCTGCTAGACTTGCTCTATATTTATCGATAACAGAGTATTGCGAAGGGTAATAGGGTCGGGTGAAACAAATACAGCAGTATAAAACACAGGATTTAAAGTAACAGAACGAATGAGATACGCGCCACACATACAAGATATCCCAGGATTTAACAGATTCTGTCAGTTTACTCTATGGGTATAAACAAGCAAAAAACGTTATACAAATATAAGTCATTTAAAGCTTAATTTAAAAAAATATAGTAAAGGAGTTGAAGCGCGCGGGGGACAGTAATGGATTTGTGGTTAAGCAGCCTGTATATCTGTGCCAACTAAAAATGAAAAAGGGAATTAAAATAGCTGTTTCGTGTCTAAAAGCCTTCTCCTTATGTAACATAATAGAAAAGAAGGAAATATAACAGGTACAAAATTTTGCCAACACTTTCCATGGATCGTACTCCACTTTCTTTACCAAATGTTCCAAATATCGCATTGTAGCTTGGTTTCGTCTATGTAATATCCATTTGCGAGCTATATACATTACCTCGAAATTTCGAAAAGCAATTTGCTGATTCGTCGCACACACGTTAACACGCGTGCTCACCTGGCGCTTGCTGCTCGCTAGCACGCATTTCGCCGTTGTTCATTAATCGGTGAAGCCATTAGAAAGCAACGCAAATTCATCAGCATGCCTGTGCGCACACAGTTTAGCGCGCTCTGCCTGTAGGTGTCGAATTACATCAAAGGGAGCGTATATGCATGCACTCAGAATCTGGAAAATAGGGTTGATCGTTGGAAGACCAGTTCTACATTTTGGTGACCCTGTTCTACCGTGATCGGTCGCCCACGCACCCGTGTGGCTGTGGCGTGCGTGTATAGTCATAGAATGTACGTCGTCGAATATGTCAGCTATTCATGTTCCATGAAACGACGTTCATGTCTGTTTTATGTGGCAAAAAAAGAAAAAAGAAGAGAAAAAAAGCGAAGAGAAACGAGGAAAATAAACCACGTTTCCGATCGTGTCTATTAATTAGCTGGTTCGTAGATCTCAGAGAAGCTTTTCATAGAGCAGAAGATAATGATTGGTTTCTTTGTTTGGTACGCGTCTCGTTTCTGTTTTTTAGTTGCCGGTCCGCTCTATTTATGAATTCGAGTAACAATGGGATTTGTGAAAGAGCGCCGAGTTTCGATTCAATTTCTAGAAGCTGAAAGTTGCACGGTAAAATCAGAGTTTCGAACATTTCACTTCGCTGGAAATTCGTTTCGCTCGATCCGCGTATAAATCCGTTTCGCCTAAAAGCGGCCGGTGCAAACACGATACAGTTTCGAAGATGCGATGCAATTAAACGCAATAGGGTTCGCCAGGCGTGTGCATGAGTCGTGTTAAATAACCGGAACGCAGCGCGCATAATTGGTTACGTGTAATTGCCACTGAACGCGTTTGTCTACGGCGCAACCGTAGCCGGTCTCTGTATTATTTGTAACCGATGCGACAGAGCCCGTTTAAATTCGCTTTCTGCGCGGATTGTTACCATCCGTTCGCTACGAAACGAGCGGTCGCTGTAAATCCGGCATCGATTTGCCTTGTGAATTTTCTAATGACCAGTTTGTCACTAGATTGGATCGCTACCGAAAACACCTGTCGATTTATCGATAGTTGTTCGCACCACGCGGATAGATTTTGTTCTGCTAAAGAAAACGTTAAGAAAGAGAATATTAATTTCGTCGCGCTTGTTAATAACGTAGCTTATTAATGACAAAGCCGCCTCTAACATTACCAATGATAGTTTGCTCGAACGCCGTTTCAGTATCGATTAGTTACTCCTCCAGTTTGTCACTATTTGGGGGGAAACTTGGAGCTTCCGAGTATATGAACGGTCTCGTCCCTTTCAAACCGTTAATAGTCTTCCGGCTGCATTAGCCCCCGTGAAAAGCTAAGTTTCGATAAACAGTTAATCGGTTTATTTGCCAGCTTGTCTCGGTCTTGGCAAACACGTTCAAAATTAATCTCGATCGCGCTCTGGGCTGGTACTTATGTACTTGGTCGACCGTTCCGTGTAAATATTTAATCGACGACTATGGTCTCGATCAGGGTCCCCCGGCCAGGAGGAAACCAAGACGGTTATCCTCGACGTCACGCGAATTTGCATATGCATGTAGCGCGCAGCCTCTTGCTTTTACTTAGCGTTCCTTCTATCGGCCCTCGACTTGCCCTTTCAGTTTAGCGCCGCGTCTCGCGCGATACGCGAATACTTTTTGCCCTGGCGAGAATATTCGGTCAGTATCCAACCATTTGTTCCACACGATCGTCCGCGTCGCAAGTTTCAACAGCGAATTTTTATCTGCCAAGGAAATTTGCTGACGATTGACAAACTACATTCGACGCATAGTGGGTTATTTTCGTGGGTTTTACTGGTGCGCAGGACGCAATTTACACGATAACAATCCTAAAAGCAGCAGAATCTTTCCGGAGACGGAATAATATAGCGAGCCGGGTTGCAATCGCGACGCGAATTGTTGGAATTACAATGCGGTTACGAGACTGTAATGTCGCACGTCAACTCATCTCCTCGTCGTCGCAAATGAACCATGAGCCGCTTTTTCACCTCTCCACGCCCGTACACGTTTTTACGCGCTTTAATTTCCGCGTGCTCGCAAGTACATCTACTGCCGGGAGAATGCTCCCGGAGATATGTACGACCGCGAGATGAAGCGTAATGTGTCTAGGATGAATGCTTTTTATCTCCGACAACGATCATCTTTGAACTCTAAAATAGTTGAAACACGACGTTAAACAGATGTCACATACCGCGTCGTTGGAATATTCACGTATTTTATTGATGGTATTTAATCTACTTATAAGAACAAGAAAATTTACAAAGCGTTGTTGAATATTATTCAACTTACAAGGACATTTAACATGGAAAATTTATACGCCTATAAAACTTTTATGTTTCATATGACATACGTAATATATTCGTAAAAAGTTTCTGCGACTATTCGAATATTTTCATACGCCTGTTTATTTAAAACAGTGACTCGTACGAGAAATTAGAACGACTGAAAAAAATAATTTCATTCGTGTTCCAGCAAAACTTTCTCCGAGTCCAATTTTCTCCTACATTCGCGATAAACGCGCATAATTCTCTAAAGCTGAACGAATTCCTGTTTCCATTTCACCTTCCTTAAACATCCGTTCCGGTGTGTTTCGTTTCGCTTTATGCAAAACGTTCAGACACGGCGCGCTGACTTCCCAAGGATAACTGTGATTAATATCTTGACCTGGCTTGGTAATAAGTAATAGCTGGCCTGTAGACGCGTGTTCATACATCGCACGTGTGTTTACACGAAGCTGTGCATTTCTGCCTGAACAATGTCGGACTAACGCGCTACGGCCGACACGTATACGCGTACCCAGCCGAGACACGAGCCTGATGAAATTGCTCGCGTTCGTTCATCGGGAATCGCCGCGCCGTCGAAATAGGATTTTCCGCGTAGAATCTGCCTGCACGCGGCCGATTTTAACATGCTCCGGCTCAGAGATCACGCGTCAGTTCATTGGCGACCCCTCTCGATATCTGAAACGAATGGCTGATTAGTTTTCCCGGTAATTAGAAATTCTGCGTTGATTTGTTGGAGCTTTGGTCTTTGTCTTGTTCTTTCACAAAGATGTACGTCGACTTCTTAAATTTGAAGCGATACAACAACTTTACTGTTCGTAGATATTTTCGAAAGTCTTATATTTTCGAATTTATCGGATTATTTCCCTTTTTAACTATTTCATGCTACTTATACAGATGATAGAAAATTGAAAATCCCACGTCTTGTTGTTTCCTTTGTCTTCTTTAATTGCATCTTACTTGTAGCTCCCTTACGCAATTTTAAACAAGTATTATTAGTGAAGTTTTACTTCTATAATAGTCTATAATAGTTGTCTTTATGATAGTTCCTAAATTACTAATAATCTGATTATTCTATTCGACGAAAATTGAAAGAGAAGTCTTATAGCCTCTCGTAACTTGTCAATTCGCTAATATTATTATGTAGTTGGTAAATTATTATCCCCTGATATCATCGAGCACTCTGTATTTCATTTATTTCTCCGCGAGATTTTATTCATAATTTCATAGTTACAAAACGTGCAAAGTGCGCCATGACTCGCGCCGCCAAACGATAAACCGCGATATAAAGCCGCGCAAGCGGAAATTTTGGCGATTCGTTCGAAGGTTCAATAACAGTGCAGACAGGAACGTCGCCGATGAATAGAGCCCGTCGTCGAGTTGTTTTTTAACGGGTTTGCTCACGACGTTACGGAAATTGGGTTCGCGGATCCCCGTTTCGCGCCTTTGCTCTTTATACTCGCTGCTCGTTTTTTTCGCAAAGGATTACGCGTGGAAACGGAAGGCAAAGGCGCCGCATAAAAACGAAGAAAAATACTCAACGAGCTTCTCCTATTCCTCAGCAGGAAATGTGTCATCTCGTGAAAATTAAATTATTTTTCGCTCGATGAGTACCGGTTCCGTTTCTCTGTGATTCCATGGCAGGTCATAGCGTTCTCTGATTATAAGATAGCGTTCCACCAATGCTAGAACACGACGTTTGATCCAGTTTCCCAGACGGATCAGTCCCGTGTGATTTGCATGGCTGTAAGATCGGTGCCAATTATCAGTCTCGCGTGTTTCACTGCGACGCGGCCACCAGAAAGAACCGGAACACCGGGGTACTTGACCTTTGTTCCATTTACAGTGCATCTGATAGATTCGTCCGCCTGGACTGACGGTGCAAAATGAGACGAAAAGCCTTTGAGCTTCGTCGAATTTCTTTAACGGATAAGAGATGCTCATCCTTATATCACTTTTTTGATCAATATTTCGTTACATAAACGTCTCAGAAACTAGCCTCGTCAAATCTACTTTCGAGTAATTTTTTAATTTCATTACATAAATTCCAAGATAAGTCTAAAAAATAGCGTTTGTAACATCATCACTTTTCTGTATTTCTCGATTTATGACGGAGTTGATTAAGATGGTTCGTGACAGGTTGAAATTCATATTAGAAATAATGCGCGGTTTTAACCAGAATATTATTACTATCGTCATTACGGGGATTCTACTGTATGATTCACGACAGATTTAAATAGAAGCTACGGTTCTCACTCGCTATCTACGAGAGAACATTAACCTGTGTGCAAGTTCTGCCAACGACAAAGATTCATCTACACTTTTCATTGGTTCGACGAATTCAGCAGATCCGCAAAATAAAACTTGGTTCCCGGTGTGGAGAGTCTTACGCGGAAAGAGGATGAACGTGCCGTGGATTTTATTAGGTCGTCGGACAGAGGAAAGGTCGGGGCGGTTTCGGTATTCTTCGTAGTCCAAGGAAAATCTGGACTAATTAAGGTGGCAGCGTGCACGACGGCGTACAGTTTAATCGTACTTTTCTAGCCATGGCCTCGCCATCTGCCGTGACTGCCGGCGGCGTTCGTTAATAGCGTTAATTCTTCCGTGGCTACGTATGAATCAGCTGGCACTCGTTAATTCGCCCCCGTGGAATTGTCCAGCGACGTGTAACGGTTCTCTCGTGAATTCGGCTCCAACTATAACGAAATCGTTCTTTTCTCTGCATGAAAAAAATGAAAAAAAAAAAAAAAGGAAGAAAAAGAAAAGAACTAGAGAAAAAAAGAGATCCTGAAATGCTGCTCTTGTTCGATCACGCATGAAGAGGGTTTAATTAAATATAATTAACGTGGGTCGTGGCGAACATTTTTCTGAAGCGCGGCAAACGAACCTGCGAGAAAAAGGGAACACCACCCAAGGAAATATAATTTCGTGTTTTCATCCGTTTTCCTTTATTCGCTAATATCCGCGTGAATTCGGTAATTCGGTTAATCAGCTCTTTCGTCTTGCGAATCGTTACTCGCGCAACCATACAGAGCTGTATCAGAGCCTCCAAGGCTCGGAAGACGGCGACCCATCTTTTTTTCTTTCCTGTTTCTCGTCAACGTTGCGACAACCCCGAGGGGAGACTTTCGACCGAATCAATTGGAGGACCCTCGTCATTCTCCTTTCCTCTCCTATATACGTATGTACATATGTATACATACCAAATATGATTAAAAAACTGTTTAAGATTTTAGACTGTTAGAAGCTTTGAGATTATACTTGTACGAACATTACAGTTATTCGAGACAATTAGCGGTAGCAGAGAGCCGCTAGTTTTTCGTTTTTATTGGCATTCCTGTGCCGATAGCTGTACGAAACACATCGCAGTTTGTAAGACATGTTAGTTAATAGAGTATGTTTGTATCGTGTATATGTTAGGTTGTCCGAAAAGTTTCTTTCGTCTTATAAGGAGATGATAGACGCACAATATTTTTTGTTTTATATCAGTTTATTGAATTATGCACGAATATAATAATAGAAATAGAACGAAATGGATCATACCTAATTCAGTAAAATAATATAAAGCAGAAATTGTTTATGAAATCTATTATTACTTTATGAAATGGAAGAAACTTCGGACAACCTAATATAATCCAACTCTTTGTTTTTCTTATCTACGTAACATAGGTGAACTTCTTTCACTTTTTTTTTTATCTGTTCCATACAAAATTCTTTTAATGTGATTTGGGTTACTGATACGTTATAGGGAATTGTAGATGCTTACGTGTATGATCTTTAGTACATTACTCGTATGTTCCTCTTACTGTTGTAACTAATAGAAATTATTCTTACGAATTCTTGCATCTTGCATTATCTTGCGCAAGTGCAAAATCTTGGCCGATCAACGGTTTCCTTGATAGTTGAAGCTTTAAATTGAAAGCGTAAGGTGTCTCAATATTTACGAACAAGAGTGTGCGTTTCGAACCTCGAGTCTTCGACTTTCGCATCCATAATTATGTTCGACTGTGAGCAGAACCGTTCGGGGAGACCCGGCTGAAAATCTAGCCAAATCTAACTTGACTGGCTTTAAATGTTCAGCCCTGTAATTAATGAATGCAAATGCCGGCCGCCTCGCGGCGTTCCGAGTTTTCGGTTTTCAGACGAAAGACAATGGACGGCGTTTTCGCTCGACGAACTGGATAGCGATGGAAAACACCGCAGTTCCATTAGTTTGGAAATTGTATTTCGAAGAGTTCACTGGCGCGCGGTTGACGTGAAACCTTCCCTTTTCCCGTTGCGCGAGCCGCCGCGCCGTTCAGTTTACGCGCCTCGTCGTATGCGACTCGTTTCGGTTCGTGAAATGCCCGTAAGCTTTCTCCCGGCGAGGTATTTGCGCTGAATTTTCTGTAATTCCGCGCCAGCGATTTTTACAAACTCTTACCTGCTGCCTTAACCGGCTTGTTACTCGTCATACGAGTATGATAGCGGAACGAAATGGTTCCGTAAAAGATGATTATTCCGTCGAAGTATACGACCAAAGCGGATTCGCGTCGACTTTTCCGCAAACGATCTCGGAGGATATATTCCAGACGTTTCGAAATACCTACTTTACCTCTTGCTAGTACCTCGCTGTAGTTGATGCTTGTTGAATTCCGCGAATTGCTGTCTAATTTCGCAATTATACGGCGGAGAGCTCAAGATTGTTCATAAATCGTTCGATATTCGAGAGGAAGCGATTCGACGAGGTTAATTGTCAAGATTTATTCGAGCCTCGGGTCCAACAATGAACTAGTTACATGGACACTCGATACGTTGTTCGGCCATACGACAATGCCTTCCTAATGTACCCGATACCTGACATAATTTGTCCCACGGTGTGTTCCAGCCTATAGCTTTCGCCGAGTGGTATTGTGTGCGGTAAGGTTTCGACGTAATTGACCCGGGTAACACGAGCGAGAATTGCACGGAATTGTGTGCCTTCGTGCTCTGTCCAAAAGAGCAGAGTGCACCGGCTGCCGTAAAACGCTATTTTCGCGTTTATGGGAATGTAAACAAGCTCGTGTTTGAGGTTTTTCCAGTCTCGAGGATTGGGTCTTCGTCGGGGAATCGTGCTGGTTACAGCCGTTTCTGGAACGGCTTTTAGGACGGCAGCGGGAGATCTTAAAATTTTTTAACGATCCTCCGGTGACCTGTGCACACGATGTTCCTTTCCAGCTGTCGATGTTTTCGTGGAAGCGTTCGTTGGCCGATGAAGCCAGGTATACGGAATTACGAGGTTACTCCGAACTATCGATCGACTCTGAGTTGATCGGGTAAGCAGCTTGATGTTGCGTTGAAATATCGAGATACTTTAAACGAGCTTAAATAACCAATATGCCACCGTGGTTTTTAAACCGTCATAAGAAGATCATCCTTGCTCGCAGTTGCAAGAAGTTTTCAATAAAAGAGCCTTTGTCCAGGACACTGGAACGAATGAGCAGAAAACACGTACATTAATCGAGCAAAAATGGGTGATGTAAAAACATTAATTGCTTTTCTCCGACTCCGTGCATCATTGTTGTTCCACTATTAACACGATAACGAAGATGGCAACGAAAGGATATCTTGACTGTAAAACAGACTGGTTATGAAAATTTAATATCACGTCTCCTTACTTTTCAGGACCCGTATCATTAGCGGTATCCTCGCAGGGAAATATTTTGTTTGGTGAAATGCTTTCTGGGCATTCGCGTGACCGTTGTCGGCGGTTACGACTCCGAATCCGACGACGACGACGACTAGAAGCGAGGAGGAGGAGCGTGTTTCGTCGCATGAAAATATGAGGAGTGGTTTTCGTCATTGTACATGGAGTCGAACGGGCGCGACAGAAAGGCGAAACGTAGGGGGGAAGAGCTAGGGTTAAAAAGGGACGCGTACACATACACAGTGGGAAGGGGTTGTTCGGAGGTAAGCAGAGTGGTTTCAAGTGGGGAGAACGGGGTGGCGTGTGTGCAACCACCTCTGGGAACGCGGCGAATACCGCAGTGCGCAGTATTTATCTGTTTTAATTTTATTTCACCGGCTGTAGCCTCCTCGGTTGCACGTTAATCACAATTAAATAGGATCTCTCCTCCCGGCTGTCTAAGGCCCGAAGAAAAACAAAACAGCCGAATTTACCCCGACCTGCTTCCCGCTATTTGTTTAGCTCTTCTTCCCTCCCACGGGATATTCGATAAAACCCGGGGATGGCTCGAGCTCTAATCACGAACTTTTCCCATTTTTATTTTATGAAACTTCGTTGGTCTAACCGTTATTCGTGTTTCCATTATCATAGGAACTTTCGGATGAATTTAAAATTCATTTTTAATACGTTTAATACGCCGTTAACTTCTTACGCAGGTAAAGTAACGATGGAAAATACGAAGGTTTCTCCTCTAGTTTTTGGCGTGCGATTCGTATTCCATATCCAATCGTGTCACTCTTAGGGACGAATTTTCTTTTGCCAAAAATTTCTCTTGGAACAATAAACTGTAGATCGTGATAAATAACCGGGATACAGGGGGTTTGCGGCATCAACCGAGTTAATTTTTAACCCCCTCAGTAGCCTGGCGAGATTTATCGTACGCTACCCTTTTGTTAAGCCGAGTCGCGTACGTGTGTGCAGGCTGCGTGCACGGTCGATGGTGTGCGACTACGTCGCGAAAAAAAGTCGCTATATTTCCACGGAAAGCCCCTTTATCCGGCCCCCGATGCAGCTTACGCCGACATTCGATCTCGCAAATTGAACGATTGTTATCTTGCCACCTTCTCTACATATTTTTTTCACGTTCGAAAACATTCGTCGCATTGTTCATACTTGACAATTTTTTTCTATTTCCCATCTAATTATTCTTCTTCTATTTCAGCTGAATAGAGTGACCATTATTTACTGTAGTTAAAATTTTACTCTGACGTGAATCATTGCTCAAATGTATTTTTTAATGAATTAAAGAGCAACAGGAACATAGGTGTTTTTTCATGACACACACGCGGCGTGACATGTACTTTTTAACGTTACAGTGCATGATCTCATGTTAGTATTAAACCAAGTCGCGTTACGACGGTGACCAGCAGGAATTTTATGGCAATTTAAAAATTTGAACGAACGCCGAATGGTTGGAAGTTAGTCGCGGCGAATTTTGTTTAATTAAAGCTAGCTCGGAAGTTCGGTCACCGTAGGCTTCCGCTAATTTTTCCACCGTTAACCGCAGACATTCCTATGACAAGTATTTACCTTTGCAGCAGGAAATTAATATTATTCCCACATGTAATTCGTTTAATTTGATCATTTCATTTTACTCTTTATTTGCCTTATGAAATGAAATATTAATAAGCAGTTTGAAAAAGGAAAAAGGAATAGGAGTATCACGAATGAGTTTCGGAGATCGGTCACAGTTACGTTAAAAATTCCGACATAGTGCAAGTTGTGAGTTACGCAAACGAAGGAAATTCAGTTCCATTCGGTTAGATATTCCGCCGCTGGGTGATGCATCGCCCCGTCAACAGGATACGGTAAATCACTCGCCTATGCTGTACGTGGCCCTGTTTCACTGATTTCCAATCGTTAGCGTGGTATTTGCAAAATAGGATGCACCCTACGCGTTCTCGGTATCACGCGGCTGCCCTGAACCTGCAGGGCTACAAAAAGGGTGGAACAATGCACGCTTTACAAGTGTCATCTACGTCCTCTAAATCATAGCATCCACCGGCGGCCTGTCTTTTTACGCTCGGCTTACAGGGGCTCGCTTTTCACCCCTCGGAGGTTGAAACATTAAACGAACAAGGGGCCAACTCGATTTCACTCCGAAATTCAACTGCGTTCGTGTAATTGGCGTCAGTTACTGTGATTCGTCGTTTGTTCGGGGCAATTAATTTTTCAGACTACTAACGAGAATTTATCGATGTCAAATTAATTTAAAATTTCATTGCATGAACTTCGTTAAAATGAATACAAATGAATAGATACTTTATAACAACGTGTGATTTAAAAGTTACATATTCACGTATCTGCGTATATTTCATAAATTTTATTTTATTTACCAATTAATGTATTATCGTATTGTGACGTTAAAATATTTATTTACGACAATCATGTAAATATTATTTCGTATTCCGTAAGCTGAGAGAGAAAAAGTGTAATCAATTGCGACCGTTCTTCTCAAATGCGAACTACGAAATACGTTCGCTTCATAATTGCACTCATTGTTAAACAAGCGAGATTCATTTTGAAAGAATAATTGGTTGATTCATGCCTATCAAGGATCACGGTGCGTCAAAAAAAAGATCTCATCGAAGACTAATTACATCCGATTGTCCATTTCTCTTCTGCGCGTGTTCCTTGCATGGCAGGCTAAACACCGCGGCTCGTTTATCCATCGCGCGAATAGTCTGCCTTAATTAGAACAAAATTACTCATTACACAGCTGCCGGGCTATAATTAATTTTCGGCCTGTTCAGCATGACTGTTTCGTCGTGATACACGTGATTTCCACACGTTTCTTTCTGTCCTCCGTCTTTACCAATCTTTCTCTCGTTCCTTCTCCCGTTCCTTCTCCTGGTCATTCCTCTTATTTAAAGTAATTTCACATGGCACGAGCAACCTGGAATATCGAATATATCAAACCGAATTTTGGTGGAAGAACGAGTTGGAATCGCGTGTTTAATTTGATTATGAAATTTCCAAACACTACATCGCGATAAGTGTTCAATGGTCACACGATAATCCCATTATTTCGCTATATCCTGTTCATTGCAGTCGAGCTATATGAATTGCACGATTTAAATGCATGCGTGCTTTTGTGCCAGTTACAAATGATACGATTATATTAATTTACCCGACCGATTAAATACGATTAAACCTAAGCCGAATTTTTTGACATTTCAAGGCTTCATTTCATTCGTTCGTTTCATCTTTTATGTTCTTTTTCTTACTATTTCCATAATGCTCGTCAACTCATAAAAAGCCAGAGACACTCTTCGCGAGCATCTAAGTTCGTTTCTCGCTCGGTAGAAGAGAATCGGGCGACATTGTCGAGTCGATGGTTAACAAAACAAGGAATCGGTGCAATTTCCTGGTGCGTTCGACCGACAGGAAACACGAGCCAGAGTGCTCGTGAGTTGCTCGAGTCGTCTTCGATCCAGCACAGTCTCATCTTGCGTCACTTTTCTTTCGCGGCCATCGCTTTTCCTCTTTCTCCGGACGCCGTTCTATTCGCCGTGAAATTCATCGCGACGCGCTGGAACAGTCGCATAGTCTCGCGTTTTACGCAACGACGATTCACTTTTCTTCTGCCGTGAGAAACGGCACTGCGCCAGCCGGAAGAAACCGCGGTGCTCCAAACCGATCTCAGTTTTTGTCCTAGAATTTCTTGTGACTCCTTTTTCTGTTCCCGTTAATGGCGAGGAGTAATCGTGAGATCGTGGTGCAATTTTTCGCCTATTTGGCCGCTGGGTTCTTCAGCTTTGCCGAGATGGCGAGGTAGTATGAATTTTTGTAACCTTGAACGTTGGCGTCATCGAGTTTCAAGAAAACGAGTATAAGTTTATTTAGAAAAAATTGTAATCCGTTTAATGCCGCGGATTTGTAACTCGGAGACACTTAAATTTGTCGACTTGTCACTTTCCCGACAGCGATGATAAAATGTAAATGTAAATCCATTAGCTGACGAACGTTCAGAATCCTCTCTCTTTCTCTCTGTCTCTCTTTAGAAGTTACCGACTCATCGTAATCAAGAACCAAGACCAGTGGCAATTAGCACAGTGCTACGAATGAAATGTTGTAACGAAGTAATACTGGTGCTCGGAAAATAGTATCATCGTCGTTTTACTTCTTGGCGAAACGGGTCGAACGAAAGACTGAAAAGGTGGAATGTTCGAAAACGCTCGTACTAATATTCGCCGCAGCCGAGATAGCGTTTTGGCGGTAGTCACGTAAGTTCCTAGTTAATTAAGGCAGTGGATATCTCCCACGATTTCTACTCGCCCGCCGTTAACGACGCTTTGTTTCTCGTGAAACGTTGTCACGTCGCGGCGAAGGTACGCGAATACCGATTTACTTTCCTCGCCGCGTAGAACGCGTGAAAACAATTACGTGAGATACCGACGCGGTGAACAATCGAACCATACGCGATTTCCACTGTTTTAGTCGCTTCCACATTTCCTTGTGGCACTTTCTTCCGTCGCGGAACATCGCGATTTGTGTGTCTGATTACAAGCGAAAAGGAAACCTTCTTGGGTTACTCGAGTACTCAGGAACATTAACATATCTTATGTTTCCGATGTTGGAATTTTCGAATTTTCGACTGCTGGAATTTTCCAAACTCTCAAATTTTTATGTATTTAGAGTTCCAAATTTTTTAAATATTCAAATGTTTAAATATTTAAATTTTCAAATGTTCGAACTGTGCAATGTGAAATATCGAAATTTTCAAATTTTCGAAATTTCTAATATTCAAATATTCATATCCGCGAAACTTGGAACGTCTCGAAGCGCGTAGTACGATTAGGTACCTAAGAAACGTCGAGCATCTCCGGCGCATTTCTTTATCCACGTTGCATGGTTGCTGTCGTAGTTCCTCCTCTCGTCGTGCTAGTCCATGAATATTCTATTCGCGTGCTTTCGCGGGCACGATTGCGCAACGGAGAACGTCGACGGGAACGCGACTTAAGGTTGGAAACGCCGAATCACTTTCATTCTCGGTTCCGGTTCAGGGTCGTTTAGCTGAGCTGTTTCAGGGTCACGAGGCTTCAGGATGCAGGAAGCTCTACTTAAACGCGTTTGTCTCTCCACTTGAAACTGTTCTTAACTGCCGTGTATTATGATAAATTACTGCCAAAAGTTTCCGGCCGAACTATAAATCTATTTCAGTTTAAATTACATATAAGTCGATAGAATTCCTCTTGCATAAATTTGGCACATATATTTCACCTATGCCTACGTAATA
Source organism: Bombus vosnesenskii (assembly GCF_011952255.1). Taxonomy (NCBI): domain Eukaryota; kingdom Metazoa; phylum Arthropoda; class Insecta; order Hymenoptera; family Apidae; genus Bombus; species Bombus vosnesenskii. The sequence goes on from NW_022882937.1 coordinate 114,760, forward strand.
CAATTTTGCTTCTTTAAAAAGAAGTTGTTACTATTGTTGATGCCATACTTCCAGCAAACGTTGTGTATTTTCGTTACTTGAAATAGTTCTGTTCGTTTAGCCTTTCGAAGCATTCTGGATAGGTTCGACCTTCATTTAAAATCTAAAACGCTCCTATACTACTATAGCGGATAAAACGTAGTGAAAGTAAAAGGAAACACGTAAAAGAAATACAGCGCGATACAAAAGCAACGTATCTTCACGATACTACACTTGCAAGTATATATTACGAATAATAACAAATTTCTGTAATTTGTAATAATAACAATGGACAGATGAAGAATGGACAGAATGGATAATAACAATAAACCAGATGAAGCGCCTATCTTTCTAATTAATCCCACAGTACATCTATGACGTACAGAAATTGTGAAAACAGCTATAAATGGTTAAAGCGAACGAACCTCAACTGTTGCGTCGAAAAATGTCGAGACGTATCTATTTATCTCGCAATTACAGAGAGCATGATCGATGAAGTCACCACGCTTCAGAGGCAATTGGCTGCTCGGCACTTTTTGCCGAGATTTCACGTGTCGTATTCGCGAGTGCCGCGGCCGCTTTAATTAAACGTACGGCTATCGATCGAGTTGCCGTTGCGTATATGGAATCGTGCGAGTGAAAACAGCAAAGTTAACAAGGAATGCGAACACGGAGAAACCGCAGTCTACTCGGGCCGTGTTTGCTCGCAGCATTTACGTGAAAATGCGAACTGGATACGATAGACCAACGTCGTGTCACTGTGTTTAAAATATCCACTGGAAACGTGGCCCGAGCTGGAATCGTAAGAAGAAACGATTGCCGTACTCGTTAGACGATTCGGTGTTAGGATCGATTTGGTTGGTTTAATCGCGAGAACGAGCGGGAATTTAACGCCCCAGTAACCTAGTCACGCGCGTGAAATTCAATCGCGCACAATCGGGGCCGGGCGAAACGAGAACGCGAAGAACCGTTCGGAGATCTTCTCTGCTTCCTGATTGCCTCGTTGAAAATACAGCTTCGGGAGCAGCTCTTGAAATAAACGAAAGTACCTCGAACATACTTGATTAGATTTCACGAGAGAACCGCTAAGGCTTTTAAGATATCGGATATTTGATCGGTGGTGCGTGAACTTGTCTATTTACAAGTGGTCTTATTTTTATTTCTCTGCTGTATGCGTATCTTATTGAATAATCTGGTTGTAATGACAATGTGAAATGGAAAAGTAGAAGTTTATTAATGTTTTCGGTATTACGGTATGGTATATCTGTGGCACACGATATAAAGCACAGAAAATGAAAATAAACAATGGTATAAATTGCTATAAATAACCAAATGCAAAATATGGGAATACAAATAAACGTATGTAATAAGTTGTTACGTGTGTTATTGCTAATAAGCGAATCGAGAATGTAAACAAACAAACTGAGAACATAAATAAACTGTAATGTATTTAGAAATAAATTGAAAATTGTGTAACATCGATGTTACACGCGATCTGGCCAAATTATCTTCAATTTCAACATCGATACTTTGAAAGTATACAGCGTATTTCAAGATACCTTTCGAGGCAGAATTAATGACGGTGTCGAGAGAAAATCCGTATCTGCTACATAGAGATAATGCTATCCTCTATATGCGGATCCGATTGGTTCGCTGCAGTACTCGATGCTTTCCAACACTGCTCGAATTTGTTGGAGATTCTTTGATTTCATGAAATTGAACTCTAGTCGTTTCGTTCTCGAGTAAAGGTTGCAAGGGGGTAAGAAGGTTGGACTGGATCGTAAAGAACCGAGGTGCTACGTTTGATCGATTCCCTTCCGCGAATACACACCAAAGCAAAGGAAAGAGTCTATGAAATCGTAGTCGAGGGATTGATGTGTGCTCCGCGCGCTCGCTGGATAATTTGCATATCGCTTTGAAGATGATTCAATCTTCCACGTGTTAAGCAAGACTACCTGAATTTCGAGTTTCAAGATAGAAGAAAATATTTTGGAGTAAAAATATTTCGATCTCTGAAGCTAAATTTGGCCGTTTGATGCATTTGGGTTGTGTTTCAAAGAAGGATTATGAAACGTTACTATTGTTGTTCTATCTTTATCATAGTTATCGCATGGACATACGAAACTTGGCTGTATCGTCATAAAATAAAATGCAATAAGGCGAAGACTCTTATGTCTTTGCGATAATTAAATGTGATCTTCTCGAGAACGATAATCCAACTTGTACAAGGATTAAGTCAGTATACAAAGCTGAAAAGTTTCTAAAGTAGCACAAAAGCTTAAACGTAACCGGTACAAGATTTTCAAGTACAAGGTAGATTTTCGATATTATATTCCGAGTATGATGTACAGGAAAATTACGTGTGCATTTTATGAAACGGACGTAGAGTATGTTCGCGCGAACTTTATGTCAGTCATAAAGAAGCGCGAACCGAGCTTATTAAACCGTTACTCGGTACCGTAAAGTAAAATGTCACGTTAGGGGAGTGGAAAGAAGCCAACCTCGAGAACTGTATCGTCGTAATTGCATGCAAATATCGAGGGCACACGGAAGCACGAGTTTCCGTCTTATGTACCGTTCTGTCAATCTTTATCATTTCCCACTCAAAAATTGTTAAAGTGTATCTTTGTATCGGATCCTCTTCCGAAAAATGACTACTAATATTGCTAAAAGCTGTTACATATTTCCACTAACTACAGAAACAAACAATCCGAGATCCGTATCGTTTTGACCGTCTGTTTTTCTATTTCCAATGTGAACAATTCTCTTCTGTGATCCTTCAACTTTGTTCCACGCTTGTTACCAATGCACACGATTATATTTCAGTGAAAATCTATTATTCTAATTTCGTATAAGCTAGCTGATACCAGGACCGGTTTCAGCAAGGTTTCGAAAATCCGCAATTCACGGGTGGCCGCGAGAGCTTTAATCGTTCCGCTACGCGTCATTAATTACGCGATCACGACACGCGATATATAATCGATCTTTCCGCTGTCCGCGCGGATCGATCGCAATGGCCGGCATCGCGACCGGTTAATTGATTCTGTTGGACGTTCGAAACTGCTCACCAGCGATAATTATCGTGCGCTCGAGTTGCGCTGTCGCAGCACGGAAACACCGCGGAGGAACAGCTATGTCAAGCGGTTTTTCCGCTGGACATCGGCTACCTTTCGTCGGTTGAAAAATGATGGATCCGCTGCGTCGTATCGCGTTCGCATTCCGTGTTTAATCGCACCCGATCAATTTCGTTCTTGCTTTAATTGGACGCTACGATCGGACCCCGTTGGCTAAACAGATCTTTCGATTATTATTTTTATTGTTATATTTAGTGGACGATGCTGAATCTGCTGAATCACGGTTTTAACGTTTTCGTTTTGTTAGAGTCGGATGTTAAGATTTTGCTAGAGAAATATGTAGGATTGGATTGTGGAAATTTATTTAATTTTTTGTGTGCTAATTTTTAAGTTTTCTTGGTGAATCGTGTGTGACGTCTGTATAGTCAATGTCTTTTCAATTCTTTATTGTTCCAGATATCCTCGAACTAGAGTCACGGATTTGTTTCAGTCTTTTATCAGTGAGGAAAAGATATGTCCTGAAAAATATAAATGTCCGCTTTGCTAACAAACAAAATGGATATAATAGAGATACATGTCTTATGGTCATTATTGCATAAAGTCTTCTATTTCGAACGTCAGTACATTTCAAATAAATATTAAATTATATTACACATTTCTCTACTTTCACGTATTTTGTGCAAGTTATATAATTGTTTGAAATTATTTCTATCTTTTGTGGATGTTACAATTGAAGGACGTTATTATAATTACTCGTTACTTGCGAAAATTACGCGGTGGCAAATATATATATGTAGATAATTAGACTCAATTCGCACACACACAGCAGTGTTTTAAACACAGTATTAAATTTGCTACGTCGAAACGAGAATTTGCCATATTATCTCACATTCAAGCTTACGCACATACATATTGTAGTATCGTGGACGAAAGCCCTAAGAGATATCGGGCGAATTATAAACAATGTCGTGAAAAAACCGAAGTGCCGACAGGCTCAACAATGTATCGTCGGTCCTTCAATCGAATAGTTTCGCGGAAAAGGCCTGCATGACCCTGGCCACGAGCGGTTGCGGAACACGTGCGTTGTGGAGCTAAGAGAAAAGACAAAGGGATGCTAAGAGAGAAAGACGAATTAAGAGTCAGTGTCAGTTGAGAAGTCAGAGAGTGCGAATTGCGTTGTCGGGATAGTGTTGCTAGTGTTGTCGAGAGAGTGTGGTCCGCGTGAGAGCGAGAGAGAGAGAGAGAGAGAGAGAGTGTTGGATTCGTGGTGACGAGAGTTGCAAATTAACTATCTAGTTGTCTTAATTCTAATACATTATTATGATTAGTTCACGTTAAACAACCATCGTTTCCTGTTTAATCTACATCTATTTAATCCATTTATTGTAAATAAACTAATTGTGGTTTACGCCATTTATGCGAAATTTGCACAACAAACTGATTTCAAGATTGTGACATCATTAACACGATTCGAAAAGTTTCGTGTGCAAGGATCGAGGAATCGATCGTCTGTAAAATCCAACAGCCCGTGGTATTATTTACAGCATTATGTAGCGTAGCACGTTTATTTCCCGACACCGTTCGGTCAGTTTAGTTTCGCGCTGGTCGGTGTTGTGGCTTGCCACGCCGCGCCGCGGCGGAAACCGACGCGCGGAAAATGGATTTGCCGACTCGAACTTAATGCGTTTTCACAGGCAGCTGACTGACCCTTACAGTCGACTAACCTGAATTAACGGAGTAACGATTACCAACGACCCGGTGCATACCTGCTTGAATATATCTGTCCGCAGAATTCATCTCGCACGACTCCAAACCGACCACTTATCGCTTCTAATGAGTTTCTGTCGCTGCTCTGTTCCGAATGGATCTCATAGGAACTAGACTGCGTTGGAAACTCGGCGTGCAATTCAAAATTGAACCGCTCTTTTCCATCGAAATGATATTCGTGCTTTATATTCCCGCGTTTTCGTTTCGAAATAGTAGCGAAAAAATATGAAACACGGATTTTTCAAAGTACCTTTGGTGTTACGTCGCGTGAGATGGTCCGTACGACGTCCTTCATTGTCTGACCGCCAAGGGTCCGCGTGCTGTTATGCAGATCTTCAATAAACCTAAGGAATCACCATAAGCAGAATCTTTTTAACTTGACCTTTAATCCTGCAAGTATTTTCGATTATAGATGGTCCTTAAAACAGTCCTTAGGTTTATTGCACGTTCTTACAAATTACGGAGAAAGCGGATATTTTTCTAACGGGAAAACAAGTTTTCCCATAAACAATGACACCCACCACCCACGTTGGCAGGAGGCTTCCTCCTCCTATCTTCATTCATTAACATTGGCTATAACAAATGGACATCGCGGATCGTTACCCTCACTTTCCTAACTAAAGGTGTGAACAACGAACCCGCGTTCTTAGTTCAAAAGGCACACCCACACCGAGCTTTCCTCCGTAATAACACGAGAATGAACTTCACTTCTTCTACGACACTAGGAGAGTCAACTCAACTGCTTCTACGACATTAGTTCAGTCAATACTTCGGCACCAAGTCGACAACTGCCAAGTCACCGACGGATCAATCAACATCTCGGACTGCTTTTACTACATCACTACATTCAACTGGAAAGGGCTTGTTCTACTACGACAGAACAGTCAGTGTCTCTCTATCGGGTCTTCATCCGTCAAACACTCGTCTACGACATCGTATGAGACGGCGTAACTCTTTCTTGTACTAAGTTGTTGGAAATATAGAATTTATAACCTGTTAAACGCAGTGTTATACCACATCAATCACTCCTATTATCCCAAAAGAAATAAGGGGATCGACCTGTTCGTGGTGTCGATTATTATAATCGTAACGGGAATTTACGACTCTCGTTGACGCGTTCCTCGTGATCGCGTCTCGTTGCGATTGGTCGAAAATACATCGATAATAATCTGAAGTCTATAGATCAGATTAAAGGGAGATCGATAATCTCCCTCGAAGGTGTTTCAATTAAATCCAACGATCCTTACATTGGCTCTTTAATTATACTAACTACGAAGCAATTTCCTCGCTACACGTTTAAAATTACAATTCCCTGGCTCATCGTTTCCCGCTCGCCAGTTCACCAGATTAAAAGATCCCGAGAAAGCCGTATAGAAGAGAGCACGTGCTGCCGCTATACGAGGCGGTCAATATCGGAGCTCGGGATGAACCGTTTCGTTTCGTCGGGGCGTCAGTCGGCTCGAGGAAATCGCGACTTCGAAGCGAGCCACGACATCTGCAGCAACTCGACAGCCTCCTGGCACGATTCTCCGAGCGAGCGAGCATCGAGTGATCGCTGATGCCGAAATAAAGAGAAATCTCCAGAGGGGATCCCTTTATTGGTAGCTACGGTACTGGCTGCCAGGCACGGAGTATGGGCGTCGAATGCATAGTGATCGCCTTATTTCGTCCCGGCCAGCTGAATTTTGTCCATTACCGTGTCGTTCTCCGCCCGAATCGGCTCAGCTCGAGTCGTCTGGTAAAAATGGCTAGGCAACAGGAAATTCTACCGCGTAGCTCGCGGACACAAAACGAGTACCGTTATATGGCGGATCACGTATGCTACTCCGGGAAATACAAACGTTTCGCATTTTTACTGCCCTCCTTTTGCCCCGGAGATTGCTTCCGGAGAAAATTCGCACGATACAGAGGCACGAGAGGCTGAAAGAATCACTTGGAAACAGCACCGAGAAGATACTAAGATTGATACCGAACAGCGTTTGCCGAACTTTGCGCTCGTTAAATTTTCCTATCTATACTCGTACCTACACGAGGCTCCCGAACGTCTCGTCATAACCAGGAATACCAACAAATCTGCATCGAATTATCATCCTTGTCGCTTCTGTATATTTGATGGTTTTACGTGTATTCTATAGAAGAGTGACATCGCGCGACCTGTTACACCGATGTGCGTTTGATGAAGTCGCCTGTGACGAAGTATTAATTCATTGAGAGTCCTCCATTTGGTAATTGCGCTTATGAACGAGTTTCATAATTCAGAGAGTCGCGTCGAAATAATATGTGCCACTGCCTGGAACATACTGGGTCATTAAGAATTCATCCGGTCGTCAGGATTGCTCGTTACCGAACTCACGGCTCCTCGTTGGTCTATCAACTATTCATGAGGCAATTCTACGTGGCAATATATTCGTGCCTTTTGCTTCTTTCTTGCCTTGAAAAGCCTTGTATCATATATGGTGAAAAAAAAAATGGAAGTTTCCGCGAGTCCTAATTTTTCATTGATCGAATAGCGGTTCTGACTCACCTCCAGCGAGTTCAACGCAAAGAAGCACAAAAGCTCCTTCATGCCACGTCGTAAAACTTTATTCCACGTCTTTTTTGTTTTTTATGCCCTTGATATCGGAAGCTGAAGACGGGAGGTCGCGTGAAATACGACAAAGCTCCATTCGTAGCCGGTGAGGCGAGAAGAATCACGCGCTGCGGGAAAATCGAATCACATCGATTTCATCGAGCAGACTGAGCGTGGAGTAACCAGTACGTCGCTTCTTTTATCGGTCTTTTTCTTCCCCCTTTTCTTCGTTCTTCGCTCGCCAAACGTTCAAAGAAAGGAAGACACGTTTCACATGCGAGCAGTCAATCACAGGAATTAGACGATACAGTTATGAGTGACGGAACACGCGAATCTAACCGCAGTTTCGAGTACCGTTCCTTTCGAAAAATACAATGATTACGCGCTAGGTATACCGTTGCATCCTTCCACCTGTGTTCTAGTAACCACTCTTGCGAAAACTGTTGCTTCCTGCGTTCCTGGATACTTCAGTGTCACGCGATTTGTAATTTAAAAGGTTCCCGGTTGGAAGATGACGTACAGGATAGAATCGATAGAACAAAACGCATTCTTCGCCTTTTCCATTGTTACGTCTGGCGGCACTCTACCTAGACCAGGCCACACACCGCGGGCAGGATGGCAACCAGATGTCCGCACATCCTTACTGCGTACTGCATAAATCTCAAGAATTTTCTAGCTAAGGTCCTTCGGACCGAACAAACATCTCTTTACTAAATCGTTTTCTAAAGGTTTATCGTTTACTACAGGAAAGTTAGTTTTCTCACGTATAATGTTCCCAATAGCAACTCTCTCTCGGGGGCGGTTAGCACCCTTCCTCACCAACCAACCTAGAAAATTAACCAATTGACAGCGAAGTCTTTCCTTCACTCTCCCAACGAAAGCTTGTCTTTAACAAATTCTTGTAGATTAGACCCACCCACAGCAAGCTTCCTCCGCAGCATCATCTTCACAGAAAGTCAGTCTTTATGCATTTTTTGAACCGTTCCTATTGTCGTAACAGAAATAAGGGAATTGATCAGTTCGTAGCGTCGATTATTTAATCGTAACGGGAATTTACGACTCTCGTTGACGTGCTATCTCGCGATCGCGTCTCTCCGCGAACGGTCGAAACATCCATTTTCTTTTCTAGAAAACAGGAGACTCTTTATGCAACTTTCCAACGTTAAGATAGGCAGCCTCTTTACAACCGCGAAACACATAAATTTTCTACGCTGATAGTACAGAAAACCAAGCCCTGCTCGAGAAATGTACATTTCATCTCGCCACTTACATCTCGAAAGCAAAGCCTCTCGCAGAAAGAATTATTCCCTAGTTTTCAACGTTCTTCTGCAAAACTCGTCATTCCTTTCTTCCGTAAGTTTTATCACAGTTTCGACTACTTGTCTTGCGGCAAACGCGCAAACACCGCTGCTTCACAGGACAATACATATGGCCAGCGTCGGCCGCGTTAGAAATATTCTGGTACTAGTTGGACAAGCAACGAGCGATACTCGCTTTTCACTCGTATGACAAGAGGGTTGCAGTCGTTATCGCCAACAAGGTCTTTAAATTTTCCCATCCCGTGTGTCCTCCATGGACAACGGTTAACGGTAAAATACGGGGTCGTTTGATTCACGGTCGATTGATCCACGCGATCGTAAATTTGTTCGGCGAATACCATGGCGGGTGCAAATTGCCTAATAGTTGCATACTTTTGGCATCAACGGTACACACGGCCGAATTATCGCGCGGCAGTGAATTAATCTTTCGGTCGCTTCGGGGAGTTCGATAAACCGTTGTAAATTCATTGTGCAGTTATTTCGCGTTGGCGCTTTTATTTATTTTTCTTTTATTTTGCGTGGATTTCTCCGTTCTCTCTTTTTTTTCAATTTTCGTGCCCGGAGTCCCGGTGGAAATTGCTTTCAATAAATTCCTGGCGCCACACGAAATTATTCGGCCCCCTCGAACCCGAAATCGCCGGGAAATTTTCCCCGGGAATATTATGCGGTCCGTGTTTTCGATTTTTCATTACCGGCTAACATCGTTCGCGGTGAAACGTTATTGGGTGGTCTGCACGAGCATCGCATTATTATATCGGCCATGTAGCTTTTTACGATTTAAATTCGATTGTTTGGTCGAAGAGTTTACATTAACATCGTTTCGACATTCTACGCGAATAATGGAAGCCTCTAAAAATTAAATTAAATTACTCGATGAATCTTGTCGAGCGTAACGCGTTTTCAAATACAAAACTGTCTGACTATCCAATGTATCGTATCGATATATCGCCGAACAATGTCCTCAACCACCCTTATCATCGTTCAAGCCTTCTTCGTAAATTCTTCTGGAATATATACACGATATAATCCGAGTAGAGAATTCCATCAGGTCGAGAGAGCCGGGTATACGGTAGATGGGAGCTTCGATCGATGGGATGGAGCTGATCTGAGTCAATAAAGAGGAGAAAAAAATTTTAGTTTAAGAGGTAGGGTAGTCATCAAGTGGTACACTGGGGTGTCGGAGATGCTGGTGGATTCGCCCAGAACCTCTCTTTTGGAGGGTGGTGTCGGTACGGGTTAGAATCTCTCGAACAGGGCAGCTTATTGAATGCGATATTGGATTTTTGCCGACATTACGACCCTCCAGCTGATACCCAACCGCAAAACGACAAGGGAAATTTAAAACTCGTCACGCCACGGTCAACCACCCTACAAAGATGGACTTTGGTACTTTTTCTCGGAATAACTCTTGAAGCGAATTGCGTTCGTGGGAATTTCGAGCTTCATCGGGTGACAGCAGAGTCTCGTTTTCCTCCTTCGCGGTCCCATCACGTCGACGTAGAACTTTATCGCTTGTATCTTGAAACTTCGCCCGATGGTTATCGACTCTGCTCAATAGAAGTCCTCTAGACGTCGAGCTTCAATGTTATTTTCCCTCCGTGAATCAAGTTACGTTATATCGATTTTCTTTGATCGTTTAGAAAACCAAAGGATCATGCTATCGACAGACGGCGTATCACGACGAGAAAGAATACGATCCCTCCTCGAACGATATGATAGGTCGACCGACAACGCGAAACTGACGTTCGCCGTACTCGTCCCCATTTTAACGTTACAACCTGTCTAGACTGATATGATTAATAACAGACCATTCACGTACACGGTGTGACTCCTGCTGGCCTTGTCCGCATATAAATGATTATATAGGCGCGTCGAAGCCCTCATGTACATGTACATGGATATACGGAAAGGGAGACTGAACATTGTCAGATTGGCTGCCATTGACGAGACGCTGAATGCATTATCGAGTGACAGTAGTGGCAGATCGTCAACTCTGGGGAAAGGAAACACCCAGAGGAGGATGCACAGAGATGCACGATTCTATGAAGGGGATGAGTTATGTTCCAACAACGGCGTCGAACCATCGGCAAACATAAAGATCAGTCCTCGATCTCGGTTAGCCTAATAATGGTCATTCGCGAATATCTCTCACTCGATAGGCCATTACAAAATAACGCTATCGATTATATGAAATTTAGAACCGTATCGAAGATATGTGATTAAAACTATGATAATTCGAATGATCCGGATAACCTTTGCTACGCCTCCATGTCTCTTGCAACCATTTAGATAACCCGAAATCGTTTCTAGACGTGGAAGTTTCCAAAGATTGCCAGCCAGAGAGTTGAAATTCCTCGACGCAACAGAAATTACTCCAATTCTTTCCTTCGTGCCCTTGTTTCGCGAGTCACAGACAAGTATCTCGGCAATTTTTCGTAAGGATCTCATTTCCACGGTAAGACGAAACGGTAGACGAGAACGGGGGATGCGATGAATTGCACGATGAGCATCGAGAAGGGGTTAAGAATGAGAAACGACGTGTCGGGCCTAGTGGAAATTGCTAGCTCAAAGAGGGAACATCACCGCAATATTGTTCCTGGATCACGTTTTCTACTCGACGCAAGTGGGCGATTGATCATGTTGAACATCGACGCAGGGACCGTATTACGGGGACGTGTCGCCATTTTTCTTCGAGTCCGCTATCTGCCTGTCTGTCCGTCCGTCTGTTCGTGCTCTGTTATCTTCGCGTCAACCCTCTCTGCTCACGTGTTTGGTTTTGTCAACGAGAATGCTCGCTGTTATATATGTATATCGCGTGTCCCTGCTTATCTGCGTGGAACGTGAATTTTTAGGCGTAAACGAGGGCTACGATTGATCGATGGTCGGGGAAATTAGCTTTGTGAAATTGATCGAGTTGTTCTAGACAGAGTGGGATATTACATTGTCAATATTTCTTTTTCTTTTCTTTCTTTGTTGAAAGACTTTGTTTGATTAAAGAATAGACCTGGAACCATGATAGATTCGTGGAACAATTTCGTATTCCTATGAGAATCGGACGCAGTGAAGTATTTCCATGAAGTTTCAGCGAAAAATTCATCACGTTCATTCCCGTGGCGGATGGCGATTTGGGATTTACTTTCGTGGTTACTTTCAGTCGACTTTAAGTTTTAACGAGATCAGTGGTAAACTCTGCGTGACGAGGATTGTCGTAGTCATCGTCGAGAGACCATGCCTGGGACAGTTTTGCACCCCTTCCTTCATTTTCCGCATTTCAAACATTCTTGCAACGAAAAAAAAAAAAAAAGACAAAATAAAAAAGAAGAAGAAAATCCACTGTCATAGCCATCAGAGGCACTCCAAAAGTTTCCTCAACGGACATGCCACTTTTATAATGCTAAACAAACATAGCATATACTTTATTATTGCTAAAGAAACATTTTGTATAGCCATTTTATATTTCTTCGTATCTTTGAAATACGTTTCCAGTTTGATACAAAATTTATTATAATATCACGCGTCCCATTTTTTTTCTCTCTGATTTTTCTTCGTTTTTATTTGTGTGTACCGTTCCGTTTCGTGGTAACGCTACTTTTATGCCATTTATTACGCCATAGTTTCTCGCATTCACTCACCTTGAGAAAAACAGACTGCTACCGTATTGTAACGCGAGATGCAGCGGCTTTCATGCGAACCTGGACAAGAATTAAAGACCGTAGAACAAGAGTGGCGAACACGGGGCGCTAACCCTTTAATGGCTCGTTAAAATGATTTCGCGCGGCATAAAGCGAAAATCGCGCACGCGCGCGCAAATGGAAACGTAATAGCGGACACGCGATAACCCAAAGCGGCGTGCGTGTTTTGCGGCCGCGCCTCGTTATCGCGCCACCAATAATCGCGATTGATTTTGCCCCGCGACGACTTGTAGTTTCATGTTCCGCGACCACAACCAGCTCGCTTGTAACCACACGACAGATTAACGATTCCTCATTCGTTTGTCCACCTTCTTGCATTTTGCGGCGTGGCATTGTTATCTAGATTTGTGGAATTTGCGAGATTGTTTGGGAAACAGACGAAGTGTCGTCTGTTAAAGAACTTGGAAAAGTTAAGAATTTTTATGGATCACGTAATCATGTATTTGGTTGCTCGGAATACTCGTAACTTATATGTCAATCATACTGTCTTATATTTAGTGAAAAATAGGGAAAAGTAAATAGATGAAATGCTTAGGAGGATACGATAAGGATTTGAGAGAAATCAATTATATCTATCTGAAGATTCTTTTTTAGATAAAGTACTCGTGAAGCTACCTTGTAGCTGGAATAATGTTATGGAAGGAAACAACGAATATATTATTCCGCTATGAATTTCTCAAGCTACTTAATATTAACATCTTGCTTGGTTTTCTTTAATATGAAGGCAAGATTTGGAAAAATACAGTAGAACGTTTTTGAATATATGGAAACCTTTCACAAACACGTAATCTTAACAATATTTATATGTGCGCGTATTATGTTTGAAAAAAAAATTATCTTCCTGTCCTTAAAAGTCTCCGAAAAGTGTAAAAGATTTTATATATGCAGCCAAAATGCAGCTACTCCGTGAAATTATTATGCGACAGTACAATATTTTTATCCCAAATGTAACGGAACGTAAATATAGAAAAGAAAAATCCATGGACGATTAATTCTGGCGGAGTACCCCATCAGACCGTAACGATACGCTGGCAAAACAGCGCGGAACGTCGCACAGTGTCGCGTGACTATCCGGTCACGAGGATAAATTTACGCTGGTGTCCATTCATAAAGCCATTTCCAGGTGCGCCGCTGGTTACCACCACTATCACGTCGGTGGCCTACAGTGCAATGGGACAGCGCGTGAAACCGGCGCTAATAGTAGTAAAACGAAACGCCTTTGGCACCGTGAATGAAAGATGTGTGTTTAACTCTAATCACTCACGGCAAACTCTATCCGGCTAATCGACTGTGTACACAGTCGGCGATGTTCGTGTCGCTGAGCGATTGTTCGACCAATTCGATACCCTGGCCGATGCGTGTATGCACGTTAATGACGACGTTGCCACGAGATTGATGACACCGGATCGTCAAGCATGCGAAATGATTAGGATTATCTTAACCAACACGAATCTGTTCCGCTATTTGCGATTCGCCTCTGTTTTCACATTTACGTTATACAGCGAACGATCTAATTCATCGATTTTCTTACACATAGACCTTGGGTCTCGTTTTCATTTCTGTTGGAGTAATTAAAGACGAGGGGAAGTTTCGCTTGCAAATCTCATGGGCGTAGTTCAGTTCGAGAAGTCATTGGAAGTAGTATATACAAGAAGTACATACACATTTGAAAATTATAGTGTTCTTACTTTAACTATAATTTTCACTTTACAAGGTAAACTAGTATTGTCTTACATATATTGTATTTATCGTAATATTTCTCGTCCCCATTCTTTCTGTTCGTTAAAGCTCGTCTCTTCTTGTTGCGGATTGTTTAACTGTTAAACAATTATAACGAAAAATTCTAACAAGGTAAACGAGTCGATCCACGAATGTTTGCACATGGCCAGGTTTCTGCAAACGAATTTTACGTTGCAATTAAAAACGCGAAACATTCGACGCTTTAATTGCCCGACATTCAATTACATATAACCTCAGCGTTTTGTTAACTGATTTTACGAGATTGTCATAGTCTCTGCCCCGGTAAAGAGTAATTCTCTTTCGGTCGTGGCCGTCTCTTCCAACGATCGGTCGCTGATGAGACCACGTAGAAAGAGGAAATAGCTCCTTGTCGCTGGGAGAATTGCAACATTGACGTTAGCTTTATGGCTCCATCGATGTTGCATTTTCTCTCAGCATCCAGTTTTATAGATTCGTCTTCCATTTGCTGCTTTGGCACAGATTGCACCATACGATCGATTCTGTTTTTTTACGAACGATTCCGTCGCGACATCGATCTTGCTGGATCGAGGAAAACGTATTCCTATCTTCCTCGTAAATCATTGGTTTTCCGAGTAGTTCCGATATAGAGTTCGTTGCTCGTAATGGGATGAAACTTGTACGTTTTCCTATCGGTCTTGATCTGTTGCTGATTCTTGGATACTCCATCTCGAAGCCCTGCTAATCTATTCCCCCGTGGGGATTTCTGTTTCGCAGAAAGTCGGTTTCCGGTGTATTTGATTACAGGTTAATAGAATCGTTCGGTAATCCTTTTACCATATACTAATACGCGAATCAAAAATAGATTTAGCTTCGTAAATAGGATGTATCAGTTTTGAGATTTATCAGTTTCATCATTTTCTTCGTGAATGTATATGAGTCTGTCAGAAGCCTACTGGATAACTTCGTGTTATTCTAAATGACAATTAGCAACATCATTTTTAAGAATTCACCTTATTTTGGGACTTAAGGCTGGTTACGCTACTTGTGGTAATTAAATTCATGAAAGCAAGATTTTTTTTAGAAATGTAATATCGAGGAAAAGGGCCTAAGAAACATCGAGTTAACCATGGACAATGTCGCGAGAGCCGAGGCGCTGTCGGGTCTATCAATGTGTTCTCGGTCTTTTCAAGTGCATAGTTTCGTAGAAAAGACCTACGTGATCCTGGCTATGAGCGTCTACGGAACACGTGCGTGGTGGGCCTAGCAAAAAACAAAAGAGATGCTACAACGGCCAGAATGCGAGTTGAGAAGCGCAGTGTGAGTTGAGAGGTCACAGAGTGTGAATCGAGAAGTCAGTGCGAATGGAGGAGCGGGATAGCATGATAATAAGACGCACGACGATATTGTAATCGGTCCTTTTGTTATTGAGTATCGCTTATTAAACTAAATTTAACTCTAAATATAACATCATTACTTGTCCTTACTCTAAGATCCATAAGTTACTACAAAAATGTTAAATAGTAATTCTGTAGCTGATCGTGAGTAATGAGAGACTAAAGAAATATTATTTATAATAGTTTTCATAGTAATGTGAAGTGTAAAAATATTAAACAAACAATAGAAACGAAATATTAAAATATTCTACGTAATCCATGGTCTTATAATCTTTCATTAAAAATTATAATTTAAAAACTTAAAATTCAACTTCGCTATATTTGATCCTTAATCCATATCCTGTTGTGACTCGATATTGTAAGGGAAGGTGGATTAATATAGGAGAGACGGGGGATCAACATAGATTTGCTCATAAAGTATATAAAATCGTCGTTCCTTCCGGAGAAATGCTAACAACTTGGAATACCGATTTTAAGTCAGCGTTCCCGGACGCAAACATGCATCGAATATGCGCATAATAAAAGATTAAAGTATACATCGGCTGTGAATCCGACGCGAACTCCGGCGGGTGGCATCTTGCAAGCGTGTCACGCGTCGCCGAGAAAAATGTGTACCATAGGCGAACCGTTCCGGGGCCAAGCGTTTCTGTACTTTACATATTTACCTGTACGTGGGAAATACACGTGCCAAGAGGTCGCTCGGCTTCATTGAATACCGTAATGCCTTCAACCGATTTAATATCATCTTTCAAACATTCAGAGACCGGCTTCTGCTGGTTAGGACACAGATTCTTCAAAAAAATTGCTCTTTCTTATACAGGCAACGGTCGTAATCTGTCGAATGAGACATAAAGTTTATCGATTCAAAAGTCTGGTGTCTGGAGTCCTGAGTATTCTAGAATGAATGGATTATTGGTGTCCGAAGTAAAAGGGAACGGTACAGAAACCAAAAGCTTCCGAATAACACAGAAATCCATGACACGAACTTACTATTGTAGAAATCACTGGTTAGTGATCTCTGTAGAGTTATTTATTATAATTTAAACAGGAAACGATGGTTATTTAACGTGAACTTAATGCAGTAATGTGATATAACTAAGATAACTAAATTAATAATTCAAAATCCAACTCACAACTTACAATTAACAACTCATAACGACTCAGCAACTTACAACTACTCGCAGCTTCCTCGCTATTGCAACTAGTCGCAGCTGACTAACGGCTACCTTTCATACCACGATTTCGGCATGACTAACACGGAACATGTGTTCCACAGATGTGGATGACCCATGGTCAGGCACATCCGTTTTAATTACCCGATGTCGTAAAGGGCCACAGGTATATGGCCCATCGGGATTTCCCATCTTTCCCGGCCCGTCAGCACTTTTATTGTCTTTTTACCTGCGGTTCATTGGGATTTTCCCCGATACTACACTATTCTAATAAAAAGCCATAAAGCTACCACGACGAAAGATTGAAAATTTATAGGCCAAACTGGTAAAACTTCACTTCGAGTTACTTTGAATCTTCAACATCCGAAAGACTAATCAGTTTCTTCGAAGGAAACCAAGGATATTGGCACGTTTGATATAATTTCGAACTGTTGTAAAGCGATACGATCCGTTAGACCAACCGTACTTACACTTCCGCGAGTCCACAGGTATACGCTAATACACACGTTCTCTTTATCCTTGTGTTCGTTTCACCGTGTCGCGGGTAGGTCGAGATACGCGAAGGACTATGCATTTACACGGAGCAGCGCATAGATTCGCATAGGCTGCGTGTGTACACAGCAAAGGGGCGAATATATTTCGACGACCACTCTCGATAGCCTCGTTTGTCACTTTCGTTTCGCCTGGTCCAAGCCGGCTGCGCCAGATAGCCTGCGTGAAATTCTGCTGTTGTATGTTAACGGGGCGTTAACGCTGTTTGCCAGGACGTTGGCGGGTCTTGCGATATCCTCGACGGTTAAATACGAGCAGGCATCTCGCAGGCGTAAATTCACAGGCGCATCGAGCTGTTCGGAAGTGGCTCTCGAACCGACCTGCAATATGCAAACGAAGGGAGAAGTTCCCTTGGTCAGGAGAATATGAGGAATTAATCGTTAAATTAATCCTAAAATTGGCAAGTCGGCAAGTTCCGTAATGGAGTTTGAAGTTTCATGAGCTTGTTGAATTAATCGGAAAACGAAACAGGTGCCTCCGAGGTGTGTTGTGAGAGATATTTCAAACAAGGAATTTTAACAGCGAGGAGAAGAAACGTCCAATAAAAATCAATACAAGCGTTGTAAGTTCGTCTCTGTTGCAATCGATTGTTTTTATGGTTAGGTCGCCAACTATCCTGGACACATATCTACAGTGAATTGTATTTCGTCAACCATGTGGTATAATTTTTTTTTTTTGATGAATATGTTTGTTCTTGGATTGGGAAACTTCGTTCGCTATTTTCTCTATAAACTAGACTCTTCAGGGTTGTTGTACATTACTTTAAATTGGCTCTACTGTAATATTGTGGTTTCTGTCTTCAGCTATTTTGATCCAGGAACGTAAATGATCCACTGCGATACATCGAAGAATCTTCTTCCAAGTTAATTCTCGGCGATTACGTTTCGACCACGATCTGCCTGTAATCATGTACGCGATTTAAGAAGTTCCTTGTTAACATTCTTAGCGAAGTTTGTTAACAGTCATCGTGACATCCGAGCTTCTTCGTTTTGCTTTGTACTCGACTATGTGCGTCTTCTTGATCTATTTGATCTTCCAGCTGAGCAATTATTTATTCTGTCTCGCAGAGTAGCCCGTGGCGCGCGTACGAGCCCAGCCAAGCTACTAGCGGGAAAACTACGACGGAACCGAGTCATACTTCCTTCGACTTGGACATTAACTTCCGGCGTAAACGGCACCCGCTACGAGGGCCATGCTCGAGGACAATTGTTCTGTTTCTCTCCAAGAGCTTCCTAAAGTACCAACGTTTTTTGCTGTAAAAGCTGCGAAGGAAATGTTACGCGAGATCTCTCTGCTCGTGAAATGGCGCTCTCGATGCTGCAGTTCATTCGCAAACTTTCTGCGTTGCGCTGTATAGGCGAATCTTATGGTTTTAGTGAAATTCGAGAGCCGTGGAATTTATTAAATGAAGGGTGTGGCGGAGAAGAGAGGTGAGTTAATTTATGAAGGGTGGGTTTACTGAAAATTTCACAGATCTATAATAAACTGTCAGTAATTATCAAAAGACAGGATGTTTCTGGATATTCATATCATTATGAATACATGCAAAGAATTTTACAGATGTATAATAAGCTGTCAGTAATTATCAGAAGACAGGATGTTTCTGCAAATTCATATTTTTATGAATACATGTAAAGAGATAGTTGAGATCTTTTCGCCCGTTAAATATTACAAAGAATTTCGTATATTTTATATATTTTCATATACCATGTGCACTTCGTGCATTTTTAAATTGCTCACAAACAATAAAATATTGTTAAGTCTTTAATAAATTCATAACGAAGCAGTGACGGTTCATAACTATTTCAATGTGTTTCGTTCAATCGTAAATTTTTAAACTACAATACCTATATAAATAGCAGTGTCGCGTTTGTCGTGGAAGATTTTCGATTGTCAAACACGCGACTGTTCACCGAAAAGCGTCCCATTCAGATTCTCCGACACTTTTGCTACAGAATTGTAAACGCGGACGAGTTCGTTCGCGCGTGCAAATAATAAAGTCCGGTGTTTCTGGTTAGCAAGGGGGTACGGAACTCAGCGCGGGCTCGTTAAGGCTTTTAAAAGAAAGCAACGTCGAGAAACTTTGCAGACCTCTCGGCGAGGAGGAAAGACGACGACGAGGAGGATGGTCCAGCGAGCTTCCTCCGCTTCACAGACCTCGTTATGATATTATGAGGGAAACGCGCATTTAAAGGGGCGAGTCAGAAGGGTAGAGCACGGAGAAGGGCGATTGGAGAGAAAGAAAGGAAGGAAGAAAAAGAATCGGTGCACCTTACGGTCTAAGTGGCGCCACTGCCAGGCGAAATGTAAAGATTTTTATCGTCAGTCGTCGAACTTTAAAAGCGTGCTCCGATTAGGCGTCGTTTAGTTTTCCTTCTCCGTTGATACGTCGCTCGTGTATTGTTTCAATTGCTCAGAAGCCATATTGATGAAGTCATCTGAACGTTGATTCGATTTCGGAATTCGTGAAAAATCAGCAATGTCTTTGCAGCTCCAATCTCTTATTCAGATACGACGAAGAAACAAACGACGTCTTTAACCCTTTCGCTATCAGAGGTTATAAATTATCGTTCATAAGTTACGAAACGATTGGTTTGCTTGACGTAAACATATGTTATAATTACGGAAAGAAATGGCGAATGAAAAATTTGCGTATCTCCGGTAACTTATTAATGAGAGTATTTATTATTTCAATATTCAGAACTGGGAGAAGTTTTCAACGTTGAGAACTCGATCGAGGAGCGATGGATCAATATAGATTAAACGTTCGATTAATGTTTCAATAGTTTGGAACGACTGAGAGATTGGAACTCATCAGGTTTAAACGTGATCCTCCCAGTGATGTTTAGTCATTAGGAATTTATAGTGAAAATGAAAAATTGGAAACTGCGTTCCCGTTCTGGTTGATGAAAAATTGATGAAGTTACGACACAGATATACTGAATGCTCGCTGTATTCGTTGCGCCCGGTGAATAGTTTATTAGAGAACGAACATTTATTTGTTCGTCACCAAAATCGAATACAAGCATGAAAAGGAAACAAATTGCATGTGGTTTGCCGACTGAATATAGGCTGAATTTATCGTCCTTTGAATGTTGTAACGCACACTATTTTAATCTCTTCGAGAATGGAATCGTTTTGCCCTCATTTTTTTCGGAGAAATAGAAAGTATATGTGAGAAGTTATTGGCCATTGAACGGTTTTTTCATAATAATATTTATTACAGTAGAACTCTATTTAGCTGAATCAAACTATTCATATGAGTGAAATTCATATAATAGAAGTTAACGATAACAGATAAGTGAATTCCAACCGATAGAAGTTCACTTAATCGAGTATACTTCGTTCTAAAATTTCGTTTCAGTAAATGGCATTTATAATCTTGTAGCATTAAACGTATTTATATGCTACAAGATTTTGAAAATAACTATAGATCATAATTTCAATTTCTTTTTCTCTGTCATCTTGATCCTCTAAATTCTGCTATAATCTCGTCGAAAAGCAACAAGGTGGACGTTAACTTAGAGCGTTGCGAACGGTGAGCAGTTTTCAGGCAGATCGCTAGGCGGTTAATTCCATTGAGGATTCAGCGAGGCACGATTTCCGTGGAAAGGCGTTGTCGGTCACGCTTACTCTGGACTGGCTAACGAGATTCATTGCAGACGCGTTGTCGGAGGAACACGAATCAATGGCCGTTGATTCCTGCAGAATTACCAGCATCCCTGGAGAGGTCGTCGGCCGGTAGGTAGGTTCGATCTGGCTACGAATTGAAACCGTAACGGTCGTATCTAATCGTCTTCCCTAGAGTAGCGTTAAACGTGATTGCTTGTAGAAACACGCGAGAGAAACGCGGCTGAAAAATGGGCAGGATCGGCTAACTCGTAAAACGTTCCCCCGACAGGGACAGCCAGACACGGTCGACGCTTTTCCTCTTTTTCTGTCGTCGACATGATATCCCGTTTTGCTCTGTTCTCGCGGCTGCGTGAGATAAAGCGATTTCTTAATCTTTTCCTCGAGGAAGAAATTCGCGTCGACGAGTTTGTGGAATTCCTCTTTAGGGATAGGAAGTATAGAGGTAGTCAAAGATGGAGTTAGCGATGTGCTTGATGGAACCGGTAATGGAAAGTTCGGAATTGCAATTTCCCCCGGCAAGGAGAGAGCCTGTATCGCTTTGGAGTTTGAAAATCGGTGCTCGTTAAACCGTCATTTGCACCCTTCCAACTCTGGCAGTCACCCTTCGATCGATTCATTATCGGAAAGTAAATTACAAGCGAGCGGACCGCGGTGGAGTTCGTCATTTGAATATTACTGGCTGATGGGGTGGGTCTAAAGAATTATGAATTCCTCCTCAGAAGGGTGTGTAATTGATTACCAATGCAAACTATAATTTACTAAGATCATTCAATTTTTATCTGTCCGACCCGAAACTCGAATGCTGATTACTTTATCGCGTTGCTGGAAGTGTTCAGAAATGTACAAAGAGTGATATTATGCGCTATAAGTACACTGGTAGTCTATAAGTTATATGTGTTACGGTGTCGCGTGAGATGATCCGTGCGACGTTCCTCATGGTCTGGCCACCAAGGCCCACCCACTGTTATACAGACCCTCAATAAATCTAAGAAATCACCATAAACAGAATCTTTTTAACTTGATCTCTAATCTTGCAAGTATTTTCGATTTATAGATGGTCCTTAAAACAGTCCTTAAGTTTATTGCACGTTCTTACAAATTACGGAGAAAGCGGATATTTGTCTAACGGAAAAGCAGATTTTTCCCATAAACAATGACACCCACCAGCCACGTTGGCAGGAGACTTCTTCCTCCTATCTTCATTTATTAACGTTGGCTGTAACTAATGGGCATCGCGGATCGTTACCCTCACTTTTCAACGAAAAGTGTGAACAACGAAACCGCGTGCTTAGTTCAAAATGCACACCCACACTGAGCTTTCCTCCGTGATAACACGAGACCGAGCTTCACTTGATCTCTAGACTTGTCACAAACAGTAACATTCGAGTAACAGTCAAAGCTCATCAGTAACAATTAAAACACAGTTCGAGGAACAAAAGGAGTCAGAAGTCAAGTCAGTAGAATCGCCAAGTCGAAGGCAGTCAATCGACAGAAGATACATCGTCACAGTCGTCAACACGAAACGAGTCTCAGATCGTACTCATTCTTAGTTTAGCATTCCACATACGCACCACTGTATCACAACTTGAAGTTGTTGGATTGTTGAAAATATATATTAACTTGTTAATACCAGCGTTATATTCATTGAACCACCCTTATTATCTGAACCGAAATAAGGGATCGAACGATTCGTGGCGTCGATTATTCAAATCGTAACGTGAATTTACGACTCCCGTTGACGCGCTTCTTCGAGATCGCGTCTCCCCGCGAACGGTCGAAAATACAATATGTAAGTTAACAGTACAACAGCATATATTAGGCGCGTTTCTAAATTATCGCGTAGGTATAAACCTTTCTTAGAAATCAATTATGGATGGTATGCAGTTTCTATGCGAAATCGCATTTCTGAAACATTTTATTGTCGCGATTTTATTGTCGAAGGCCAGCGAAGCCCAGGTCTTGTTTGTTTCTTTACGACGAGAAAGTTGGAAAGAAAATACGTGTATACAGTTGGTCGAAGTGGTAGCCAGTCAGAAAGTGTCTCAACCAGACGATCCAACGATGCACAGTATGCGTTGAGTGTTTAATCGCGTTATCGGTGTTTGTTTGCCGTCCATCTATAGATATTCCTCTGCGATCAGCGTTAGAACGTTCGCGTGTGCGCGCAACTGTTTACCAGGTAACACAGCTTCGAGCACGCACGCTTCCTAACCAGCGCGTTGCGGCTAATTGCACCTGTCAGCCAGACATAATCGATCCCATGCAAAGAGGGGACGACGAAGGGGTGGAAGGAACCGAGTGAAACATTGGCCGCACATGATGAATGATGAACCAAGTCGTTGATATCGTGGGCAGACAATGGATGACGTTGGGGTAGATGTTTGTCTGTTATTTGGGTTACGTCTACTGTTTTCAGGGGTGAAAATTAATCTTGCGTGCGAACTGGCGAACTATGATGGAATCGAGAGCAAAGGCAAAGCAACTGTGGGATCTCATATATCATAGAAATCTAATATCGTTTATTGAAGATAATTACTTGTCTTTTTATTCAATGCAGTTGCTATAGAGGTGAAAGTCGTTTTTTTTTTCTTTAGTTGATCTTCTGTGACCATTTTTATATAAATAATAATCCTTCGGTGTTAGAAAATGACGAAGAATTTAGAACAAACGATTTAGAAAATAATGATCCTCGTCCCTCTTGTATAATAATTTATCAACTAATAATTTTGTTGAACGAACAAATTACGAGTTACAGGTTACAAACTTCCAATTTATAATCTTCCAATTTCTTCTCGAACTACATTGTTAGAGGGTTAAATGAAGAACATACGTTGTGTTAAATCTTCATTGAAGTTACGGAACTACTTTCTAGTCAATCGATTTTCTCTTTCAAGGAGTACCCGGAAGAAAAGTGCAAATATTGTTCTAAAATTTTCAAACAACTTTTCCGCAACAGTGGTTTGTCCATCGTTTGTCTATCGTGTGTCCAAGTTTTTATTTTCAAGTTCTCGCGCGCAAGCACGCGGTCAATATATCAAAGCGCGACCGTGTACGTGTAGATTTTTCTGTGAATCAGTGAAAATATCGCCGGAATCCCTGGGGGTAAAAATTGAAGTTTGCCGTTGCTCTCGTATCGGCAAATTCACGAGTCGTCGGTATTCCTCTCGAACGTGCTCGCGTTTGTCCGCCGAGAGAGCTTGACTCTCCAGTCCCATACAAAAGCGTAATCGGGCAGAAAATATCGGAGAACTTTCGAATGTAGGGGAGGTTACCGATGTATTTGAAAACTTTATACTGCTTTTACACTCCACTATTTCGGCCGAGCCGCGACAACGCGGCGCGCGAACTTGCCCATTTCGACGCCGATCGAAGTTTCGCCTTCTATATCCCTGAAAACATGATCGTCCCGTTTCGAGTGCATTGCATCCACAAAAGAGATCAGACTTCGGTATCCGTTTGAAATCGCACAAAACGACGAAAGATCGACTTCCGACTTTAGAAATCTTTTACTTCGAACGTTTTGTCCTTGGACTCTTATTCGATTTTTTAACTTTACTAGTTGGCTGGAAATGGCACTTTCATGGTCTGACGAGTTGTTACAAAAATTCGTTTGCCTACCATTTGTTCACATTTGCCCAACCAAAATTTTCGTTTGTACAGCTTTCGAAAGAAAGTTACGTCCAGCTAAAAGTGTTAAAAATTATACATCAACGGCTCATGGACTATTTCATCCATTTTTAAGTGAGACTCGATTGTCCACGAGCTGTCCACGTTCGTCCACTCTTCAAAAAAAAAAAAAAAAAAAAAAGAAGTTATGACCAAACGAGAATTTGAAAATATGTTACATAAGCTCCGCATAAACTTTTTCATTGTTTCGACTTGACATGAAATAGCAAAATGGAGATTATGAAACATACTCGTAATCTGAGAATGTATTTACGCATGTATGAGGAATTTGTACGCGCAGAGTGCTACGTAACATGCAAAAATACACGAGATGTCTAAAGCAAAGTAGGTATTCGTTACGTTATTTAGCGGATGAAAGAAATCTGTAATTCTTTTGTTGCGTTCTACGGAGGAATATTTTACTTATCTTTTCCTTTTCAAACATTTCACTTTAAATTTGTCTTCAATCTTTCATCGTTTCTTTGATTCTAACTCAAACATCTACCTTACTTCTCGCCATGAATGTTCCCAAGTAATTATTTCCATTTTCTTCTCGAATTGAAGGTTTCTATTACAGAATTCGTCTTTTAATACAGATATTGAGATATGTATAATTTTATGTGCTTTACTAGGTTAAATGCGTATTAGAGATACTTGTATGTGAGTATCAGTGTATGGAAATATGTGTGTGCGTGGCGTCTCGAAAACAGATGAATGTAAACAGTTCAGTCGGTTAACAGTCGAGTATGGAGGAAAGTGCTGAGACGCGTGCAAGTGTGTATCGATGAATATCTTAGAAATCGTTCATAAAATAAATATATAATTATTCTAATATTAGTTCCAAGTGTAAATTTAGTGTTCCTATATCATTATTTCGGCTATCGAGATCCACAATTCTCAACAACTGAATCTTGCACGAATTGCGTATCAGCAAAAGGATTGATGGAACACGCGAAAAATACAGGGAATGCAGGGCGTCATGTCGTATGGAGAACCGCGGCGCGGATCATTAGGAACTAATGCAGCTGCTCGAACACGTGTTCTGAGGGCGAGCGTAGAATGACCGTAGTAAAGGCACTCGGTAAACTGCAATATTGAGTGAGTTATTCCATAATGGGTATTTACTGGGCAGAGCCCGTGCATCGTCCGGCTGGCCGATGCAGAGAACACATATACGACGTTATGTGCATCGACGAAGCATACGCGCTATGTATGAGCGGTTTATAAAGAGAACCGGCTGGCGAGCCACATTTGCCAGACTTGCTGGTACTTCTATATCGTCCTATATCGTTTTTGTTTGCACTGAATTTTATGCGCATTATCGAGCTTCGTAATGTTGTTTTCCGAATAGTTGTGAAAACTGCAAATCCTGGTTCTGCCAGAATTTGAAATTTAACGTTGCAATCTTTTTTTCTTTTCTCCCGTGAATTTTCCCATTTCTAAAGGTTTTGTTGAATAATTCAATTTCGACGACGATTTATGAGGAAACTAGACAATATTGTCCTGTTGCAAAAGAAATTCAATTTACGATCGAAAATCTAAATAAATCTATCTGGAATATTTTCTTGCTTGTAGATTTTCGTTTTGAATCTTTCATCGGATAATCTCCTTTTAAATTGTATCTGAAAATTTGGAATTAGAAGAATCTAAGAATATCTTCTACCAGGAAAGTTTGATTAAAAATACATATTTTAGTCACGTATAATATACTTGGGATATTTTTTTATACTGAACGGACCGCGAAAGTCTTCCTACGACGCTCGATCATCGACTAACTATGTTTTATAGAATAAAGATCATAGAAGGTTAACAAACTGGCTCCGTCTGTAGCCGACGGAGAGGAATGGCGGACAGCTGCAACCTCTGGTTATCGAACGTTTTTTGGTCAAATTACTTATTTACCGGTGACTAATAGCGAACATTCCACGGTGGAAGTAACGCCAAGCTGTGACTCCACGGTTCTATCGTGGGCAAGCGCGCGTCTATTCGATCCAACGATCTCGAATCCGTGAAACGATCCTTCTTCGTTCGTCCTCGTTGGTTTCCACCTGTTCGCAACATTCTGTCGACATTTGTCACGCAAAAACGTCCATTCTGACGAATGTGTGTCATGGAATTAACAAATATTTCGACGCGTGGGCTACGTAGAATCGCGACATGCTCGTTCCGCCGGATGGAAACGAATATACATACAAAGTATCCGTTACACAGAAGTTCGACTTCCTCTGGTTGCCGCTCCAGTTTAACGACTGGCGTGGTTATAGCATAGCAAGTAATAACGCCATACGGTAATAACCGTAACTGATACAAGCTGCATGTCGTGCATTCGCGCAATTATATTGTTTCCTTGATATCGCGGTATTTGAATTCTCGTTTTCTTCGTTCGAATCATTTTTTTTCTTTTTGCGTCCGAGAAATCGTATCTTCCTCCTGATTAAACTAAACTTTTTTCAAATACGATTCTAAGAAGATGGCGTAAATATAAAGCACGACAATAAATGGTTCGCATAATTAACAAACTTTTTCATGAAACTTCAACGATAGTAGCAATATCGTCTTTCATAATGTATCAAGTTTCCCTACACCTGTTGTGAAAAGCACAATCTTTTTTTTTACAGCCTAGAACATGTTATATCCTGATGCACCGACTATGTACATCTCTTGTGCATTTTCTATTTTCCGCATAGGAAATCTGTAATCTGAGAATAAACTCATAGATCATACTTTTATCTTTCGTACTCTTGTTGTGTTGGAGCGAACGAATCCATTAAGTTGAATTCTCGCAGCTCGTGTATATGAGCTCGGCCTTTCCCTCAGCTTCTTCGATGCAAATGAGGAAACGTAATTTTCAAATACGCGTTTCACGTGGTTGTGGCTCAAAGGAGAAATTGCATTTCGCACCGCGTCGACGAGTGATCACGAAAGGGAAATCGAAGGGTAATTTGAACGGAATTCGATTGATTAGACGATCTCTGAAATTTTTTCGCTCAATTTCACACAACATTTTAAACGAATGTACTTTCTTCGAGAAACGATCGATCCTCGTGGTACACAGTTACGTTGTCTCGCAGGATCCGTGCCAAGAGGAAGGAAATTACAACAAGCTCCAAATTATCGAGTCATATCAACAAATTAGCTAGTTCGTAACCACCGCTTACGTTCCGGATCCTTAAGCTTCCGCCCTGTTACAAACTCCGATGCATTTTGCCTCGATCTCTAGTGCGTGTACCACGGTGAATCAATACTTCGCGCAAAGCAGCATGTGCAATCCAATTAAAAGTTGCCGCTGGCATCTCTGCGTCAGACAATGATAAACTTCCACTCCACTCGGAAATGCGTGTGACTTTTTCGCATAAACTTCCTCCTTAAAGTGCATCACCGTCGGGTAAATTGGATCATTTGACCATTTTTATGATGGAAGTTGATAAAAGTTTAGTTAATTTCTCTTGATTCCTTTTAATACGTTGGATGAAATAAACGCCTTCGAACGATTGATGTGAATGTGACTAATTATTGTAAATTTAATTATACTGTCAAAACTTGTATAAATTGAGAGGAATAAATATTTTTGATAGATTCACGGGTTTCCCCTAAACGAATAACAGCCGATGTTTGGACAAAGGATCGATTGTTGTTTTATAACGATGAGTATTTGCACTGTAATCGATCTGCATTTCCAAACTTCTTGTATAAATATAGCGCGGCAAGTTTTAACCGGCCGCAGTGGAATGGCCGGGCTGTGGTCAGACGCCTGGCAACCGGGCGAGTGTTTCAGGATTACTCGAGGCACTCTGCTTATCCAATCAATTCCACACTTTTGTACTCGAAAAGAACTTTGAAACCTGACATTTATATTCTTTTCACTCCGATAATATTACTTTATTAATTAATAATATTATTGCCACGCGATACTGTAATACTATCTATTTATAATACAATTATAATACAAGCCATGCTTTCATAATATTACGCGTATAATATGGATAAATTTTAAGCAGAAATTAAAATAGATGAACAAATCAAACATTAGTTGTTCACACGCCGTGAGTTTTCGCTCTTCTAAGAATGTTGTTTAGTAATTGATACACGTTACGAGATGATTATCAGGAGGGAGATAAAAGTTGAAATTACTAATAATTAAGCAAGTTCCGCATGACGAAACAGAATTGCCAAAATACTGTTTCGGCGAATCTCACGTTGTAACGTCGCGAAAATTAACCGGTTCGCGTGCATTCGGCAATTAGGTGACTGCGAACAGGTTCGCGTGTTTCCGGTTCTCCGTAACAGCTACCGAGTCCTGATAAGTTTCGACGACGTTCAAGTTGCCCGGAGATTTCGCCGCCTCAGCTGGAGCTGACGTTTACTTCCGCCATGGGAATTAAAATCCACTTAACTTGGCCCTGTTCCGGAACATAGATGTACATCGCGACTCTGAAGAACTTGCCGCGAGTTTATTTCAACACGAAATGACGCGTAAACTGGAATTTATACAACATATTCGTAATCTAATATGATTAGGTGTATGTTTCTGTATTTATTGGAAATTTTATTACACGTAAGACAAATGCTCGAATTAATCGTTGAGTGATAATCTCGGAAACCAGCTTAAGTTTTCTTATTTCGTATCGTGTTATATTTTATACTTCAAAGTTATTTGAAATATATGCAATTACAGATTCAGTTGATTATCTTCGCCGTTTCACCTATCTCGTTCCTATTTTTTATTTTTTTGATATCTTAGTCATCTTTAATATCAACAAATTTTCAAAATAGATTTCACCACCAATCGTACATTTACCAGGAGTTTCGATTTTCAGAAGATCACTTTATCCTCAAAATGAGCAAACTGTTGCAATCCTTAATCGCGATCTACCGATTTCTTCTCATTCTCAATTCTACCACAACGGCTAACAAATTCTATCACCATCATCAGAGAACGTTTGAACTTTTTCCGCTAGAAAAACTTGATAAATCCTCGCCATCGGAAACAGGTTGCGCATTAATTAAATCCAACTGTAACGAGAACCGAAGTCGGAAACGATCATCTAATTTATGGATGTTGGATTTTCATTAAGACCTGGCGACGCGAACGGTACGATCGATCGAATGGATCGATTAGGTTTTCCGGAAATCTTTCTCGGGCGGGTTCAACGGCGTCGTCGTTAAGAAGACGAATTACCTTCCACGGAGACGGAATCTTCAATAAACGTGGTTGGCTCGCGGAGTAACTCATTTCTGCCTGCGACGGCTATTAGTCTTCTTATTCGTTAAGCTGAGTCAGGTTTTATTGACCGAGTGGAGACAGATTCGTCTAGTCACCGGAGAAATTGTCGCCGTGACGAATCCCTGTTTTCTCCGTTGACAGACCAGTAAATAGCGTCTTCATCCATCGTCTCCTTCGTCCATTAACCTGGCGCTATTGAACGCTCCGGGCGGACGTATTTTTACGGCGATTCTTCCCTGTAGAATGCACCAACTTGTTGCTGCCGCCGCTTTTCGAATTGCGTGTACACTCGTCTGTCCTGCCTTTCAATTGATTCTCCACGGAATCCTCCACTTTGTGAATGTTACATCTAACTTCGCGGGTATTGGAGTAAATCACTATTATTAGATTGTTCGAAAACTTCATAAGAAAACTTAAGAAAAATTTTAGATATCGTATTCTCATAGGATGATGATTTCCTTTCCTTCTGAAAGCGATGCACATTTTATTGTCAGACTTTTTCTTTAACTGCTATATTCGACGTTCAATCGAAATCAGCATTTGTTAGGCAGCTTTTTCCTTTTCGTTAAAATGCATAATATAAATCGATCGATCAGAAACGCTAGGAACTTTTTGCACAAGCCAATTCTAACAAGCCAGTTCTAAAAGACGATCTCGAAACTTAGATTTCCGTCGTCCAGATATTTCTGCAAATTTCAAAGGGAGTTATCATAGGAACGCGTATGAATATTCGAACCAACGCGATAGAATTAGCGTAGACTCGTTAATTGCTCGAGCGGTTCGCGGCTAGGCAAGTTCCCCAGGGGAATTATCGAAAAATTTAATATGCAAACGAGCGGAATGCGTACGAGTCGAGCTGCGAGGAATCGACGGAATCGAAATTTTCGTTTTCGCGAAAAATCGAGCTTCCCGATCCCCTACTTTGTTCCCTGGTATCCGTCGTGCTGGCAGGTTTGTAAAATACAGGCGCGCGCGTCATCCAACCGCAATCTGAAGGGAAAATTTTAAATTCCGCATTATTTTGCATAGTTACGAGGCTACCGCCCGCTTTCGTCCATATAATCTTTATGCATAAGGCGGCTGGGAGTCGATTAATAAGAACGTTAAGAATGGAATTATTGTTAGGAATTTTTCGGGGAATTATTAACCCCGCGGTTCTATCGGAAGTTCCGCGTTATAGTTCGGCTCGATACAGTCGCGTTAAGTGTATCGTTGCTTGCCTGAAACGTACATCTGGTATTAGAAACTTGAGCGATTTTGAAGTTATATTTGTAGTATCGTTGACAAGAGGTTTAAGAGATATCGAGCGAATCATAAACAATGTCGCGAGAAAGCCTAAGTGCCGACAGACCCAACAATGTATCTTCGATCCTTCAATCGAATAGTTACGCGGAAAAGGCCTGCGTGACCCTGACCATGAGCGGTTGCGGGACACGTGCGCAGTGGGGCTAAGAGAAATGACAAAGGGATGCTAAGGGAGAAAGACGAATCGACAGTCAGTGTTAGTTGAGAAGTCAGAGAGTGTGAATCGAGAAGTCAGGGAGTGCGAATTGCGTTCTCGAGATAGTGTTTCTAGCGTTGTCGAGAGAGTGTGGGAGAGAGAGAGAGAGCGTTGGAACAGTGGTGACGAGAATTGCAAATTAACTATTTAGTTGTCTAAATTATAGTACGTTATTGTATTTAGTTCACGTTAAACAACCATCGTTTCCTGTTTAACCAACACCTGTTTAATCCATTTGAAATAAATTAATAAATAAAAATCCTACATATTCGAATAAAAATTGTGTACTTTTTATTATTATTACCGCCTTTAGCAACATTATTGCATTTTAACAAGCTTCTGACTTATGTAACTATACAAGCATATACAAGGTGATCCAGTTTTTTCTTGGTAAACATTATCAGTATATTTTATAGATCAAGATAAGAAAAAAACTACAGTATAAACATGTCTCATTGAAAGCGTTAGAGATTTATAACAAGGAAATGACATACACAACGAGCGGCAACGAGCGTGCGTTATCAAAGTACAAAGTATGAACAGATCAGGAATATTTACATCTATAATTCGATTATTGAGTCCAGGTGCGTAGTCGTGTTTATTTAGGGGACTGACAAATTCGTCCCTGATGTAAACAAACGATTAGCGTTTGAGCCGAATAAGTGTGAGCCGATAATTAGATCTACTGTCTCACTCATGTGCCTCAGAACGTAAATATTTTGTTTGTAGCTGTACCTCGAATCTTTGAATGGACTTTATTAGTAATCAAAAGATGTCATAATACATACTTCTACAACTTCGTTTCAAAATGTTTACCATTCATGTCAATGCAAGATTGGCAGCAGCAAAAGAATGAATTTATTACTCTTTGATGTTCTCGTTTATTATTCTTTGAAATTGGAATCGTAGAAGTATTATGATACTTTTTGACTAATACCAAATGTAAATATTTCTGATCTATTCATACTTTGTACTTTATATCATAGTAACGCACGTTTGTCGCCGCTCATTTCGTATGACGTTCTTTTTGTTGTAATTTTGTTAACGCGTTCAATGACATCTTTCTCTTATCTTGACCTGCAGAATACACCGACAATGTTTGGCGCGAAATAGCTGAGACACCATGCATTATATCGGAGAAAATTATCGATTAAAAATCAAATTTGCAAACTTCGTTGTTTGTATCACTACTAACCCCTAAATTATAGCCTAAAACTAAATTATAGCCGTTGCAACGAGACAAGTCAGGAAGTATAAATAAAATGACCGCGCGATATGCACGTGATCGATACTGCGGCTGCAGTTATTGGCTGTCAAGGGCCTGCCGAGGGCCTTTAGTCCAGTCGAATAACAGTTTTTCCGGAACAAACTGTGAGCTGGCTCTGTTCTGTCAATGCATCGAATACGTGCACTTGTTTGTATCTATTGACCTGCCTCGTTGAATCGACTATAGGCAGGCATCATATATAATATGATAAAAGAATTTCACAAGCATATCATGCGCGATGGAAAAGTATAATACTCTGAAATACGATGTGTTCCTATTGAGATATGTATAATTTTATGTGCTAGACTAGGTTAACTGCCTAGTAGTAATACTTGTATGTGAATATCAGTGTGTGGAAGTAAGTGTGTGCGCGGCGTCTCGAAAACAGAGGAATGTTCAGTCGATTAACAGTCGGGTATGGAAGAAAGTGGTGAGACCCGTGCAAGTGTGTATCGATGAATATCTTTGAAATCGCTTGTCAAATAAATATATAACTATTCTAATATGAATTCTAAGTGTAAATTCAGTGTTCCTATAGCATTATTTCGGCTATTAAGATCCAAAATTCTCAACAGTTCCAACTTTGCTATCTCAAGGTGGTTCCAAGAAAGAATTACTC
Organism: Bombus vosnesenskii; assembly: GCF_011952255.1. Lineage (NCBI taxonomy): Eukaryota > Metazoa > Arthropoda > Insecta > Hymenoptera > Apidae > Bombus > Bombus vosnesenskii. The sequence goes on from NW_022882937.1 coordinate 147,928, forward strand.
AATCGAATAGGATCGTATGTCCATGGAACAGCGTCTGCTGCTGAAGCAAGAAATAGATCGGTTGCTAGTGATTGTTAATCGCTGAGGAAGTTGGTGAAAAGATTTTCCAGCCGGGTTATCGCTCGGATGTTCACTATGAGAGATCTTTTACTGTGCCTTTATTTTGTGGTCGAACGATGTAGAAGAACTTGGTAATGATGTTTAATCCTTTCAATGGGTCAACTTAACGAGCGGCTTCTTGTTTCGCGTTTCGTAACGTTGAGACTTCCTCGTTGAGTGAGAAGCGTCAGATAGAAACGATCCACGAGAGCCGGAATAACGTTCCCTGGTTTCCTTTATTCGTCTTCCGTAACCGGCAGACGATAAAAAATATGGTTCGTTGAAATTGTGTCGAAGAACGACGCATCCCGTTGAACAGCGGTAGAATAATGACGAAGACCGCTGCTATTAGCAGAGACTGCGCGCGGTTTATGACACGCTGCTGAACGTTCTATATCGCAATCGCGGAACTGGAAGTCGTTTTCGGGAGAGAGATCGCGGTTTATTACGTAGTGTTTATGTTGTTGCTTTTTGTGTTGCGACTGGTGCGCGTAAACGTCGGGATTTTTTAAGCATATGCTCTCTTTCAAGTATGTTACTCTAAATATACAGATTGTCTAGATTAATAAATATCTCATACCTAAGAAAAAAAAAATAGTTCTTTATCGTCAATCGAATAAAATCAATGATAAGATCAAATAGGGAGCGAGGTCAAGATGATGATAAGATCAAGTAAGAATTTATCATCAGACTTAGAATGGTTCGTTTTAGAAGAAATGAAAGGTAAGAGGAAAAGAAGGATGGACAATGTAAAAGCTGGAAAAAGGTGGAAGGATTATGGCATAAAAACTGGTGGTTCAATTTACAGTAAAAAAATGGTGGTACTCTCAATACCGTAGCGCAGAACAAACAGAAGGTGATGACAGAAAGTGGCGGGCATGGATTCGCAAAATACCCATGAAAATTTATCGTCGATGTCTGCGCAACGATCGTTGGAACACACGGTTTTATCGTGTAACATCAACAATGTTGTCGAGTAGTGGACGAAATGCGAAGAAAGCAAGAAAAAAGCACGACCGTAAAGCGTAAGTCGCCATTGGCAACTGTGAAAATCTGTAATTCAATAACGGCTAGTACTCCGTCGACGTTTTTCTGCCGACAATTCGAACGGAGTTCGTTCTGCAAACGTTCGATAAGCCGTTTCATTGTAAAATTTTCTGTCAGAGCCAAACGGGTAGGTGGTGTTACAAACTTTACGAAGAATACAGACTTTATCAAGAGTGATTTCTGCAAAAAGTGAAATAATCGCTTAATTGCCACGATAACAGACAAGCTATGATAGATACTTGAATCAAATAACAATACTATGAAACTCCTATCGTACGTACTTCGGTCTCTATTTCCTTGTTAGCACATGTTTTTATTTTTTATTGATTCTCTGTGAACATACAATACCTGATTGATGATAAATCCCGTAATATAAACTCGTTACTCTTCGCGGATAACCCACAATCGCGCGTCAACTGTTCGTCAATCAATTTCTTTCATGTTGACGCCTCTTCTATTCGAGGCTTAATTCATCTCGACAATTATTATACGCGCCTCTATCAAATATCGCCCACGTTGACCCAAATACTCGACTCACTTTTCCCTTTTTTCTTTCTATTTTTTATTTTCTCCCTCCGTTTTCCGTTCTCCTAGATCGGTATCCTGTTCCCCTCTCATTTCTGTGTACACCTCTTTGACCCAGGCGAATGGCCGCGAACAAACAAAATCGTTGAACCGACGTTAAATATTCCACGATTGCCAAACCGAGCGCATAATTTTTCGGCAAATCGTTTTCCCATGCGCGAGAAATAAACGAGCCATCCGGTACAGTCGGCCTAAATGGAACACCCGGTACACACGGCGCTTGTCCGCAATTATTTTTTCAGCACGATCATTTGACTATACGGATAAAATATTAATAATCGCTTTTGCAAGCTTTGAAATCCGGACCCTGAGCCGCGTTTCGAATCTGGTCCTTGTCTCTCACCACACTCCGTTCGCGCCATTTCTCTTCCTTTGTTTTCTCACTCGTGCTCTCCCGCCTCTTCTTTTTCCTCGTTGCTCTCGAGCGAGCAATCGTTTCTAACGAGAGGTAGCGGCTCGTTTTCGAAGCCATGTCCCGCGGAATTCCAGTCGAATTGAAATTAATTAGCGATAAATTCTCGAGGCACGACGCGTCGATGGCTCTCACCCTCTCGCCCTGCCCCATCCTCACGTCCCCAGTGTTCGACAATGAAAAAACGAATCTCCACCCGTCCCGCCCCCGCTGTAGCTAAATAATCGCGAGCAAACGATCGCGCCGATGAGTACGCGAATTTTACAGGGGCCAATTGGATACTGGACGCAGCTCGCCTCTCACATTAGATTTATCGTCGCTGGATTTTAAAAGTTCGATCGATTTTCGTAGGTTATTGTCGTTCGGAGAAATTATTACAGCGAATACGAGAAGTCATTGGTATAACATAATATTTATTGTAGTATTTACATATTAATTGATTACGTTGAAATAAATTAAATTTTTTATTATTTGGTAATATTTTCAAGATTATAAGAATTTGGTACCACGAGAAATGAAATGTAGCGCCTGATAAAAAAAATGTTTCATTGGAGAATAAGGATATGTGCCAATACTCTACCTACATTCAAATTTAATTTTTCTTCGAGTTTGATCCCTTTGATCCACCGAGAAACGATTTTTTTTAAACTTTAGTAAACCAAGATCAGTAGAATGATAAGCAATGATAAAGTGCAGAGTAACAGTAGGGTAGGAGAATCTTTGTGAATGATTCCTAACAAGGAAGCTTTCGCATTCTATTAGAATGTCCTGGAAGTTTTTTTCGTTTTATAACAAATTAATAGATGCACAACACTTTTCCTTTTATGTTGTTTCATTGAATTATGTATGATACATTTTGTTCCAATAGGATAATTCAATAAAATAACATAAAACGAAAAATGTCGCGCATCTATTATTTCCTTACAAAACGAAAGAAACTTTTTACTAAGAAACCTATTACTTTATCGCCAGTGTTAAATAGTCGAAGGCGAGTAAATCTCGTGATCTGAAAGTGGATTAATGAATTATATCTGCAGACGTCGACATAAATTGTCGAATGCTATAAGTGCAGTGGCCGAATATTCATAAAAGGTCGAAGTTCGCACAGAGAAGACAGCCAAAGCGAAGTGATTTTTGCCGCGGCTCGATAAATTATTTAACGAGATGGTGGAGTATCGTACGATGTTCACCGATCGATAAATTATTTATCGCATCGCTTTCTGCCCGTCAGACTTTCGCCAGTTCGACTTGCGCGGGCCCGTGTTCTCAGATTTTCTGGCACGGTGCCGCGGCTTCCTTCTCCGAACGCGGAACTGCATCAGCGCATGCAATATTTGTAAGCAAACTGCCTACGAATGATGCAACGCCACGCTGTTCGCGAAAGTTTTCGCTCTCCTTTTCTTCGAACTCGAAGATTTAGTCTAAATTCTTGCACTTCTTCCAACTTCTGAGCTAGGCTTTGCGCGAGCCTCATATTGCGTCCAGGCAGTTTATTAATTTGAGCTTCTGTTTCAATGTGTTTCATATAGATTTCAATGTAAAGATTTTATGTTTCTGTAGAGTAGAGTACCAGCGGAGATAAGTTCAGTAGATGCTTCTAGTAGTTTATTATTTAGAATATTCTGTTCCTCTTATAGCAGACTCTCGAGTTAGATTCCTTTCCTGCAGTTGCTACTTTTATGACGTAATCTTGTACAATGATACACTGTACCTGACAAAAGTACCAACAAATTTAGTAGATCCGTCTACTGGTTCTTTCTGTAGGATATTCTGTTATTCTCGTGACAAAGTCTTCAGTCATGTCCCTTTACTATAGTTGCTATCTTTTTGATCCAATTCTGTGCGGTATTCTATATCTGGTGTCAAATTGCTTATATTTTGCATCTTTTGTAGACTCTACGCAAAGAAACACTGTACACAGCGAATTAAGAATATTTTATTTCTTACGTGAAATCAATCTCTTGCCTTGTGATTTTTTTACTAGTTACGTAAGTCAGTGTTACTTTGTCCCTGCCGCGACTTCATATTAAAGTATTTGTGGCGCGCTTTGATTTTCTTAGAATCTCTTTGACGATATCTTATTTAGTGTATTACCTGTACATGATTCCTAGAGAGCCTTACCGAAATGGAGAGATATTCGTCGATTCGATTGTTCTTCAATAAAGTTGACAGTTTTAACATCGTTAAAATCGTTCGTACAAAGTTGTTAAGAAATTAATATGGTGTGAAACGGTTAGAGAAATCCTTGAAAAAAATCTAGTGCAACCTCGCTGTTTTCGAATAAAAGTGTGAATTCCTCAGTAATCTAAGTGCCAAAGGTGCCGTGTGTATTATGTTAGCGTGCTCGCGTAGAAAGTGTGAACAATCAAGAAATTGATTTTCGAGTCTCAAGGTGTTTTACTTTCGTGAAATATCGTCGCGCTACAAATATCTTAAATAACACGTTATTGAAATACGATAATTAATTTTTGTATTCGATAATTTCTAGCCACGATTAACATTTATAGTCTTAAATGCTCGATTAATCAGAAATAAATGGCATAAATTGATCGTTCATCTCAAGGCAGATTTTAATAAATCATATTTGTAACATCATCATCTTTCTTCCCTTCTGACTAATGGAGCAGATCAATGTAACTTCTGAGCGGTGCAAGTAAAGCTGTAATTAGAACTAAAACTAAACTTTTCTAGAAGTCTAGCCTGCTTTTATCGAATTAGTGGTATGAACCATGGCACGAATGGCATTCGATGTTATAAGAAATTGAAATAATTCTCTGAATAAATCATCTAAGAAGGCGCCAAGAGACAGAAATTGCTAATTAACTCGAATGTTCGCGTTCTACCAACACGTTTATTAGACTTCGTGAAACCGAACACCTTGCAGCGCGTTGTGCAAGTATATTCTATGCATTTCACGGACGAGAGGAAACGCGAGGCACTTCATCGGAAGAGACGATCATATAGCAGCGTGGTGTAGCGTTTCCAATTGACTCGCACTCGACTCCATGCCTTCATTCCGCGTATCTTCACTTCTCTTTTTCTGCACGAGTCCTCAGATTCGTCGCGAACGCCTCGCAGAATACTTCCGCGATATCGACTTTCCGTTCAAGGCGAATGCAAATATACCACACGAGCAAACACTCGATGTTCCTTCTTGTACACCATTTTAGCCCAATTTCGTCGCGAATTCTAAACAATTTTCGATGCCTCGTTCCCTGTAATTTATCGATCCCGTGTTTGTAAGTTTGAGATCACCGGTTCTCCGAAAGTTCTTTCTCCCGAGTAACGTTTGTCTTTGGAATATAACAGTTGGAATCGTCGGAATTCTTGAGATGACAAAAGATGCATTCGCTGTGTGAATTAAGGGCCTGAAATTTATGCTTCCTTTAAGAATATATACGATAGACGCGAGTTTACACTTTGTCGTATACTCTGGGGGGCTGACTGTCTTGCGACGCAATAAAGTACGAGTTCCTCTCTGTCCCTTGGCGCTTTAGAGAAAAGGGAACGAATGTTCTAGGCCAGTGACTTGCACTTCTTTTCGGTCGATATCGAAATCCTGATTCAGAATTACAAGTCTTCTATCACCTACTACCACACACGAAGAGCAATTATTCTTTTGTAAATCTTGGAAATTCCACGATTAGCTTGAAAATGTTTAAAACGAGTTTTTCGATCTTCGATATGTTATGTAGTGGTATGATACACAAATTCATATTCGCTAATAGTACATCATATATTCCCAGACATACAAAATTCAATAGCTCGTAGTAACCAGTCCAAACTAATTTCCAACCACACCCTCGCCAATATAGAACCATAGCATACAAACAGCACAACACCGACCATCATCATCAATTTGAAACAGATCATATCTTCGCAAATAGGTTACGTTGAATCTGTGTTATTTGTCGTCGAAATAACAACATTTATCTACTAAACAAACGAAGCACGTCCCATTAAATTGACACGAATCACCGTTTGAAAATTGTCGCGTCACAGTTGCATGTTCACAAAATTGAATAAGCTAGAATTTTAAGTGATGCAATCCGTATGTATATATATCGTATACACCCGTATATATATACTGTATGCATATATATATTAAAAATTGAAGAAAGAGGCTAACTTAGAATTCTGTAATCTCGGGAAACTCTCTGCTTAATAATCTGGCGAAAGAAAGAAAATTTCTTTTTATATTTTGGTACGGCAAAACTAACCTTCTAATTGGATTCCTGTACATAGCATAGAGCAGAATTTCCAATGAGCGTTTCTATGTTCAGGCTAATTCTGAGAACTACTGTATGGGTTTGATGCTATTTTCACCATTTTAAAGAGCATTACTCGAGCAAGGTTTTGGGCGTATGACTTTGGGAAGCTTCTAAAGTATGGATCTCTACGATATAACCATAGGGAATTGAGCAGGAACAGAGAATATGAACAACAGACACTTCACGGATATCCACATGAACATCCTCCTTCGCTACGATCATGTTTTGTTTATAATCTCTGTATAGCGAGGCAATATGATCCCCCTCCGAGCGATGTCTCTCTGTTTTCGGTGTACAGCATGTCAAAGCTTCACGACTTCGCTGTCTCACTGTGTCGTTTCACAGACTAGAGAACGTTTACCCAGCCAACAGAAATTTCACAAAATCGTTAGTCATATTGTTAGAAAAGATGTATATATAAGGTCCTGGGAAAATACCAGCTACATCAACTACTACATAAATACAGCTGCAAAAGTGATTAAAAAATTCTTGTATATTGCATCTCTGTCTGCAAGAAATACATAGATGAATGAATAGATGATAATCCCAATTCAGGTTAGATCGTCTTAGACGTGCATCTAGCGTTCAGCTCACGCAGCAGGCCATTAGATAACACGATCGTGCGAATCGCAACACTTTGAGAGCTGTTTAGAACAGTTAGCAGGCTGCCGCGTACGTGCGTCGCCGGTTGCACGTGCCGAATTGCATATTCGTCCTACAGGCACGCTCCAGCGTCTGGCCGGACATCGCGGAAGTTCCTACTGATTTATAATCGCGGTTCACCGACCTGTCACGATTCGAAGTTGCCGCGAAACAAACGCCTTCGAGTACGTGACTTTCGCGTGCCAACAACTATGCGAAACTTTCATCCGTTGCTCTTCGGCCCGATACGACGCGATATTCTTCTTCCAGTTTCCACTCCATTTTTAACATTCACCGGTGCGTTCTTGAAATATGGAACGACTTTTCGGGGACGGAGCATGAACTCTCAGTCGTGGTATTCGGTTGTTGGTCTACGAAGTTTACGTGAACGGAACTGGAACAGACTTTTAGACGACAGGAAATGAACACATTTTTCTGTTACTTATTTGACTTTGTTACGATCTTCAAATTTTTATTATACGTTCCAGTCTTGTTCTCGTTTCGATGATTAAAGAAGCTTCTAATTTGAAAAAGAATCGAGCAAAATTTAAAAACTGTTCTTTCGTATTACTGTTAAGTACAACACATTTTGTATTGAGCGAAAAATATGTTCGAGTCGAAGCAGCAGGGTTAAAGCTATGAAAGATTTGAGAAACTGTGTACTTATTTTACAAGAAGCTTCAACATCATTGATCATTTGTGTATATACGAAAATCATTATCGTAATAATCGAATGTTACATAATTGTTACGACCGTTCGCGAAGAGACGCGGTCGCAAGGAAAACGCGTCAGCGAGAGGCGTAAATTCTCGCTACGATTCGGTTAATCGACGCCGCGAAGTAGTCGTTCCCCTGTTTCGGTTAAGATAACAGAGGTGGTTAAATGAATATGACACAGTATAGTAAGTTATATTTCACCGTTTATTCCAACAACTTATAACGAAGATAGTTACGCTGGTGCGTATCTACGAGATGAGTGAGTGACTGATCTACGGGTGTGTATACCCGGCCGAAGGATGTTGACCGTTCGAAGGATGTAAAATCAGTACTGTCCGGAGACGATGCTGTGGCGAAGGACAGCTAAGGATGGGGGTGTCTAGCGCACGGGACCATCGGATTTGTTGGTGACGATTTTAGTTAAGAGATTGAGCGAAGTAGGCTTCGTTGTTAATTGGTTAAACGAAGGGTCTTAACCGCCCTCGAGAGAAAGTGGTTCGTGGGAGGAAAGTTGCATCATGCGTGAGAAAAACTAACTTTCCCTTGTCAAGCCGTGGTAGACAATAGTCTTTAGAAATTCTTCGGAAACAGACGTTTGTTTGGTTTGAAGGACCTCGACTAGAAAATTCCTGAGATTTATGGAAGGTACTTGAGGCTATTGAGGGTACGCAGTGAGTATCCGAAGACATCTGGTTGTCATATTGCCCGCGGTGTGTGGCCTGGGCTAGGTAGAGGGTTACGCGACGTAACAATAATATTCGACTAGTTAACACGAGCAGATAACTGAGAACCTACAGTGCTCGCCACGTGATCGTACGCCGCAGTAGAATAAGCCAGCGCTCGGTCAGACGGCGAAGTCAAATGCTGCGAATATTTCAATGGTTTACGATACAAATAGCATATTACCATGAAAATTATGTTCAGTGCTATCGTAAATAAATAAAACCGATATACTAAAAAAAAATCAAAATTGGTTATTTTGGAAGTAGGTCTTGCCTCGGTCCTCTTTGTTTGCCTGTTTCTCTTTCTCAAAAGACCACGAAACATTTTTCTTTTTGTCTTCCCCATTCCTTTTTCTTTTTCTCGTTTCCTGCAGCTCTGGAAGAGAATGGCAAGGTGAGAACGGTAAGACCGTCGAGATTCTCTTGAATCTTCTTTGGCACGCTCTTGGTCGAGTATCAAGAGAATAGACACGGGCAACCACCGAGAGACAGGGTTGCGAGAAAAAGCAAGATAGAATGGAAGAAAGGAAGGCCGCAGAGAGAAAACGGAAAAATGGGTGGTGGAACGTATTCGTTATTTTCTTTCAGGCTGTAGCAACTCGACGGGAAAAATAAGTTGTGCCTGGCTGGCGATATCTTATCGCAATTCAGATGCAAGATAAAGCGGCGGTCTTCTGATAAACTGTATAGAGATCATGTTAACGGCGTATTTAACGATATATAGTCGTCCGTCTGGAGAAATTTCGATAAATCGATAGAAGTCACGGAAACTTTTCGAACGAGAATGTCTCACTCTCCCGTGCATTTGATCTCTGCTCTAACAAATATTTCTTTCATACTAGAAACGTTCTATCCGTGGTGAAACTCAGTGAAACTCGATAAAACTTGACTTTTTTAATATACGGTTGCAGCTTGTGAAAGTATTTGGACACTTGCCACACAACATTTGTATGTATTATATAAAAGATTCTGAAATTTCATTAGTACTACGTGAGACACCATTGCCATGATTATATTGATAAAACCTGAATAAATACTTGGTTTAAATACTTTTGTGATCTCTGCGAAATATACATTTCTGTGAAATATGTTATAATTTCTACATATATCTTCAGATTTGTTTCGAACTTTACCAACGCAATCACGACAGTCGTGCCTCGTTACAATGCTAATAAAATTTCAAAATGTTTCACGTAACACGCACCATACATTCATAAACGATGTCAAACAAGAAACACTTTGAAATACTTTTATTCGTCATTGCATTTTCAACTTCCCTTTATGTTATATAGAGAATCACATTATAGTGGAAATACCTCGTAGAAATAATCCTTTTATTCCAAAATTCGAGTTTCAGCCGACGATCTAAGCCCAGCTGGTAATAGCGTTTCATTTATCTCGAGAATAGAATAGATGCTTCCAGTGGAGACGACGATCGCTCTATTCATAAGCTCCGCGAGCTCCTTCCGGCTCATGGTTTCGATCATCGGAGGACAATCGTGTCCGACAGCCACATAAAAGTCCATCTGTGGTAAATCATCGGCTCGAAACGTCAGCCAAATCCCGCTTACTTAATTGCCGACCAATTTCTCGCGATCGCATTAGAGCCTGACATTCATCTCGTTTAATGTTCAGCAGCCAAATTCGAGGAGCGTGTTTGCTCGCACGGGACACGTTAAAGTTTAGCTGCCTGTACAGATTCGACTAACCAGTTGAAATATGCAAGGATGGTCTTGGTACATGCTCATATCGGGGCGGTGCTTCGAGGTGACTTGCAGAGTTACTCGAGGATCTCTCACCCTCTTCGAGGCTCGAAGTTTCAACTCGTGTAGGAATTAGTTACACTCGAGCGATCGACGTGTGCAAAGCTAATTTATTTTACTTGTTGGCAAATAAAATGTCGTAGTTCTTTGACACAGATGTTTCTGAAACAGTGGCACTGAAGAATATTTGGAATATTTATGTGTGTCAGATCGTATCGTAAATCGTGCAGTACATAAAATGCGGATGATACGTTCCTTAGGACTGCGTGAAAAAGATCAGTAAATTCTTGTTGAAGTATTGTTTTCGAATGGAAGAATCATTAAACAGAAATACGTATGGAAATGTGGATACGATAGTAGCACACAGAAAAACTGTGCGCGGTCTTCAAGAGCACGATTGGAAAGAGAAATGATTGGAACCTTGTACAAATCGCGATGTTTAAATAAAATTCACAACCATTCGTATTCGACATTTCGGATTTTCCATACTTTACCCTTCGTTTTTGTATAAAACCGCTTTTTTGACCAACCTGCTAGCTGATCATTTTCCTATTGCGAGTGCGGTCGACATATCGATTTATCACTGCCTAAGTGTCGTCTGGTAATCGCTAGGCCGATAAACCGACGGCCGCTGCGACATGGAAACGATCTTTCTTAGCAGAGACTCATAAGCTGCGGTTACCACTTATCGCGTCGAGAGAACGCTGCGATTTAACGATAATGGCGTGTTCTGCTCGCGTCCGGGTACGAGGACGAGGTACATTCCAGACGAGGTCTTCGGTAACTCGGAGGAGGAAGGTCGCGGAACGACGTCCTGTCGTCGTCCGCCTCGTAGCTGACAGTCATTGTCCTTACTTATCGCTTAATGGACTCCTTATTTCGCTGCATCTCGAGATAATCGTGAACCCGCGACGTCTGACGAGGCTAGGGGAATTCTGACGGCGGTAGACGTTGGGCTTTCTGGGGGATTATTTCGAAAAGGGTTCGGAGAACCGCCTAGTGATTAATGGCCGGGTCTAATTGGAATTTCGTGTTGTGCCGTCTGCCAGACGTCTCGAATAAAAAAAAGAGTACAACGCGGCATCAATTGTAGAATAGATAACTTTTTCATCGTTAAGTTTTTCTAATTTATTTTTAAAGAGTTGGATAACTTTGTGTCACGAAATTATTAAAGAATAATCGCAACATCTGTGGTTACGACAAACGTATTATTGTATCGCCGTTCTATTTATTTACTTAAGAATGTAGCCAGACATGATTATCCTTATCGTATTGGTAGTATGTACAGAAGTTACAAAAATATTTGTTATAGGCATACATTCCACAGAAATCATCAGAGTAAGTATTTAAACAGTTAATTAATAATGAGACTATTTGTAGTACTAATAATATGTTTGAAACCACTATTTACACTGTGTAAAAATCACTTGCGCGATCTCTCGTGCGAGTTGATCTTTTCTGTTCGTGTTTTGATACGTGTAATTTTATTTCACGTTCCAGTTATATAATTAATAAATTTATATTAAATAATAAATAGTTGATATTAATAAATAAATGATATTAACATATTAATATCAATACACGTGCAGTCAATAGGTATCTTGTAACTTCTATTGTAGAGGAAATTCAATCTACGATAGTCAGATATCCCTTTCAAATAGGGTAGAATCAAATCGAATTTTATTAGAATTCATCGATTTCTTTAAAGTTGAAGAGTCCATTTCCTAAGAAACTTCCTGAGCCACGGTGCAGGAGAAGTCGAATTCCCGAGCAAGATTATACAAACGAGTCAGCCTTTAAAGCGAATTGAAAACCACCAAGGTAACTCGATTAACCGTTTCCCACAGAGATTGTCCAAGCTCGAAGGATGGAAATCGAAAATTCAATGGGAAATCGGGACGAAGCTTGGCTATTCGACTATTGGACGGGCTAGACATTCAGATCCTCTACTTCTAAATGAACGCCATCCTTGACCTATTTTGGTTTTCTCAGCGTATGAAACGTTTCTAAGAATCACGTCCCTGCTAAAGGGATTCAACAGTTCCTCGTTGAAACTTCTCACGGAATGGGAGGAAAAATTTGCGCAACATCTGGTGGAATTGGTATCATTGGAAGGCAAGTTCGACAATTGGTGTGCCATGATCGCTTCACTGGCGCTGGTTATTGTCCGGTTGCAAATAGAAAAGTTCTCGTTATGAAATTTTCCAACGACCGGGCATATGGTTTCTTGGCGAATTCGCCATTTGCAGGTTTCGTCCGTGTGTGAGTTAAAGATACGAGGCTATGATGACCTCAGCAACGTGGAATTACATCATAAACTGATTTTGTATAGCTGCGTGTCGTGTTAGTTAGCGTCTGACCAAGAGAGACCTTAATCCCCTTAGCCGCTGTATGCTGATTTCCGAGATTCTCTGGGTAATTCTGCAAAAGAGAAATTATACGAATTTCATTCTTCGACCGGCTAGACCGATTAAACACAGAGCAACATAGTTGCAACGATTATTGCAGATGTTTAGTAGAATATTGCGATTTTTACTGTAGAATGCAGCGTAATATTAGAGAGCATAATCGCGTGATATGAAATACAGGCTTTCGGATGACATTTGACTTACGGCGGCTCGTTTACGAAATTCTAATTTTTTCTTTGATAAATTTATCGGTTTTTGCTAGGAGGATTGAAACATTGACGAGACAGGTAATGGCAGGATAAGTTGTGTAACTACTTTTCAGGTGCTAGATTGGCGAGGTGATAAATGGTCGTAAGCATGATAAGATGGGATAGGAACGTGTTAATCACGAAATCTGCATATTCATTAAGAAATTTCAACGTCTCCTAATAAAATTTGAGCAGTCGAGCTTGAATTAAAAAATTTGAATTTGTATTAAAAAAATTTTAATTTTAATTGAAAAACTTAAATCTGAATTTGAATTAAAAAATTTAAGATGCAATGTGAAAATATAAGTACACGTTTGCTGTTAAAATATTTGAGAACAATATTCGATGATTGGTGTATTTATCTCGAATGGGAGGAATAGAGAAAATTGCAAGAACGTGCACAGACTCTGCTAAACAATGGAATAACAGTGACGATATTTGAAGAAAATTTCTAGAAGAGCCAAGCGCTTATCGCTAGCAATATAAAAATTCCATACGTCGCGTAGCCAATTTTGCGCGTTTCGTTCGTTTGCATGCCAACTCTTATAGCCGGCTTTTCGGTCGCCCAGTGTAACTCAAGGAGCACGTAAACTCGTAGTCATAAGATAGAGTCTGCTCGTCTTTCTGGCTGCATCTGTTTCATGAAGCTTTAACACGATGCAATTTCACGCGACTTTAGATATTATTAAAATTCAAGTGGACCGTCTAGGTGAAATAGTTTTCTGGTTATTCTTTCTCTTTGAATTCGCATCGTGTTCTCTACAAAATTCGTATTATAAATCTCTATGTATCTCAACTAATGAAACATTTGAACAAATATTCTTATTTGGATAAATTCCGATAAGGCTATGTTGAATCTAATATAACTGAGAAACTGTGAATCTCAACTGGAATGTAATTTTGTCGTGTTTTTTTTTTTTTTTTTTAAATAAAACAGTCGAAAGGCACAGGAAAGAAATGAAACGCTCTAAAAATTGGTAAAAGCTATTCGAAGGAATTCATTATCGAAAAAGACGAATTACTTTTCAAGAGGAAACTCTTGAAGTTATAAATGCCAAAACGTCTAATTCTACTTAAATCTTTCTCAACTTTAGCTACGAATGTTCCGAACAGTTCAATAGTATTTCGCTATTTTGTTAGCGTCTTTGAGTGTTTAACCAAAGTTTGGACATCTTCTGTCATCCGTGGAAGGGATCTGTATCACTATTACAAATCATTGATCCATCGAATACCCTTTGAGGAGAGGAGACTTTGAAAGTGCATGCTGGTATTTGCGAAACTTGGTGTATCTGATGATCCTACCTGCAAGCGAAACCTTTACAGGAAACGTAAATCGTACAAACACCTTCGTATCTACAGAAGCATCTCGAAGAAAGGGTTCTGACCTTTAACTTTGATACCAGTTATCGGACAAGCGCTGGTAAGCACGAACGAATTGAAAGATCTGACGTCGAAGTATCAATGTTGAGCAGCCTTAAAAGTCTCTGAAATGAAAAGACGGTAGCCTTAAGTAGAAAAGGAAAAACGGCGGAGAAACGTAGTGGATTTAAACTTTCTCGCATGCTGTTCATTTCGAATGCAAAAGGAACTTGTTGAAAAGCTCCGAGTGGTTTTCCTTTACGCGTAACGCGTTCGCGTGTAAAGGAACTGGTCCCATTTCGAGGACAAGTTCTCGTTAATGCCGTTCACGAAAGAGGTGCGAGGCCAAGGAGCGCTGATTGGTTCCCCGGTGATCGTCCGTGCTACGAATCTGCAGCACGACAACTAACAGAATTCAACGATTATTCTCGATCGCGACGATTTTCTGTCGCTATGTGTCTGAAAATTGGAAATGCGTGAAGACATTGCGAGATTTTACTACGAGTATGTATGGCCGATATGTGGGAAATGGAAATTTGTGAGAAAGTATTCGAATATCTGTGTTATACGAAACTCTTTGAAATTTCGTAAGATATTTAGATAGATATTTAGTATAAGTATACTAATCTTCTACTGGATATACAAGTTTACAGCAAGTATCTCGTAACTTCTCTATGTACATTTTCAAATTGGTTTTAAATTTGACCAATATAATTATGACAGTCGAGCTTCGACATAGCTAGACAGTGCTAATAAAATTTCTAAATGTTTGAAATTTCACTCACATATACGCGCGCGTAATACACAACACGCTCAATATATGTATACGAATCTTCTATGGTAAGTATTTGAATACTTTCATCAACCACCGTGTGTCCGTGATTTGTGCGGTAAGAGACAGTATTATGGAATAATACATTCGTTAATTTTCGACATGCGGGTCCTTTGATACTTTCAAAGAAACCGGAACTGGAATAATGAGGTGCGGAGAGATGTCTTGTACTTCATTCAGGATGCTTTGAAAGAGTTTAGTCCCAGTTTTTTCCGAGTTTCGTACGGAAATCCTTGCGATTCCAACGGATTTCATACAAGGGACTTCCGACTTTGTTTTCGGTTGCGCCACGAATTTCTTCGCGCGCGGAACATAACACGTTGACGAAACAATTGTGCGCTACTCTCTGTATCTCTCTCTCGCTTGAAATTCTCCTCACTGTTTTTCTGCTCGGAAGTGCATACGATCCGGACTCTGAACCACGATGCATTCCTGAAAAAAAGAAACCTCGTTCTCACCTGTACGCGTGAAACCAAGCGGATAAAAAGGCGGAAGCTTGTTGGCGAAGTCGAGGATTAGGACGCGAAATCACGACTTCGTTAAAGGGCAAAAGAGTTTGGAAATTAGAAGTTAAATTAATGAATCCGAGTGAAGAGCGAGAAAGAGAGTGGCAGAGAAAAGGAGAAGGAGTGACGTTCTGGGAAGCACTCTAGATGCGACGAGGGTCGACGATATAATTATTTAAAAATCCGCAGCTCGGCTAAGCGACGCGATTACATTTCGAAGCGTCTACGGAGTTACCTGTTTATCGGAAACGATTTTATTTTAAGCTTGTTCTATCCACTGGCTGCACGCATCAAAAATACCGTGTAACGAGTATCTTACAGGTAAAGTATGCTCTTTACAACAAGATCGAATAAATGGTAATCATCGTAACCACGTTCGCAAAGCCGGAAGCCGATGGTCACGAACGTACTCAATTACTTTGTTGGCTATTTTCTCTGCGATGTCGTTGGAATCGAATCCTAGGACTCCTGAATTCTACCTGGAACTAATAACAAACCCTAACAACGAATCTATTTCAATTTTCCGCAGAATGTATCTCAGAATTGTTCAAGAAACCCATAATGATCGTAATAAATATTCCTATAACGGAAAACATCTGCTTTTACGATCTTTCCTCGCGTGATCTTTTCAGGCCGTATCGGAGGAGTCGGAGTGTCGTAAGCTGCGCGAAAGTAATCTAAGTTTAGATGACCAGAAGTTGCCGCGTCCAGCATTCCGCGCGGTTTGTATGGTGTGCAGTGGAACGTGCACGTCGATTTCTCTTCTCGGAGAACGGTCGAGTCCGAAAGTGGGCCGATCGCGCAGCGACCTTAATGCTGCACGATCTCCCGTTCCTTTTGCGTGCCATTAACTTTCTAAAAAGGCCAAACGATCCCAGGTTGCGCTGGGATACTGGACTGGATTACGCGCGATCACTGCTCAATTGTCCAATCGAAATCCGAGAACCGATTCCTTTGTGTCGGTTCGTCGAGTTGGTCGATCTGTCTACGATATATGTGAATCTCCTTTCTTTAAGCTCCCTGTTCCTCGTATGACTTGTACTTCGATTGTCTGGAAGCTGACTCGAGCATCTAACCTAGATATTATATAACATGTTCTTTTATTTGATCCAAGTTGAGGATATAGTCTAGTAAAATTGTATATCGAATAGAAATTATATTATTCAAAAACTCATCATTGGATATTTCTACGTAAACCTTTCTATGATTCTGTGCAACGATAAAGGTGCGTTAATGGACGGAAGAAACGTATTTAACGCTAAAATATAGATAACAGAACGCTTAAAGTTAGCTTGATTTTCTAAATATATAGATGCATGAAAAATAACCACAACATGGATAAAAATGAGGCATATTTCCTAAAATATACAAAGTAATTTTACTATATTATGATTAATTAT
The DNA here is from genome assembly GCF_011952255.1 of Bombus vosnesenskii. Classification (NCBI taxonomy): domain Eukaryota; kingdom Metazoa; phylum Arthropoda; class Insecta; order Hymenoptera; family Apidae; genus Bombus; species Bombus vosnesenskii. Next base: position 164,939 of record NW_022882937.1, read on the forward strand.
CCCTTGTCCGACATCGCCCCCTTAGTAGTACTTAGCTAAAAAATTGCCTATATTCTTAATGGACGATTATTCAACACGATACATTAAGATATTCCGACAAAAGGCGTTATATGTTCGAAAATTCGAAAAGTATAAAACCGAGAGTTAACATGGAAGAGGAATGACAGAAGAAGAGTGGTTGCACACACGTCCCATGCAGTGGCGCTAATTTCGTATAAGAAGCTTAAGTGACTGGTTGTCGGATCGAAACACAAGTCGACACACGGAACGGTGCCTGGTCGGACTGGTTTGGAGGACCATCGGAAGTTCCAACGCCAGTCGTAAGACAAGACTTACCCTGTAACACCTCAAAGCTTGACCGCTCGTGAAAGTAGTTTTGCTCCTACGGGAGAAACTGGGACGTACAGGAGGAGTTTATTCGTTCGCCTCGATCTTGTGTACAGAGGCTTTCCCATTTGACGAGTGCAGTTATAGCCCTTTCGAAGACTGAGAGCAATGAGAGGACCTTTTATCCAGGGATCACGGATTGCCAAGCGAAATAGCTGTAATGGATGTTTGTACAGACGGTCGGCGCGTTTCGTGGAAGACCTCGAGGAAGATTGATCGGCTAAAGATCAAACGATTCTCTGTGATGGATCTCGTTGGCATCGCGTCGGTATCGAACGAGAGCGTTCGTGGGAAATGAAGGGGACAATTAATGGAGGAATAGCGTGGGAGGGAAGAGGCAAGGATAGAGAAGAGATACGAGAGCAATTGATGAAGTTTGAGTCATCTTCGAGCAGGAGTTGCTGAACGTGAATTCGAGATGTCGTTGGTTGTGGTAGGGTGGGTAACCTTGACAAACAAACGGATTTCGTACGTGCTATATCTATCTAGAAATGCAAGATGTCGTCGGGCGATGTTTCTTAGAACGGTGGAATTAGAACAACGCATCCCTTATCTAACAGCATTTGCAATTCCATTTAGCTCCTTTCATTTACATGCGTGCTTGATGAAGATACATCGCTGCAGCTCGCGTGCAGAGTGAACTTACATCATCAGCATCGAACCACGTCGATAAAATACCGTGGAGACCCCGCGAGATTGCCATAATGACGGCTTTGTCTTGACAGGCAAGGATTATTATTTCCTCTGTATTTGCAATCGCTACTAGTGTCTGCATATTTGTTTTTAATAATTTTGGATGGAAATTCTTCGAGAACAGTTTCTGTGACACAGGTGCGTGAGAAAATATTGTAGTCGTTCAAAGCGAGTAAAAAGGTAAGCATCGTCTCTTTTTTCCCTCTTTTCGCCGTCCCCGTTCGTGCTGACGCACAGAAGCGTCGCACGAACGCGCTAGATAGCGAATAATTAGCGCGACACTCGTGGTGAATACATTAGCATGCATCAATTTAAAATAAGCGAAGTATCCGGCGTCGAGACGCATCAACATTTCCCGCATCCTTTATCCTGCAGTTTATATCTCGCTGTGGACGCATTTTCTTACGTAGTAGCGCCACCAAGGGTACATGTCTCGATAACGCGATTAAAGCTATAATCGAATTTCATAGTCTGTTAAATGATGTTACGACGATCGAAATCGAACTCGTTTGTTCGTTATCTTTTTTCCATGTTCACCCAAGCTTTTTGTTCGAGATTCTCAGATGCACTGGTAATTCATATATAAAAGACAAACTTTACTCTTTCAAATCTTCTAAATTTTTTATATTTTTCATTAATATCGCTTTCACATTGCATACATAGGCAAGGGATAAGTACCGTATTTCCAAGAAGAAAGCTAAAGAATTGGAAATTTTGTTAAATTCGTGTAATATCGTCTCAACTTCGTCGACTCATATCCTCCCTCAATTTTCCCCCAAATCTCCCATCGAACCTAGAAAATCCAAAAATCCTACTCCTAAGCAAACCACCTCAATAACGTCTCAACCCCTAGCTATCCAATAATTCCTTACAACTCAAGACCCATACTGGTGCAGCTCCAGCAACAAAGTGACGAAGCAGCCCGGTTAAGTTTCCCAGTCAAACATCCAGGTTGCCGGACGGTTTCTTAATCAGCACCAGACCTAGTACTCAATGAGTGCAGTCGACTTGTCCATTTCCAGAGCGTTTAACCCGAGCGCGACTGAACAGAGAAAACTGAGCGCAGCTAGCAACGAAACTTTCCGAAGACTTTTCGCGTTGGAAACTCTGACTATGGAGGGTCGTAAGAGAGAGCGCGCGAGAGAGAGAGAGAGAGAAAGAGAGGAAGGGTGGAATGGCGCTGTGGGTGAAGTGGCTGAAGGGGCGCACGGCGACTCTCTGAGGCGCACACTCAATTTTCCGAGGCTTAGCCGGTCCGGTGTTTCTTCCCTTTGGACCGATCGAGTTGCGAGACGCAAAGACTTTCTCGTTCTCTTCGTTTAGTTCGCGCCACGACGGATTTCCGCAGTGTCGAAAGAAAGAGGCGACGCTCCGCTCTCGCGACGAACAGAGCGTGGGTGGAGGTAATACTCCGATTCGTTTTATCCGGTCGCTCCATCGATTACGTGGTATTTTCTGAAGATTAGTCTTCTTGGGACAAGTTCACCATAGTTTTCCATCCCTTTTGACAGTTGGACTACGCTTCTTCCTCTTTCGACGCGCGGACGATTCCTTCGAGGGTGAATAAGTTTTTTTATGAAGTTTGACTCGAGGACGTTGTTCGAGCGAAAGCATGTCGATCCTTCTTGTTCCTCGAGATATAAAGAAAGTGTTTCGTATCGTATGGAATCGTGTATATGGAGGAAAGTGGATAGAAGGTTTTAGAAATGTGGAATATTCCGAGTCAACTTCGTGACGGAAGTTCAGCACATGGTTTGAATGTAAAATTCAGCGGATTTTCTTGCGAGAGGTACGCGAACCCTTGAATTTTCCCTGTTCCATCGTATTCCCTGGCATTCCCCGAGTCGCGCAGGATGGTCTGGGACAACTGACTACAGCTGCCTTCAATTTGCACTTGTATTTTCAACTTTATATTTAATCCACTTGCGATAATATCTTCCAAATCTGGTGTCGCTGCAATACGGCTAATATTTGTTTAAGAAATCACATTTGTGATACAAGTTCTACCCTTCTTAATCTAAATTCTACAACTTTAAGAGTACTTGGCGGTTTTACTGGTAAACGTCGATTTCTCAGCGAGATTCGTTTAATTCGAGCCATGGTGGCGTTCTATGGTGGAAATCGTAACGTTTAATTTTGAGCTGGAAATTTAGTTACTTTTACATTTATTTCTGTCACTGCACAAAAAGAGCTCGAGTATGTTCAAGGCGTGCATCGTCTGGATCGATTAAATGACACCCTAGAGACACTGAATTTAGGAGGTGAAACTTTCCTTTCCAGGATTTTTACACCAAGGACAGTAGTACTGCGTTACTTCTGACCAAGGTTACTCGTTTAAATAAAAGTTCCTTGTGTTAGCCATTCAGGCTAAGTCGTGAAAACGCCTGCTACTGAACCTGGAATGTTTTATATCTGATCAACATTTGTAATTTAATAGCCGAGATAGTTCCAGCAGTTCTATTTTCCGGAGCGAGCAGTTGTTCATTAATCTTTTCCCCTGTGGTAACAAAATCTTTTCTTAGCACAAACAAAAAAGTGCAAAATGAAACAAGAATGATTTCAGCTGTTTCGAATAGCGTAACAAAAATAATACTGAAAGAGTACCAGCTTTTCTATTAATCTAAAGTATATTTCTTCCAACTGGACTACTCGATATTCCTGTTTTCAATTTTTTACTCCTTGGCAAGAATCTTCCTAATACGCTAGAACCCTCAAAATCTTCTTTTACTGATAAAAAGACACAAAAAGAAAGAAGAAAAATCCAAGTGTATCGGTCAGTCAAGCAGCCTGCGGCAACCCGTTAAATCATCCCTCGAGTCTCATCGACAAATAAGTCCGCCAGGAGCGGAGTTTTTTGAATAAAGCCGCGGTATGCTTGTGGAATTGGCTATTCCCCGGCTTTCGAGGAGCTGTCTGGAGATTTCTCTACGGGGCGAGCCGCGACAGTGCGCGTGTATACATATATCCACCCCCGGTCCAGGGAAGAAAGGGTGGATTAGGTAGGTTTAACGTGTGATCCGACGGAGACGTCCCAATCGCAAAACGCGTCAAGGGGGATCTGTTGGTTGAACGTTGCTCCTGAAGGCTCTGTTCAGATGGAGGCGACGATTAATCGAAGAGGGACTGACTCTGCACCACCGCCGGCCGAATTTACACGCCACCCTCGACCGTCTTATCCTCCGTGGCTTTAGCCGTCGTCATTCTTCTTCGCCGTCGCTGCGCTTCGATTCCGTGTCCTTTCGGCGTCGCTGCAGTCTGAGGGGGTTTACCTTGATGTCGCGACGGTGAATCTTGGTTTTATGACGAACAAGCTGGCATCAGGAATCTAGACCTGTTTCTGAGGTTAAGAGGTTAAGAGTCCTGAAAGTTAAGAGTTTAAGAGAGGCAAAGAGATAGATTTGGGGATTCGAGAGTCAAAGTTTATATTTGTAACTGGAAAGAATTAAGACTAATTTGTATATGAAAATTTGTTGGAACGTTCTTAAGAGTTTAATAAAAAAGTTTAATAAAATTATTGTGTCAATTATAGAATTGGTATGAGGTGAGTGGAGAGCATTTAGGTCAGGTAAAAACAAAGAGAAAATAGTGTTTCGTGTAGGTTATTAGAGATGTAGAAAGAAAGTATTTGAATCAACTGAATATTTTCTTAAAAATGCCTTAGAAATTGGTTGAAAAGGTATTTATGCAAAAATAAATAGTTGTAAAAATGCGTAAGTTGGTACAGAGTCAAGCTCAGTCAGAATCATCAGATCATGCAATCACTCCTGAAGCAGAAGGTATTTCCAATATTTTGAAGGAATATCTAATATTTTGTTATATCAATATATTTTAGTCCATTAATATATCATTATTTTATGAAATATAATAATCCACCTTCTAAACATGTCTAAACCAAACATCTCCAAACTACTCAAACAGCAATCGATATTAACCTAAACTTGGTTGTTTGCAGGTGAGCCCATTAAACTATGTCAGACGAAATTTCCCGGGTGATCAACGTAACAGTAAGTGACTCCATGAATACAGGTTCACGCGGTAATTCATTAATCATCGACGGTGCAATCGTGCCGTTTACCTGCAGCTGATATTATTTATGTGCTTAATAGCGATCGTATGCAACGCGCTAGTTAATACGGGGATCTATACGACAGTTGAAAGCCGTGCAAACAAAACGCGGACCTGGACCAATCGGAATGTCGGTTCTCTTCGCGTAATTACGCACGCCTGCGCACGCTTCACGGCGTCTTGTCACCGCAACACCGTGGAAACATCGATGCTGGAAACGCGCCAATACCATCACCGATGGCTTTGTTGCGTGTGGCAATTACGCGAGCTTCCCAGCTCGCTTTGTTGCCACGACTTTTGCACCGACAGATATAATACGTCACCGTCCACACTGTACTGGTTTCCCTTTTGTTCGGTTCACCGCCTCCTATATTTCCCTATCGCCCACAGGCAAAGATGGTTTCCAGGTGAACCGAATGAACCGTATAGAGAAATTTTAAATAATCCTTGATTACCGATTTGCATCGTGACGATCGACAAATAGAAGATTAGAGATCAAAAGGATAAAAAAAATTCTAATGTGCCTGGGTATATACATTTCGATTTTTAGATATGTAACTTGTCAAAACACATGTATTTACTGTAATCATAGTTTACGAAGATTACGGAACAATTAACATTGCTATACGTAGCACTATTGGCGACGCATCGGTGTGTCCTTCTATCGCTGATAGAACTGCGATGTTAACGAAAAGTTGGAAATCTTTTCCTCTTGGACACGATTTACACCCCATAGCGTTAAACGGAATTAAACGTAGCTATATTATCGATAAGACTGACAAGTGTAACAGTGTGATTGTGACCCCAAAAGTCTTAGGACTCTAAAAATATTAAGAGAATGATGTTTCGATCCATAAATCCACCATGCTTTTATATGTATGAGAACAAGAATCGTGTACAAAGGTAATTCCAATCAACGTCTTGTCGCCTCAACACGGGTATTTGCAGCCCTCGAGAAGTAAAATAGCACAAAGCAAAAGGTGCACGTCGCTCGAGGAGACCAGAAACACCCATCTCGTTACACGGGCGCGCATAGAGGAAAGAGTACAAGAGAGGTTGTGCAGGAAATTCCGTATCGAGCCACGAATTGGAGACGCGCCAGTTTTTCCATTCTGTCGTATATTTTTCACCTGCGCGACCAGCCTTTTGTTCCCAGCCAGGCAATTACACCGGGTTCTGTGTCGCGTTACGGTCGCGCGGAGAACGCGAACGGAGCACAGCCGACGGGGCTATGGTTTTGTTTCGCCTGGTGCGTTCCGAAAATTTCACGAGCCTGGATACAGCCTCTCCGCGTTCCACAGGCCTCTTTGTACGCTTCGCTTTTCGAGAAAGGGGATCGTCGATATATTCTTTTCGCGTCACCCTCGCGAACGAGAACGTTCTCTTTTTTTTTCTCTTTTTTCTTTTTCGGCAATTTCTCGTCACCACGAAAGACTCCTCCCTTTGACGAGGTCTTGTTTGTCCGCGAATTTATTTCGATTTCTCTGCACTTCTCACCGCTTTGGAAAATTCCATCGCGCTTTCGACCGGTCTAACCAACGATTGGTCTCTATACGCGGTCAACGAAACGGAATGGAATTTGTTTAGCGGCGAATTTATTGCCTTGCGACTGATATCGATGTCGAAAGGTGCAAGGCAAGGGTTGAACACGGTAGCGGTGACTGTAAATTAGTTCGACATTTTTGTGTACGAGCTATCGAAAATTGGTTTTTTTTTTTTTGGTTTGGACCGAGGATTCACTTTTGAGAGAGAAAGTGGAAGTAAATGGAATGTGATAGCAGAATGACTCTTACAGATTGAAGCTTACCAAGAAACTATTTGTTTCCAAATATACGATTATAGTATAGTAGTGTTCATTGATTTATCATGACCAAGGATCTGATCAGTTATCATGTGTGGCCCACCGGTATTACATGATCAGAATTGAATGATGAGAAGAATCAGGAATTGGTAGGGACAGAAATAGTCAATTAACTTTATAAAGATCCATTTACAAGAATTTTGATGTCTTACATTTATCAAAGAGATTTAAGTAGCTGATTGTAATTTGGTCAGCAATCTGACAAATTTCATCTTGCGTCAGTCTCACCATTTAACGATTGGAATAAACTACCTCAACTTTTACGACATGTTTGATTCGTCTGTGAAACGATGAGAGGAAATTGCACACTTTACATAAGCAACGTCTCGCGTTCCATTTTCCGCGCGAAAGTCGTGATTCGCATTTCACTTTCAAACAGATATCGCGGCCAGCGTGACTCGTGTCTGCTTAGAACGCGTTAAAGTATGAAAATCACTATAATCTACCGACAGATCATATCTGGTGGCTGGTGTGATTATTATAGACGATATTTCGTCACGAATTCACAATGAATTGTCGAGGACATTTGTACTACCTAACATCTTCTCGGTTAAATCTCATGTGTACTATATGTTACCTAACGTAGCTATTCGTGCAAAATAGATCAAGCTTCTGATAAATGAGAGGTTTGCACTTAGTGTAACTACTACTTACTGTAATGTCGGTAGAACTGATGAAGTGGCGATAAATGTTGGATTCACACGACGATGACGTTTCAAGAATATAATATATTGGAAAGTTTAAAGTTGAGAAATGAAATAAATTAGGAATTTTTAAATAACGAGATGGAACATACAAAATTACAACTTAAAATTTAAGAAGCTCGGAAATATAATACGAAACATTACGCGATTTAGAAATGATGTTCATTCGTTATCGATAACATCTCATGAAACTTATCGAAGTATACTAATATTCCCTTTTTTGATTAAGATAATTAAAGGAAATTACCAAAGGAAAAAAAGATGAACAAATTGAGAAAGAAAACAAGGATAAGATCAATTCCAAATTATTTAGCATTAAAACCACCAATACGTTTCATCAAGATACTCTCATTGTTCGACATTGTAGCGTGCAGCGTGACCCCATTAAAGTCAAAGTAAATCTTATCGAAAATTGTTAAGACGCCGATGCAACGTAATGCCTACTGATTAGGTTCCATCTGAGCCAGACCATCGGCTGGATGCGACTTTCCCGATAAAAAGGTATCGTCTGGTCCGATCGAGGAAAAGAAGGGGAAAAGAGGGTGGTTCATGAACCAATAATCCCGCGGAAATCCTCGATCGCTTTCTAGATGCTGCTACTATGGAGAATGAAATGAATTCTATCTGCAGACTATGGATAGGGGGACGAAGGCATGACGGGCTGGAAAGCAGTCGAAAGAACAGAAGAGAAAGGGTCTTAATAGAAAAAGGGTGCGTAAAAACGGCACATTGAGGGTGTACGTGTTAGCTACGTCGCGTTTCAATCATCTTTGGAGGAGATGGAATGCTTAATTTAGTCGATAGACGATTATCGATTTGAGAATGAGATAACGCGACGAAGAAGATCGATGCAGCGATGAATTGAATGCTAATATTTATCTCCTGCTCGACTACTTCCATTAATTGCATAACCTGCTAAAAATAATTATTAGAGACGGATGTGCATGATTATTGAATTAATATTAAATTTTATCGGAAAGAAAGAAACTTCGATTCGTTTGTTATTAAACATTTGTAGGATAATAATTATGGAGGTATATTACATATATAATGTGAGTAAAAGTAAAATATTACAGAACAGGCAATCGTGTTGTAACCCATTGTACCAACGTTGACTCGTTAAAGTCGATGGATAGTAACTTCGTAAAATTTCGAAGTTTCGTAGTCGAAAAATTTCCAAGTTTCATAGTCTGACACGGACGACTCTGACTCGACAATTTACCGCTATAGCCAACCATTTTGTATCTCAGACGACTCAAACTTTCGGGCATTTTATATCAGTATCCATACGAGAAATTTTACCAAGTACTTCTATTCGGAAGCTGCTTTCCGGTGTAACTTTTCTCCCCCATATTCACCACGTGCTACGTTTTACGAGATCCTTAGAAATTTCCGAAGTTAGATATTACAAACTTAGACCACTCTCGGTAACCACTAGAAAATCGACTTTGATGCGGCGACGAGTTTCGGGGTGTAAGAAGAAAAAATTTCCCTCATCGTGTCTGGATAGTTTCATTGCTTAATGCAACCGCGCAGGAAGCTAGAGAGATACGACCTACAATCCCGGACCGATGATCCCCTCGTCGATTTTTTTACTCGCCGTGTCCTTAAATGTATAAATCTACACTTTCGAGCAACGAGAATTCGATGGCTTCGTTCAAAGAAATTAACTCACCCTTTTCGAGGACGAAAAGCCTTTTTGCTCCTCCGACTGGAGTTACATTTTGAATTAGTTTCTTTGTGCCCGATTGCATAAACAGAATTCCGTCTTCCCCTCGAAATCAACATCAGATCCATACCTTCGGGACTGTCGTGACTGTCTCCTGCCTAGCTTGATCTTTTTAAGATTCTGCTATACTGTTGAGCATTTGTAATCGTCATCTTGCTTCTCATTTCCATGACGAAGATATAAAGCTTTGGATAGATAAATCTACCTGTCTTTAAATTTATTACGCAATTTGCAAGTCACGAAAGTATTGGATAGGAAGCGAAGATTGAGTATACGATTGTGGCGGCACTCAACAACAAATACCGCCACTCGACACTAACTTGTACCGGACGACGGTAGCGCAGTGGCTAGCGCCTTAGGTTACGAACGTTCGGGACGCGGGTTCGAATCCCGGCACCCGTAGTCCTATTTTTCTTCCACGCATCTAAATTAGAAGAAAAATAGCAGTACCCCAGTAGCAACATCTTCAGACACCATGCACCTCACGATATTGTTCGCTTAAATACTGTTTCAACCACTCGCGGAGAGACGCGATCGCGAGGAAGCACGTCAACGGGACTCGTAAATTCCCGTTACGATTAGATAATCGACGCTACGAAATGATCGATAATTAAATATGACACTGATATAACAAGTTATAAATCACAGTTTATTCCAACAACTTTGTAAAGTTAAGTAAGTGACTGATCTAAGGGTGGAAACCCGGTCAAAAGATGTTGGCTGTTTGAAAGATGGAAAATCAGCGAAGTTCGGTGACGATGCTGTGGCAGAGGAAAGCTTAAGGATGAGTAGTGTGTCTAGCGCACAGGATCATCGGATTTGTTGATGATAATTTTGGCTAGGAGAGTGAGGAAAAATAGGCTTTGTTGTTAATTGGTTATTTGCTATGGTGGTGGGTGAGGAAGTATGCTAACCGTCCTCGAGATAAAGTTGCTAGTGGGAGGCCTCATACGTGAGAAAAGGCAACTTTCCCGTGTCAACCCGTGGTGGACAGTAAACTTTAGAAAACAATTCAGTGAAAGAATATTTGTTCGGTCTGAAGGACCTTAACTAGAAAATTCCTGAGATTTATGGAGGGTACTGGAGACTATTGAGAGTACGCAGTAAGGATCCGAAGATATCTGGCTACCATCATGCCCGCGGTGTATGGTCTGGTGTAAGTAGAGAGTCGGCCGACGTAACAAATACACACGCTGTTCACAGCATAGAACTGAATGGTTAGTTAGTGACTGGTGACTTTCCATGAATGGGATTCCATGAATTGGACTTAGATTTGATGAATCGAAGATGATAAAAGAGGATTCTACTAATCCTACAGAATTCATATATTGAAGCGTTATATGTAAAAATAGAAGTTAATTTATGTATGTTAAAGACTTATCATAATCATCTGGCTGAGTTCAAAGATCTATCATTTTCATATGGAATTTGAAAGTTTTGGTTTGAAATCTTATACGGACTATTTCGATAAGAATAATATCAATGTTTCAAGTATACATATGTACCTGAGGAACACACAGTCTTACTATTGGAGAACCACTGTGAATTTCTTCGTATGCATCCGCTTGAAACTTGGGAATTTTTGACGACGTCCCTGAATTTTCGAATCGCGACAGAAACTGCACAAGCGACAGACACCAAAGACGAATCGGAACGAAGGTTGAAACAGCGAGGATCAGTGTTTAACTCGGAGACGAACGCGTGACGCGAATAATTGCGAGAAGCAGACGATTCCATCCTTCGTTCGCGACGTTCTTCGTGTGTCGCGGCTCGCAGCGGTAAGTGCTTTTCTAACTAATTAGCAAACTCCCGGACAAGTTATAATTATTATTTATCGCGCGTCTGTACCCGGCATCGCCCGGTATCGTCCAATTTAGCACTGATTAATGTCAGTGGGTCGAAGAAGTTGCTGGCGCGGTGAAAATCGCATTAATTAGCGGTAGCTTCGAGGTTGCGACTCGTTGGGCGCCAAATGCACCGAAATATTAGTCCGTGAAAAATTCTTCGATTATGATTCCTCCAACACTGGCGCAAGAGTAAAATTTTCATTAACCTCGAAATATTACAATGATTCTTCCATTAACTATTTCTAACAGATGGTAGTCTTTCCTTGTTCCAAGGTGGTAAGACCAAGTTTAAACTAGTTTGAAGTGTTTGCTAAGTTAGTGAAATTATATTTCTCACTCATTAGAAATCTGCTTTTACTTACTTTCGTGGTACATAGATATAACATCGCAGTATTAAAACGAAAGATATTTTCTTTACGTTTTTGTTAAGAACCAGAGATACAATTAAATGGAGTGAATTGAAACGAACTATTTCAGCGGATTAACTCCTTTGTTCCTATTATCTTTGACCTCCGAGTCATTTAATGGCAGTGTTAACGATCATCGTTAACACGGTTTATTTTACGGCTGTAGTGTTTAGAGTTTCTGGGCGATTTGAATGAGAGGACACTGGCAGCTTACAAAAGATCGTTTCATTCCTTGCCACGCACAGCCGTGCCATAAATTAAATAGCCTGAAGTGTCTCGACTGGCGTCAAGCGCTGGCGTCCATTGTTGGAGCTCGCTGGAAAATTCTCACAGTAACCGAATAGTCGACTATTTTCGATGATCCCTCGAATCATTTCACTTTCACTCTAGGAGGAATAGATTTTTGGGTCCTTGTTTTTTTAGAAGCAGACCAATCAGCAGTCTTGAAGATTCTCGATCAGGACGATGCCTGCTATTGGGTGAGATCAGGAAGACAGTTTTAGTTTTCCGAATCAGTTAAAAACTAAAAAGCCACCAACAATAGTGAAAAGAGTCGTCGTCAAAGTAACATCCAGTGAAGTTCGATCAGTTCAACAAAGTCCATTACATCTCATAGTTCAGTCAGACTCATTTAGGAGACAGACGATTTTCAAGTATAGAAACTGTCACGAGAAACCTGAACTATCGTCGAGCAACTTCCTGATTCCAATAGACGGAATTAATTTATGCGATCACGGTTCCTGCACGTAGCACCTGTTAAAACAATCGCTTTCGGCTGCGTTTTAATCGCAAATGATCCGGTTGTGTTATCGTCGGCGTTAAGCTCGCAATGAAATTTTACGAAGATGAACTTAATAATCCGCGATAATCCTGTCTATCCATTTTTCCCCTGGAAAAAGAAATCGACGAATATGAACGAACAGCTAATAGATTAATGGAGGCAGAATAAATTATTTGAAAGTAATGATTTTTTTCTCCGTGGTATTCGACGACGTCTGGCATGGCCAATTGCGGTTAAGCCAAACGACAGAGATTAAATTAATTCGGCTGATTTAATTGATTCGAGCGGCGGAGTTGATTCAGCTGGTTCAACACTTCAGGAAGCATTAAGGGAATCGAGTAGGCAAACGAGCGTATTTGTGGGAACTGACCGAAATCCATCGATCCACGTTTCCATAATTGTGGCAGATGATTCTTCACTTACGCTCTTTCAAACTATATTCTTCTTAAAAGAGATAGCAGGAAATTCGGAGCTTCGATCGCTATCGCTCCATATACTCTTCAATAGATGAACCGTGTGACAGTATTTATGTAGCACGAATATTTCCTGAAATTTATTGATTATTTTCGGAGAAAAATGGTTCGAAATTTTCACAAATAAAAATTTACGCGTCGAAATTTTACGTAGGTTATATGTTAGCCAAGCTTTGCGAATCTTTGTACTGTCTTTTTAATTAATTGCATCATTCTTTGAGGAAAAATATTAAGAACTTCTAAATTCTGACAATTATTACTTTTAATAGAAGATTACTAGCCAAGAATGAAAGTCTACGCGTGGAAATTTCATATAGTCTATAGGTTTATTCACGATCGATTAATCAAGGTTAGTCGACAGACCGGTTACGTGAGTCGCATCTATTCGATCTGCGACATTATCGCAGCATCCATAACTGAGAGGGCTGATTAAACGTGATCAACGCCATTTCGCTTGGTTCCACCCCGCCAGTACCGCGTCAATTTCATCCACCTTATTTCCCTTCCGCCGTGGCTAATGATCCGTAAACAGGATTCTTTACAAAGAAGATTTAACTGGCGGCGAATGTGATTATTTCCTTTGATCGTTATTCCGGTCACCGTGATCCATTTTGAAATATTGCCGGATATTTTCTAAGATTTTTAGAGGCAATTAGAAGGGAAATGTCTTACTTCGCTTGATCCCTAAAGGACAGGAAAGTTAAATTAAAGTTCACTTTTTGGCAAAACAAAAGTTTAATTAAATAAGTTTAACTCGGGACGAGTTAAACTCACGCTGCCAAAGGAGCCAAAGTCAGAATTTGGGCTTTTCCTTCTTTGCTTGAAACAGTAGATAGATACGCTGCTACAGCTGCGACCAATTATCGTTTCAAGCGTAATTATCGCGACTCGGCTCGTTCTGTCGTGCGCTCTGTGTTACGACGTGTTACGAACGAATCGCGATAATTAGCGAAAGCGTTAACCATTTTTGTTCAACTGTTCACGCGTGCATCCAATTAGTTACGTCTCGTGAGAAGTTTGTTAGTAATCCAACGATTAGGTGATAAATTGAATACAAAATGTGATACAATCTTTCCTTGATAGAAATGAAACGACATATAAATAAAGTGTCGGATTCCTGAGGCAAAGAAATTATATTTCCAGAGATTTGCAAATCGAGTGACGAGTTGGTTAACGGATTAATTCCTTTTCATTTCCGAATCGGCAGAGTGGGAAATTCTAAAGGAATTTTAGGGTGTACGCACTGATGAAAATTATTATTATCAGAACACGTAGATGCGACGTTCAATTTTAATCCACTCGAAAAGGCGCAGCGACACCTCCTAAGAATTCATTAAACGTTCCACGAGAATTTTGTTAGCCGCCATAGCAACGGGTAGTCTCTTAATTTGCGAATCTAATGCAATCCAATTCCAGTCTCCGGACTTAGAATTTAAACAGCCTGATTTGGATCTATTATCTCTCTGACCTGTCTCTTTCTCCAAATTCGTTCGTTTCGAACGATCGGAGATCCTTTCAGCGGCGAATCGCTACGAAGAATCGGAAAAAGCTGCTTTTCCAGCCCGCGAATCACATCAGGAATTAGAGCTGAACAGTCGAACCCTTCGCGTTCGACTTAATCGTAAGTCCGTGTAAAATCGTTTACGCGGCAATAGCCATGCGTGAAGCGATTCCCACAATTCTTTACGCGCTCTGAATATTTCATTCCCGTGAGTGATCACGGATAACGATCTCTACATGGAATTTTCGTTTTACTCTGTTAGCAAATTAGCATCTTTTAGAGGTTTGTTAAATGCAGGTGAGCTATGGTGTTTTTCTTGTATAAGCTACGGTAGAACCTCGATAACGCAAATTCCAAGAGAAGCGTTACGGAGGTTTCGACTTAACGAAGTTTTCGAGTGAGAGAGGTTTGACGAACGAAAATTCGATTTACAGAGGAGAAGCTGTACGCATGGCTTAGGTTTATCGATCTATAGATATTCAAAGACGTAAGGGCGCATAATAAATCTTACGGTAGAAATTACATATAAGGATTTTGACGTGGCTAGCACAAGATAAACAGTTTGCACGAGAGGAGCAAGGGCACGACGAAAGACAATGGCTTCCGTACAAGAACAACAGTGATAAAACTTTAACTTATAGATATGAGGTTTAATTTGCAAAGGTCGAGCTTCTCTGGGTTCGAGTTACAGAGGTAAAATAACCTGTCTAAACGCGGAGAAAATAATTCGAGTTGGAGAAAGTTTATGAATACAGATGTATTTTTACAACGAAGCGGAAGGAAATGAACAGAATTCTAGTCTTACGTATAGAGATTTTCGAATCGTAGAGAGTCGAGCTATCGAGTTACGTTTTAAATTAGGAGAAATTACAAAATAATTTCATAGCGAGCGCTTTAATTCTAATTAGCTATATATAACCTATTTAATTGCAAGTAGTATAATAAAACGTCGGTTCTAGTGTTCTAGTGTTAGAAACGAATCAGAGTAGAGTTGGATGGAATGGCATTAGAATGGAATTGAATCTGGATGCGATTTCAATCTACAAAAACTTTGAATCGAATTTCTCCATTGTTAGCTTTGCAAGAATATTCTACGCTTAAGGAACTTTAAAGTCGTGTAATGGATGGTCATATAGTCGAGTTTCGATCCTTTGCTCGATACACCATATAACCTATGCTTCGTATAAAACTAGTCATAAATAGCGTGAAATGACGATGATCGTACGATGATAAACGGAGCGGTCTGCGTTCATGGCGATATCCGCAGTGCAGCGACGTGTTCGAGGTCTCGGAATACCTGGAAAAGCTCACGCAGCCGTTAGTTATCGGCGATCGTGGTCTCGCGTGTGCGAACGTAATCTTACGTGGAAATATTTTCTGGAACAATGCGTCGTTTCGCCTCCCGATTATTCCTGGCACTGGAATTAATCGTCACCTTTGTTCGGTCACCTTCGAGTTTACGGAGGCTTGACCACGAGCCTCCATCCCGCAATTACTGGGCGCAATTTCGCTGAAAATGGAGCTGCGTTCCATGTTCAACCGCGTAATGCTTCGCAAAATAGTGGTAAATTATGCGACACGTTACGACTTCGTAAACATTCCTGTCTTTTTCTCCTTCATGTATGATACAACGTCGACGAACTAAAACGCCTGTCTCGTCGCAATTCTGTTAGGGTGCACGCGTTTCAAGGGATCACGTTGCGTTAGAGTAATCGTGCTCATTCGTGAAATACGAGAGCAGCAATTTGCGAATTGACAGATATAATTTATACCATGAAATTTGTCGATTTATTTAGAGAAATTTCCTGTAATACCTACGATTACATGCTTTCAGCGTATCTTGGTGAATTTTATGCTTCAAACATAAACAAAAATGAAGTCAGATGTGTGATACGAATGTTACTAATTACTTGCGATTTTTCATTCCTATAATTGGAGTTCACGTTTGGATAATTAGATTCACTCGGCTGATGTTCATTTAGTCAGACACTAAACTTCTGTTCGAATAAACGAACTTCTACTCGTATTTCGTATCTACTCGCATTATGCCTAGGTGTTTAACTAAAAACTTTTCCGAGATAATTGTCCCTTACTAAGTGGATATAAGCAATGATACTACGAGCTTAGTCTCTATCCTCGTTATTACGTTCTGGCGACTATTAATCCGTCAACAAAGGGGGACTAAGTACCGTGTTTAATAATAGCAGAAACATAATGCAGTGAAACTAGCTTGCCACAACAGAGTATCTTTAATCACCGATGAAATAGCGCAACGGTCTCAGAAGCCGTGGATTAACGTGGAAATCGTAGAAATGCTGGACGTGGAACAATTTCGAGCGTTTTAACGCGCGTTGCACACGAAAATAGCACGCTGATGACGATTTGTCTATGGTTCTCGTAGTTATGTCTGCACGGTTCATCGTTCCTCCCCTCCTGGTTTTTCCGCTCGTTGTCACTGCATCGCGAAAATCGCCGATTGTTCGAGCAGAAATTGGAAATTTCACGAACGATCGAGCACGTTTCGCGGTTTCGACGAGGAGGAAAAAATTCGAGGACCAGGCCTCGCGACAATGGCCTACATACAGCTGCATGGAGATTGCAATAATGAAACGCATAGGTAATTAGAAATTATACGTGGAGCGGCCCTCGTGAACGATCCGTGCATAATTGAGATCCTTAATTATACGGCTCTCGACTACCTTTTTATACTCCCGCTGTAGAGATATCGCGCTAAAATTTGGCTGCGAGCAGATCTTCTGGCTACTCGTCGAACTGAAATTTCGTTTATTCCAATTTAGCTGCACATTTTTATCGAATTCTATTTTAGTTTGTTAAATAATTACAAAATGATGGAAAAGTTATGAGTCCAAGTTTATCGCAATAAGACTCTATGAGTTGCAAGTTTTAAAAGTTATTAGTTATTAAATCATTGTGCAAATCTTTTACAACTAATAAGATTACACACACGAGAGATAAGGTACTTAAGATAATCGACAAATTATCTACTACATTAATTGATAAATCTGATTACTAGTCTTTCGCAATAACAAGAAGCGTGATAAAATTTGCCTCGCGTGAGTTCCAAATAATTCTCCATAGAAATTGCAAACCACCGTCCCGGCTACCACACGCAATCCCAAGCATTTTGCAGCGTAATGCCCAACTTTTCAGCGACATTTCGCGACTGTAGCAGCGTTGGCACGCGCTCGTATCGAGCCGTGCCGTATATTTATACACGTTACTCGTGTAACCTTCTACGTATCGGAGTCGGCGACGCGTCTCAAAAGCACAACATATTTGCCCTCAGTTTTTGATTAATGGTCCTCGACGCAACCAGGCCATTAGCAGGGCGGAGTCGCGGTAAAAAGTTCCTGGTTGACGATAATTATGCGTTCGCCGTGGCGAAGTTCGGATACGAACCGAGACAAGAACCGAAGCGAAGTACGCTGCACCCCATGGTGATTCGTTGTGCCGCGTAATCCTCCTGGCTTTGTACTCCAACTTTGCCGCCAACGGGGATTCTGTCTCATCGTGTTTTCCTTGCGTAAGGGTGTTACGTTAATGTTTCATGCGAATGGTTTCATAGAGAAACGTTGACACATCGCCTATGCTAAAAAGAATGTCATTTCTTTCACGATAGTAGCTTTTAATGGACTGTGCTGGAAATTCCGCGGGATTATGATTAACCATTTAAGTTTTGAATTATGTCATCGTTATTCTATCAGAATCATTATTTATTCATTATATTATTGTATCAGAATTTCTACTTTAAGTACTCTTTGAATAATATGTGTAGCGGCACATGAGTAAATGGAAGATTTGAGTCGGGGGAGACTCAAATTATTGTTCCTTGGAATATCGACGTTGTTTTGGTTTACGAAACGAACTCCAGACAAAATATTATCGCTGTTATTTGTAATGTCAATTTGTAATTTGTCAACCGGAGTTACATTTGAACCTTTTATAATAACAACTGTAATTATAAATAGACTAACGTGTTCTGTAGCACAGCTCAATAGTAGAGTAATTAGCAAGTAGAGGAGTTGAATTGTTTCAAGCGAGCGACGATTACAACTAGTGTACGCTATTTCTGTACTTGTACTTACAATGATTTTAATATAATCGACTATTATAATTTTATCACTCGTCTCTTTATTAAACGACACATTTAACATTACGCCTCATATGTATTTTCAATATCATTTTTCTATGTGAACAGGTAGATCTTTACTACAAATATTTTTTGACAAGTGATAACGAGAAACATGAAATTCAGATAATTCGAAGATTAATTATAACATTAAATACTATCACAAAGTAAAAAATAAATGAATCTCTACCATGTGTAATTTCTTCTTTATCTGGTCATATATAGCACGCACGATGTTGTAGTGTTTCGAAAGATTTGAGTAAGGTAATTGTTCTAATTTTATAGAGTTCTAAACACATCATTAGCTCACGATTTAATAGACATAACAGATTCTACAAACTACCGTCAGGATGTAAAAAGTGGAGAAGGTTATTCGTGAACCGTGCGTAGATCGGTACCGTAAACTATTGTATTTTATATAGAACTGGGGCCGTGTGACATTTTAAAGTAACACGTGATGTTTATCCACGCATGGAAATTATAATTGTAGATGAAGCTGTGCGTCAGGGTCGGGATTAAAAGTAGCGTATCTAACCATCTCCGATTCTTATTCACATTAGCATCCGTGATAGAATCTCGTTGTTACTCTAATGTCACTGGTTCTCCCAGAAATGAAGGCTAAAGGCCTAATTTTAATAATACTGAAGATCCAACCGAGAATTAATCGCACGTTTGTATGGAAGAATTTATATTCAAATGATTAGTGAATACCGTAATAATAAATTCTCCTGTTAACATTACTTTGCCAACGGTATAGTTCCCAAGGATCCGAGCTCCTTATCTCTCGACCATTGCACGTTTTAACCGAGAGATGAGCGACGCAATAACTCTTACCGCGAAACAACACGGAGGAAGGTGTCGCAAGTTGAAAGCGAGACATCCTACAGGGCACGCGATTTGCATATTGTTTCGTTGAGCAGCGAATAAATTCCACGTTGTCATCGCGTTTTATTTTTCACTTTTAGGAAATGTGTAAAAAAGTCACGTGCGCTTAATCACATATCTTTCGGGAATTATTTAATATTTAACAGATACTCGTGTACATGATTGTGGTAAAATGTCGATAAAGATATCAGCAAATATTTCAGTCAGTTTTTGACAGAGGCTCCCATTGGGATACGTTTTTACGTAATGTGGAGAAAGGAAGAATCGAAGTGCCTTTAATTACGATTATCCGGCCAATTAGCCCGGTCCGCATAGCGCCATGCATTATTAATGACGGCTTAATGGACCGATAAATTGTTTACGATGCCCAACCATTTTTTGAGTCAGTCGGTTCGTGACAATTGCAAACAAAAGAACTCTACAATTCTTTTAATTAATACCTGATGAAAAAAAAATAGAGCTGCGCTTTATGTGAAAAAATTTAATTCCATTAACGGGGGCTCCGTATGAAATTCTCGAATAGCAGCCAATCGAGGTTAGCAGAGTTCAGGGAAAAATGATCGAGTCGAACCTCGTTCTTCTTCCGTTTCTAATCAGGTGGAACTTCGACCTTTCTCGTTAATCTCTCCTCGTAATCAAGGGAATGGTTTTTCTCTTCCGCAGCATATATGTCTGGTTCGTTGCGGTAAAAGACCAGCCAGGTAGGCAACAATTACGCACACGTTTGTTATGTTAATTTTACAAGCATTTCTCCAGTGGTTGGTTGCAAGTTGCAACTGAAGGACGACGAGTCTGGAACAAGGCCACGAGCGCAATTGTGCTAACTATCAAACATATTCAACCGGGAAACTGTTATGTATCGCTGTCGTTGCACCGCAGAAACGTTCCTCGGTGATAGACGCATGTTTCACTCTCTGGTACTAGGTTGTAAAGGAACGATGAACGAGTTTCGAATGTTTTCAATTTGTCGGTGATTGTTTCGAAGAATTTTTAGAGAAGCGTTCTTATGCAACATAATGGAATTAGTATCGAATATAACGTGAAAGAGTTTTGAATCGTAGAACTGTCGACTCTATTTAGACATTATCAATGTCCCATTTAATGTTTTCGATCGTCGATATGTTAAAGCTGAGAAAATATATCTCTGCGATTGATGAGATATACTTCGAAATCAACACTTTTGAGATATAGCTAGCCATAAATTCTACTAAGAGTCAGCTACTATACTAGGATAGAAATGTGCGAATCACTCTGTCAGATAATATTTAACATGGAAGAGTTCGAAATATAGTTCTAATTCTTTTTCTACTAATAAACAATACCATTATTAACGAAATTGTAAGAGGAGCAGAATTTTCTCATTGCTAAACAGTTGAGTAATTAGTAACTTTCTACTTTAAGCTTTCTATTTCAAATTGATTTCCTGAAAATTATAGTGACTACAAAAGGTATTTACACTATTGTTCGCAACCTTCATAAAGACAGAAAAAATATGTTCAGACCATTAACTGTTTAAACGTCGACGATATTATATGACATAGAAACAATTTCCGTAGTCGAAAGAGTTGACAAAAGTACGCGGTTGGAATTTACTCGGAAACAATCGAAGCAACATTAATGGCCGCGTTCTCCTAACTTTGCGTTAGCGTTGAACACCGTCAATGACTATTCTTCCTAACGCGAATCGCGTGATTAAATTCAGCTCGGCTACGTAGGCGAAATTGCAATTATGCGATACTCTGGCAGCGAACGTGTTAATAAAACAGTAAAAGCTATGGACGAAATGAGGTTGGCAACAACATGGTAAAATGCAAGGATAGAGATCGCTCTAACGTAAAATCGTTTTAATAAATTCAATCGATCGGGTCGCGGATCGCCGCGCTTCAATTTCCAAACGGTCGAATGCGTCGCGAGCCAACCGTCCTTCGTGTTTCTGCGAAACGTATATTTCTATATTTCCGTATATTCCTAGCCATTGTGCCGGATTAAGCGCGCAGCCCATTTAACTTCCGGAAAGGAGATGACTCGCGGCTGTGTTCGCAAGAACGAGCAACAATCGCTGACTCCTCGTTATTCCTGCAAGACCAGACATTGTGCCCGTTGAATCTCCGCCATTCTCCATACAGACAAATTTTTGGAATTTCAAGGAATTTAAATTCAAAGAATCTTGCGACTGAATACAATGCGCTCCTCGTGCGTTCAAACACCGTTGTTTGATGAAAGCAAAATTGTCCGTGTTCCAAAAGAGTTCCGCCCCTTTCAAGCTCTAAAGAACGCAATTTAAAGGACAGTAATTGGTCGTAGTAGGTTATGATTTAACGTAACGGCGTTTAAACAGTTTTTTAAGGTATAAAGTATAAAGAGTCGAGTTAACTGAAAACTATAAAGAGTTCTTATCGAATCGAATTTTGGAATTCCACTTTCTCTATATTTCTCAATCTCTAAAAATCTATCGAGGTGAAGAAAATTATTATTGGTATTATTACAACATTCATTTCCAATTAGTAACAAAATTAGAAGAGAAATCGGTTATAAAAATAATTGGTAAACTGATTTCAAATTTTTTAGCGGTAGTGTATATTTCCATTTCAAATCACGGACTGAAATTCGGATTGATCTGATCTCTGAAACAATTAGAAGCTATCGCAGTATGAGTGGAGCCGTTGCAAAGTTTTATCTGGCGTCGACACGAGCCAGAGTATCTCGATAGAGTTCCAGCACGCCAGCATGGGGTCATTTGGTCTAGACACGCATTAGAAACACTGGAATCGGTGGAGGAATCGTGTTGTCCGCCATAATTTTTCACTCTTCTTGTCCGTTCCAATCTTCATCGATGAGACTCAAGGAATTCGGCCGCGGAGGCTGGCTATTGATTAGTCAAAGGATGCCATCGTTGGCGAATAGCTGGCCTCATTTTAATGGAGATTAATCAAGGCGCCCTACAATTAACGCCGCCGCCTCATTTAATTTAATTAAATTTCACTCGTGCGTGCGTCCACATGTCGCACGCAAAATCCAAAAATACATCGTCTTCCCTCTAGACTCGTTTAGTTTTGCAATCGTTA
Source organism: Bombus vosnesenskii (assembly GCF_011952255.1). Lineage (NCBI taxonomy): Eukaryota > Metazoa > Arthropoda > Insecta > Hymenoptera > Apidae > Bombus > Bombus vosnesenskii. Next base: position 187,487 of record NW_022882937.1, read on the forward strand.
AAATACATGTTTCAACAATACATGTATTTACGCTTTGATTCTTGTGCTTTGTCAAAGCTTCTGTAGTAAACTTTTATTGAGAGCCTCGAAGTTCAAGCAATATTATACGCTCATAACCACTAAAACTGCTGCGTGAAATGTAAAAAGTGCTCGAAGAAACTCACCGTGATCACAGCGAAAAGTGTAAATACAGATTGTTTCGATTTTCATTGAACGACGCAAGAAAAGGGAAAAAAGTTTTTGTTTTTTCGGATAGTAGAAATATGTAGAAATATGTAGAATATTGACAACGTTCGAGACATTCGATTGCTTTCACTCTCCGCGTTAACTCATTAACTGGTTCATCCTTTAAACCAAAATGCCTATAGTTATGAAATTTGTACCGTGTGAAGTATAAGGAAAGATCCTCTTCTCATCGAAGAATTGCAAAACGAAACAGGTTCGGCGCTAGATATCAGCGAGTTTCACTTTCTTCTCGATGGCGGCGAGCGCGATTCGATTGCGAGGGGAAACGAAGCAACATACGCCCAACATTCTCGCATGATCCTGCTGCATTCTGCGGATAAATTGCAAACGCTTTTTCTCTGGGAACTTTCACCGGCGAGCGATGGATACTCGTTTCGCGTGCACATAATTTCGATTCTTCCCTCGATTCTTATCGAAATCCCATTCGTTCAGACTTTACGGTCTTGATCGACCATCGTTTAATATCCATCCAAGAGATAGAAAAATACTTTCGGCCATCAATATCATCAATAGACTGCAAATATTTGCGAAAGTTCATAGTTTCACGAAAATAGACAAAAAAATTATCCATAAACTAATTAACGAGTGCTTTGAATTTGAAACATTTTCTATTATTATTATACATTAACATTAATAGATATTTTATATTTCCACGATTATCATTATTACATAAAAGTTCACATTAAACTGTAACTATTATTACATCAAAATCTCGAGTCGAATCCGGAAGTTAATACCATTCGTGTTACAGCCAATTTAAACGATTACTCATTTCGTCATTGTAACGTTGTTATTCTGTCTGATGTGATCGAAACGATCGCATCGCGGAACGATTTCCCTGCACAGAGGAGAGAAATACGGAGTTACTTTCTCCGAGCTCCAAATTATCGTCTAGCTATGCGGGATCGATTCGTGCGGCCAGGGGAAAAAAGCGGTAGGTGAACTCGCGTTATTACCTTTCACCGGGGATCCTCGGTTACATTGTGGCCGAGCTTTCGGTTGGATCGCCGCGTTAGACCGATCCTTTCACTGTGGACGAGCAACTCGCGAATCTCACGTCAGCGATTCGATTAACCGTCAGACAATATTGTTCCTGGTAGATGCCACATACAGAGAATCCGTTTCCTGAGCCAGGAAGTGTGTACGTATTTCTTAGAAACGATGAAATTTCAATTCTCGTTCAATTTCTATTTTAGTTCGCAACAATTTTCATTCTTTTGTCGTATTTTTTTGTATAGAGGGTTGAAGAACGAGACTTTTAGATCTGAAGGTGTTATATTATCCATTGAAGAGATTTAGAAAATTCTTAATTAATACAAGTTATATAATGCAACCTAGAATCAATCTTCGTGTAGTAAAATTTAGTTTTCTATAAGTACATCTCTCCGCGTAGACCTTTATTACTTTTAATGAGTACTAAAGTTCTTAAAATTTAAAGCCTCTTTGTTTAACAACCTCCACTTTCTTGTGTTACTTAAATTCTCTTTTCTCGGATAATGATTTTCTTCCAAACTTTCTTGCATACATTATGCAGTATACTAGATCTTTTCTTTCTCCACGAGATTTACCTAATTTCCTTGCGACTTTTACTATCTCGTTTTTTATTACTACCTCATCCTGTTGTTCTTACATTATTCCATGAGATTAGATTTCGTAGTATCCATAAAGAAATCCTTTCCGCCCTGTTGTCTGTCGTAAATAATAAACTTATCAATGGCAATAAATAATAATAATCTAATGAAAGTTTCGAATAGCAGGAGCTTGTAATAAAACCGGTAAGTAGAGAGCTCGCGTTTAATCCACTTTTAATAATTACTCTACGAAAGGAAGCGCTACCGTGTTTTGGACGCTAGCCAAATCTCATGTCTCTTCAACCACCGAAGCTTCAGCTTCGATCGAGTTATCCACCGTGTCGATAATGACGACGTTATAAAACCGTCAGTTCCTTGCTGTTCTTGAAAACAAGCACGTGAGTTTAATTCAAATATTCAGAATTAGCGAAAGAAGTTAGAAATCTTAGGAAAGATGTAAGGAAAACATCGACGAGCATATTTGATAAACTGAGTTGTTCGCGTTACGGTGATTGATTATGATTTATCGGATTGAAAGAGATCGTGGTAATTACGTGGCTGGGTTAGCTCAGCAGCGAGTTATAAATGAGTTCATTATACACCAATTCCGTGTAATGGTTAAGGCGCTTGAAAACAGGTTAGAAAAGCGAGCCAGGTAAATGTAATTACAAAAGATTATATCTGAGCCCACCTAATCTCGTGACTCTGTGCAATATTTGCCAGTGGAACCACAGCGGAATTACAGCCAGTGAAGTGACGTAATTAACTGCAAATTGTTTACTCATGTTATAACACACCGCTTGATAAATCACAATTTTTACTCTCTTTTACGTGTCTAACATACGAATATTTTTTTTATGGTTAATTAATCCTTCGCGGCCGTATTGAGCACAGATATGAATATCGTGCTAGTTAAAACTAATTAATAATATAATTAGAAGAAATGTTCAAAGCATCAAAATGAAATTCGTTATACTTTCACAGAATACATTTATGATTAACTCTGTCATTACCATTTTACAGTACTCCTTATTAAGTAATCATGCAAGTTTAATTAAGTATTCAGAAGCATCCAATTGTAAGAAATTCGTGAAATCTTATGAGAAACGTTAGAAGGAAAACTAGATTTCGAATTCCATGAAATAACCAAACCGATTTACATATCTTTTCCTTCTATTTATTTATTTTTTGTTTGTTTATTAAACATAACGCCGAAGGCGATTTATCAAACTCTAGGTGAATCGATTAATCGCTGGAGGGTCACTGGTTCGAAAACCGCCAACACAAATAAACGAACTTTCACAATAGCCACGTGTTTCGCTGGTATCTAGCGGTTAAATTCGCGAGAATGTTCGAAAGATGATTCATAATCGACGATCGATTCCGTCATCGGGCGGACGCGAATTCGCGTACCAAGCCGATAACGACATCGCGATAGGGGTTAGGTTGGTTTAGGATAGGGGTTGTCTAAGTGACTGGCTCGTTAGTATTTCCATGAATACGCAAGTTTGACGAAACTCGCTAATTCTGCCACCTGGAATTTCCAAGTAACGTAATACTATGTCTGACGAGGATTGGCTAATGGTAGTCCGTGTAATATAACACGTGCGATTGTAACGTAACATTGTGCGAGTTGAAGAAGAATAACATTGTACTACTTAGCTAGATAGTTGCTACGAAGATATCGGGAAACGAAGGATTCGATAATCTGGATAATTTACGCGATAATTAGCAGATATATTAAACTGTCATTTTACCTGAGAAATCTGTTCAGCTGATTATACCTTTACGTTAACTATTTAGGATATTGATTGATCACTAGATGTATCTTCAATTTCCGATTTCCTTTCTAGTAAAATTCTGTCTTAACTTAAAGCTGCATCTATTTAAAATATCGCTGATAGAAGAAAGTTACTAAAAAATTTCTAGAGAATTCCTAATTTCGAATTTCTAATTTCGAAAGCAAATAGAAAGCATGGAGTAAGAAAAAAGAAAGCGACGCTCTGCAAAATCTCTAATTCGAAATTACGGTTGCGGACCCATATACGGTCGAAACATCGAAGCGAAGCAAACTTGATCGACGATCGTTGAGCGAGATCCGCGAACCCGATTCTCAACCGCATTGCCGGATTCCTCGGCAGTTGCAGCGTAATCGCGGTTTCGAGAGCGAACGGGAATCCAGAGGATGATTCGTGAAAGGTGACCGTCGATACGGTCTGTCCGTTCCCTTTCCAGGTTACTTAACAAGCCTGGTTGCGACACACGCATCGAATGGACATTTCCATTCGCGCTTCTCTCATGCCGTTCACCATGTCTACCTGATTCGAAGAATAATCGGGGAATACTCGGCCACAAACTGGATTTCATCAATAATCTGGAATTCGGGTTTCATCTATGTTGTGCTCAATAAGAAGATACAATTCTTCAGGAATGACGAGTTTCTATGATAAAAAGGAATATCGAAGTACAATACAATGATGCTAGAAGTAAACTGTAGCAACGAAATAACGTGGAAGGATTTCAGTGATAAAATAAAAGCAATATATTGTATATTTTAGGTAAGGAAATTCGGAAAAGTATCAAAGAGAGAGGCGAATAGTAGAGAAACAAGGTAACACAAGGATATCGAAATCGAAAGAAACTAGCGATGAAAGGTAAAGAAGCACAAAGATATTAAAAACCAAGATTCCAGGGAATTTTAACGACTTTGAAAGACATCAAACGAAAAATTTTAACGATAAGCAATTCGGGGATACCCAAAGAAGGATTTTAGCGATAAGAAAGTTACGCCATAAAGTGAAAGATTTCTGGAATTCTATGAAGGTATACCTCACACTACCAAGGAAGTGTGAAACGAATAACCTTCCAATGAATCACACTCGATATAACAGAAACGGGATCAACGAGCGGTAGCGAGGCGAGCTGGAGATATCATTTTAATAAATCACCAACTCGAGGATGTCAAAATTGAAACGGAGACGGGTAGCTCTTTCACCGAACGGGCAAGTAAAACTCATTAACGTTAGCGACCGACGTCGGGGCAATAATATCATCGTACCGAAGCCCAATGTAACTCGACGTTTAATTAAACTCTCGAATCTCGGCCGCGTCTTTCTCGCGATCCATGTAATACGCTCGCGATCACTGCCATGAATTCTTTGCCAAACAAAGATCCAACCAATTAATTCTGTTCCTCGTTTCTGTCTCTCTCTTTCTCTGCCTGTCTGTCTGTCTCTTGACGGAGAGAGGATTTTATCAGGAATGTGCACATTCGTCTCGAGACAAGCTAATTGATTCGATTAGGCGAACATTAACATAGAAAATCAGTTCTGAAACACGTACCGAATTTCCTCCGCGGTTCCAATTAACGACACCAGGCACAGCATAGACTGACACCTTCTGAAATTTTCCATCGCTGATAAGAGGCTCCAGGTGCGAACGTTTAAGAGTTCCTGTAAATGTTCACACCGGGTGTAGGTTTATGGGATTTCTCAGACGTTCTTGGTGCGAGGCATAGATTCGTTGACGCCCTTCAGTCCTCGTTCTCCGTTCCTTTCATCGCGACCGCAAATTCGAAGCGCCGTGCACGCGTTTCGAGTTGAAATTAAGTCGCGGCACGTTCTGTCTCGAAGCTGCAGATAAAGTAGCTCCAGTGACATGTGTGCACGTTCGTTTCCCTTCCTTGCGTTTCGTTTGCAAAGAAAGAGCTTAAAAGGATAGACAGCGCACACTTTCCTTATATGTATTGACATACTTGGGAATTTCTATTGGATTACTTTTGGGAAGATGAAAGAGTAGAGATTAAAGAATAATTTTTACATGAAGATAAAATTACAGATGGACGTTTTAAAAATAATTGTAAAATGTAAAGTTCGCGAAAAAGTCTCAAGACAGAATATGTAGATGTGAACTATACTGCGAGCAACATGCTGTATTCCGACTTAATTCCCGAATAGCCTTTCTTTTGTCATTTTACTGTTTCTTTAATTCGCCTCGCGTAAACTACGCACTTTCAATGAACATACAATTCCGGCCATCCGAAACTTTCATGGCCATAAATCCTTCGTTCACACCCAAATCTCAAACGCTCAATCCGCCCACGCACCTCTAGTATTTAAAATTCAATCACGCTCAACAAACAATCTTCTTGAATTCTCATTGCCACAGCACGTAAGCGAAACTTTTATGTTATTGTGATAAGCCACTAACGATAAACGATTAAAATACGGCACATTTAATCTCGAAAAGAATTCCAATCTAATTTCGAGATTTCCGTGAATACATTCTCTAAAGACCAGTAGGAGTTCTATTAATTTCGCTGTTTCCACTATCTTCGAGGGAGCTATGCAAATGCACGGGATAACCGGACGGTTTCACGGAGGCTTAGCGTTTAATAATTTGCATGACGCATTACATACGTAAAGATGCATTCCGCGAGCCACACTTATGTATAATGCATGTTCTCTTTAGCATTTTATCGCGCCGCTACTTCTGGCAGCAATTTACGTTCAAAAGGGCCCGGCAAAAGGACGAACCTTCTACGGTGTCGTTCATTTACATACCCCCTAATTAAATTTCGTCCACGTACAAAAATGAAAGCCAGGGATCGATCTGAGTTCGTTGTTCAATCGCGATACTTCGCTTTGTTGCGCGAAAGAAGCACCAAGGGGTGAAAAGTTACGACGATTTTTACAGACCACTCGGAAAACTCTAGCCGAGCGTGAAAAGACGATTTTTTCGATAAGATTACGTCTCCGTTTGCCCTCGCTCTTTCGTTCTCTTCTACTTTTCTCCCCTCCCTCCTTCTCATCTAGAATAAAACGATCGTTTCTTTTCTCCGACCTTATGAAAAACTTCGTGTCCCTTTTTCACTTTATTAAAAGTCCCGGTTTCTCTGTTGCTGCGCCCCCGATGCTCAATTACCTCTATTTCACTCTTTATCCCTCCTTTTTTTAAAGAACTCGCAGGAACTTCCATGCTAGCCAACGACCGCTATTATACATTCCGAAGAATATAAATAGGAAGGTTATTGCCACACCTGTATAAACAGCGATAATTCTATCTTTACCTAATACGCCATACGAAGCCAGAAAATACACAGAAGATAACCTATTTCTTATACTTGTGTTCGATTTCATGAAACTCTTGTGCTTCGTGCGAAACGTTTCCTCGTTTCAAAGTAAATCACGAAAATTCTACAAAATCTACAAACAAATAATAAAAGCATTCATATATAATCATACATACGGATGTCGAATATGCATGTAGAGGTAGGAAAAGAGCGTTTTCTGCTTTTCCTCCGGCAGAAAGCGCGCGAATGGCGTTGAATCGCGGAAACGGGCGATTACCACGTTTGCAGTCGAAAATTCACAGTGGAAACGGACGCTCGGTGTTCAGCCAGAGTGGAATCGGATGATCGTGCTCACGTTTACGCTGCGCGCCAGTTGACAAATCATTACCGTGGTTTGATCGCGGTGTATGCGATGTAGTTCGTATCTGTAGTTCCAGCGCGAGTTTCGGGAATGTTACCGAACTGGTATCCTGGGAAAGATGGGGATCTGTGGATAAGACAAAGAAGACTACTACCTGTTAATATTCTGGCAAACTAGTGACAAAGTTCTTGCTCAATTAAAAGAAATTGGAAGAAATATCAGATTATTCATCACGTTTCATGCGAAATATTTTACGTTTTTATATGAAGGATAAGAATCCAGTGTTATCTGTATTATTGTTATACACGGTAGTCCACTTAAGTTTATCACCTGGACTATCTCGCTTGTTTTTATATTTGAGGTGCAAGTTGAATGGTTTCGGGGAGCAAATAATTGTACATGGTTAGTTTTTTCATAGATGAATATGTAGAGGCGATGTGAAGGACACCGATATTTTTTTTAATGAGAGCATATACCTTTTAATATTATATACATTAATCGATCCATCTCAGCATTCCCTATAAAAAAAGTATTAATTTATATCAGCAAGCTATTAGCTTAGCAGATATTTTAATTTTAATTTATAAAATTTAACATACGGTAAATAAAGACAATGTATATATGAGAATACTGCTTCGCGTCTTTCCTTGTACTTTTCTTGTAAATTTGGAAAATAAAAATATCTGTTAAATTAATAATTTCGTCGCACAAGAATCGTCGTGTCAACAGTTCCGTGCTATATTCAGTATCTATCATATCCGTACTTCCGTATGAAGTCAGCTTTAATGATAAACCTAGATTGGACAACGATAAGTATCGCATAGACGATAAAAGATTGAAAGTCAAGAGCCGTTAAAATTATTACAAATTGACGTAAGAAACTTTAAGTATATGTCCAAGAAACTTTAAGTATATGTCCAAGAAACTTTAAGTATACATTTATCTAGTCTTTCAAGGTTTTTATAATTTCTCTCGTCGCAATCCAACTATCTTATATTCCCATATCCAAGAGACCGCATATCAGATCCATTCTGCTGTCAAATTACTTCCTCATTCGTCCAAGATAAATTCATGAGACGAACTCTGCTTCTGAAAAACAGACCATTAGGCCTAACAACTTCAGAACATGGAACATTTTGAACGTTTATGCCTGCTTTAAAATTCCAATCTTCCCCTTATCGCGCCGAAATAAACCTTTTCCTTGTTCCTAATAAAAATAGAAGTGTCTCTATCAGCTTGTAATCTAACTCGAGCCGCAATAGGATTCGTGACGGTATTGGACGATCTATCGAAAGACTACATCGATTATCTCGCATGGTAGGATCGCAAACGAATTCGTTTCAAGCAGGAAGAAGATCTCGAGGAAGCGTCGCGTATGTAAGAAGCTGCACCGAGAGAGTGGCGCGTGAAAGGAGTTACCGGTAAAGCCTTGCAGTATCTTTGAGTTGAACAACTGGTCCATTTTGTCGCTCAACGGATAAGATTCAGAGAACCGAGTGAAAGGATGTCGCGGCTTATTCAGTGTCCCGCCATTATTTAACATTAATTCGTGGCCAGTGTTGCAATCTTAATGCACTCTTAAGATTTGCATCGTATAAATTTAATACGACTTGAGCAATTTGATAGCCGGTTGGCCAACAGGTTTGTATTAATCGCCGATCAAGGATTCGATTGTGGGAGAGGTACTGATACGGTGCTGATGCGAGTTCTTTGTTATTATTCACAACTCCGATAATCCTCCTCTTTCTCTTCCCTTTCACTCGAGCCTCTTCCCTGAGAAAGGGAGAATTTCTCGTTGAATATGGAATGGGGAATTCGTGATCGGTTTTCGAAAGTTTACTCGAGAGCTTTGTGTCGTAACATGTTAATCTCGTGGTTCACGTGTCTTTAATTTAAATTCTTGGAACTACTTGGGAAAATAATCCAATGGATACTTTCATTCAAGAGAATTATTCTGGAAATCATGGGAATTGTTCTGGTATAACTTGGTGATATCATATAATTATTGTGTTATGTCATTGTTTATCGATTCTAAGTCTGCTACGAGGAATTACTTGTCGGCAAAACTTGCCGGCAATTTCTACAAATTATTTGAAATTGGCACGTCTTCTTAATAATTTAATTTCTTGGTAAACATATTTTAGAAAGTATTCCAAAAGAGACACTCTGATTGAAACGAAAATTCATCAGAGGAATTACTGTCATAGAATTCGAACGATTGGTAGATCTTCGTCTATGATCGATTCTGCACTTCCTACGAGGGATTTAAATTACAATGACTTCGCGTAGGCCATCAGGTCGCATAAATCATCGGCTCATGTCACCGTGCCATTTAGAATTTCCACGTGGAATTTTGCTACTGCCGTGTATCAGTGCCACGGTAAGGGTATGCAGTTTCAGAATTTCATAAACCCGCCACGAGGACGCACGAAGATCGATTGTACGATGTTATTAAATCGAAAAATTACAATCCTATATTTACTCTCTTTATAATTCATCTGTCACATTAGAAGTTTTTTCGTGTAAGGCGTTTATGAGTTTCACGGAGAAGCAGAAGGAGCCAATGACGAGTTAGGTTCGCCTAGATTTAGGTAACCGGCGATTCACGAGAACGTTGTTTCTTTCTGACAGCGAGTAAGAAAGGCGTGACCGATATTACGGACCTTGGTGTCAACGTTCCAACCATAATTTATGTTGCTCTACGTTCAGATCGTTCTACGTTTCCCCTCTGTTCGCGGAACGACGTTTTACTGCGTGCGAAACGTGGGCATAATACAACAGCGAGTTTCGAAGCCGGGGTCTGTTCATCGCGTTGGATTTATAGAGCTGCCGAGTAGAAACTCGCGAAGAAAAAAATATTCTATTGTATTTATCTCGAGCCGTCGAGCTTCTAAATCGCCCTCCCGAGTAATTTGATTCCAAGTTCTCTGTCGTCGCTAGAAAAGTGCTCTTGTCCTTTGCCGGCGGAGATTTTTGTCTAATAAAAAATTTTCGTTCGATAAAAAGTACTGATTTTGATTCTGTGGTCTTTATACTTTTTTTGTAGAGACGCGATATTCACAGAATGAATCGAACAATGCTGCTGGAAATAAGACATTTTCTTAGAAATCACTGCGAATATCGAATTCATTTTTTTGAATCACATCAAAGTATAGGTACATTTTGTGGGATTTCTACTCTTATTTTTGTTGATTAGAAGGAATTAATTTTTTATCATTCAATGGCTGTTATCGAAATGAATAATATTAACTTACTTATGTTAAGTATCTACTTATCTTTTATTACTTGTACCTCAAAGTGCCTCTTTTTTTATTCATCGTAGTTAAAGAGTTATGATACTAATACTTGTTTGAATAGGCATCGCAAAGTAATAAAAATACACATGTATAGGTGGTAGTATTGCTTTGAAGAGAAAGGAGTTTCAGTGAGGTATAAATACAAGGTTGGAATGTTTGACTCTGTAAGTCTTGTGAAATATGTCCCGTAGGTTGGGATGATTTACATCAGCGTAAGCTAGTTTAATATCGTGTATGTGGAATTATATATATGTATGTATATATATATGTATATATTACAGTGTGCTGGGATCGCAATTACTGGAGAAGTTTCTCAAATTTCGCGGGTCTCTGTGTTATACGTGTATATTTGTATATTGGATTGCACTTTCTTGAAGAACTCATTATGTTGCCTCTAATATTTTTGACTAATTTTGACTAATTGACTGTATTTTTGACTAATAAAGAACATAAAAGTTGTAGATTTTAACGAAACTTTGCGTGTAGGTAAAGATATTAAAGATATTAAACACATGCATGTACCTTTTTTTTTAACTATTTTACCAAATATTTGAGAATCTGACTAACTAGAATTTAACTAATAAGGGAAATTTCAAAGATGATGAAATTCTGTATTGCAAAGAGAGTAATTCATCTATAGTGTGACTCTATGAGGTGAAATTACCCGTTGAAAGACGTATAAGATTTTCATCCTCATAAAATATTTCGAGGTGGTTGAAAGATATTTGTAAGAGGAAGTTTTGACGAAAATTATACTATTGTTCTTTTTCGTGTTCAAAAAACTGCTTAAAAATGAATTTTCAAATTCGAAACCCACAATTTCGTTAGACCTCAATTCCATAAATTCCATTTCAATAAATTTTATGTCAGAGTCAGAAATTCGAATCGTTGCACGTTTCTACAAATTCAACGATCGATGGACCAGCTCGATAAGATCAACGATCGCGCGACTGGCGAACAGTCAACCGACTACCAAAATAATTAAGCGTCACACGCGCAATAAATCCTGGGAAGCAACGAAGCTGCATCCGACCGGGTTTGTCGCGTTCATTACCCAACTACGAAACTATTCGACGTGGTTCGAGACTTGTCACCCCTGGAACCGCTCGCAGCCATCCGAACAATGTCCGGACTCGGTTTCGACCCTCGTCCCGGGACGTCCGGACACGCCGCGTGCATCGCGTTTAATGTTCCAGCGGATGCGCGCAGTCATTAGGGGCCATAATCATCGGCGACGTCTAATTGTATCGCACAATGATCGATGCTGTTCTATTCCGACATTACTAACTATTCCTCAGGGCTTCCCAAGCTGCTAAACTTGGTAGTTTCACCAATATCTCGCTCAATGGTAATTAATGCATCCTTACATTAAAATAGCTTATGCATCTGTCTAATATTAAAATTACCAGAACGATCAAAATAATCCATTCGTGATTTTTCATAGAAATTATATAGTTAGTAACGGTGCGTTTTAGGGGGTTAAATAACTTTTATGACAAGTAATAATAATAGTAATAATGAATAATAATAAATTTTTATAGTAAAATAATATTTTTTAAAATATACCTTCTATCTTGGTTTCTTAGTAGTCGAGTTCTAATGTTAATACTAAGTATGTTTCTTTAATAATTAAAGAATCGTTCAATTATCACAAGAAACCTAAAATTAATGTCGAAGAAACGAAGGATATATGAGAAAGAATGATTTAACGAATGATGAATACCTGGTCTGGCACGTGATATTTCAATATCGTTACTTACATAAATAGCTACTAAAGAAATTATAAACCTTAAAAAACCTGTCTGTCAACTCACAATTCTTTTCATTCTAAATGGATCGCATTTCTTTCACCATAGAATCTTCGTTCTCTTAGCTACGTAAAATAGTGCACGATATACAATACAGTGATCCGGATAGAACAGCTTGATAAACATATCGATAACGATCAGACTCTTCGTAGAAGGTCAGCGTGGGAATTTCCAAGGGAGGAGATTTCAATTGGAACGCGTAATCTCCGAATTGTTCTGTCGTGGATAATTGGACGAACATTCGCCGATCGTTCGTTACAGCCGGATATTTAATTAGATGCAGACACGATGGAACGTCTACCGGCGTTGACCTCGTAAAATATCCGGTGTCTGATTGCAACTATCAGGCGTGCGGATAATCAGATTAACTAAATAATAATCGCGCACATCCTCACCCTCCTCATCTCGTTCTCCCCTAGTCCCGCGTACGCATCATACCCTGTAATTAATTACGGGCGGTTTTGTATCGCGGAATCCACTTACTTTCTAATCTGACGCAATGCGATTTCATCCGGTTGATGGACTCGGCGATTAATTAGACCCGGACGTGACCGAAGAATCGTTCTCCGACGCACTGGTTTGTTCCGCGAGTGGTAAAATTACGGCCCCGCGAGAAAGTGACGCTCCGCGTCGAGCATAATGAACAATCTCGCGCTTTGAATGGCTCACCTTAATGGCTCGATGAGAATTGGATTTGTTGTAACAAATTGCTTTCGAGAAATTATTCAAGCTTCCACGAGAAAAGGTAGCACCTGCGGGGAATTTTGATACTTAACGATACCGAATTCCCGGCTGCGGAAATTTCTGCGAAATTATTTCGGAATGAAAGAACGCGAGACGAGGAATTCGACTCGATGCAGGATTTTCTTCTGTCCTGTGAAAATTTCCATTCAAATTCTAAATGAAAGGTAAAGGACATTTGGAATTCGAAGCGTACAGGCGATAGTCGATCAAAAGACGAGTCGCTAGGAGAAATCCACTAACCTATCGCTATAGAATTTTTAATTAAAAGAGCATCTTGTAGTTTGTGTGAGCACACTCGTGTGCTTTTGAATCGGCGTCCAAGCGGCTCAGCTCGACAATCAGAAAGGTTCTGGCGCGGCGAAAACACCGAGTCACGGATGTAATTTGATTAAAGTTGGATCCAGAGTTATCCGAGCGTCGAATGCAACCGTTCACATCCGTCGGGAATCTGCTAGATGTTCAATTAACGGAATTCCAACCGTTCTCTTCGCGACTGACACATTCTCTCGTCCTCGTTCCACCGTCTTCCTATTTCCTACTCTTTTCTCTTTCTATGATCTTTATCGTTTGACTTTTAAACATTCCCAGTTCGTTCCTTTTTATATTTCATGACCTGTGCGCGTCCGCGTTTCTTCACGGTTCTTCTAACGAATTTCATAAACTTTGCATTCACTCGATATGGAGTCGTGTTTCCTTCACATTTCTAGTTCACCGACAAACTGGAAGCATCAAGAATTTATTCGATGCAACACACATAAATTAAACAATTATCGGAAGTTAAACAACTTACTCGCTGTTCTCCTCGAACACAAGCACGAAGTAGCTCTACGAAACTTCCCCCTACTCAACAACTTTTCACACCCCACACTGCAAACATCTAACATCAACAGCTATTCTTAAATAAAGCACAGAAGAATTCTCGGTGTAGTACAGCGCAAGAGCATCCACATAGTCAGCTGGAAGTGGAAACCAAAGGCACCGGCAACTTTGTTACCGGTGGTTTTCTCGAAATTCGAGTCTTAGTCTCTATTGGAGAAGTTGCCTTCACGTTAATACAGTCTGGCGGCTTAACCAAGTTACTCCAGCTGGAAGCTCCACTTCCACTGCCCTTCTACTTCCTCTACCTCTTCCTTAACCTTCCTCCTATTTTTTCTTCCATTTTTTTCTTTTCTTCCTCTTTTCCTTTCATCTCCATCTTGTAACCCTCTACAGGGTTGTACATTGGTCGCGCTTAAAGCAACGAGCAGAACGCCGTGAAACTAGCGACCAAGAGGAGAAAAAAGGAAGTAGGGACAGCGTCAACGGCACCACGACGTCGTTTTCGTGGAGCACGAACGACAGGATTTCGTTAGAGCACGCGCGGCATCGGTAACCTTTCGCGTTGAACGAAGGGGTGGATTTTAACTAAGCCAATTGTCCTTAGCGGTTTTGAGAAACGAGAGACTTTTTGAACTCCACCAGGTCGACGAAAATTGCGAAGGACGAGGGGATTACGAAGTTTTTGCGACACCGTTCTTCGTTACCCCTTCGGTATAGTGGGAGGGGGGAAATTCTTAACACTTGAATCCAGTTTCTGTGAAAGGGTGAGCGTAATGGAGAACGACTGTAATTAAAGGCGTCGACCATTTTCAAGGAAAAAATGAGCGGAGAAAGAGCATTAAACATGTACTTTCGTTAAAAAATCTTATTGTTTTGGGAATACTCGTTTACTCTTCTCTAGGCACTACACAAATTTTTATTTATTAAAGGCTCGAAGTTGAACAGAAACCATATTAAATGGGGTATATATCTTTTATATTTTTAACAAAATTTATTTATTTATTTTTTGGGGGGTGGCAGTAAGTGATCGGGATACTGAACCATCCGCTTTATTGCTAGTTTGAAATTAATTTTTAATGGAAGAATTTTCGAAGGTGTCAGAATTCTAAGCTGATGTTTTTTTTTTAAATTCTTGGTTTCAACGAAACACACAGAGATTCCAAATTTCAGATAGTGATTTCAAATCTAGAAAAGGAAAATACATTTTCACATTGTCCATACTTTGCCTTAGTAGATAGAAAGAATAACCCTTGCCATTTGTGAAAGAATTAACAGTGAGAAAATTTGGAACCTGTTAGAATCCGAAATTCATGTCACAGAGTATGTCGACAATTAAATATCTATCGATCCGTTACGTGGACGAACGGGAACAAGTAATCAGCGCGATGGGGATGCTCGCAATCCGGTTGTCGTCGACCAGTAAACAGCATTAGGAACTAACATCGCGCGAATGTATCATTTCCCTGTCATCCTTCTGACCGATTGAATCTGAAATTGGAAAGCAGATGATCAGCGGCCGGATGAATCCGATCGAACAAATCCGTGCCAACGTCAAGTCGGTTCCGTTCCAAACATTCAGTTTATTTGATGTAGCTTTTGATCTTTCTGAGTGCGTATGCAATATCATAATTGAATCTTAATAAGAATACAATACTAGAAGATATATACATGAATCGTTCATTTATTTTTCATGAAGATTCACAGGTGAATTTTTAAAGATACTTCCCATGATGTTATTCTTTAATGGGGTTTCTCAGTTCACAAATTATTTAGAAATCTCGTCGAAATTTAGATAGATCTTTGTTCTAAATATTGTGAAACCTATAGAGAACTGTTCAGGGAATAAACGAGGAGCTAAACATGACCAAAATTATAAATACAAAGCTTTGTGATAATTATACTACTGTGTGTACTTTTGAATGTATTATTTTGCTTTCAGAATAGCGAAGAAGATCCTACAAAATGAAGTTAATCAATATCTTTTGTAGCAATTACTAATACTAAAATTTATAACGCTACTTAAACGTGACAATAGGATTAAAATCATATCAATATATTATTCGTATCCGTCCATAAAATTATGACACTTCCATTTAACGAATGATCTAAATCCGCTTCCATGTATGCTTTCCCATGCAGAACGTCTGTAAAGACCATGAAGATCCATCAG
Source organism: Bombus vosnesenskii (assembly GCF_011952255.1). NCBI lineage: Eukaryota > Metazoa > Arthropoda > Insecta > Hymenoptera > Apidae > Bombus > Bombus vosnesenskii. The sequence continues at coordinate 203,573 of NW_022882937.1, forward strand.
AAAGCGTCGACCTGGTTTTTCAACGATTGCGAAACCAGTGTCGGGAGACTTACCGTGCAGTTGCACGACTAATTAGCGATCGTTACGAGATTGTTCGATGGAGCAACATCGTTAACGCAGCTAAAAATCATAGAAACAATTCCATGCTCGCTAATTTATACCTCTCCAATCCAGGGATAAATTCACTCTCTTTTCTATTTTATCTCAAAAAGATCTCTCGCAAACATCTACGATTTAGGTCCAACATGTAACTAAACGCTATGATGTATATGAACAATTGCAATGATTTATTCGACAATCAACCGCGTTATTGATAATGCCTGTTCACCACAGCGTTTCGAAGAAACGATAATTTTACGAACGAGTGCAGAGTTGTCTACCGTAATTCACGACTCGAAAGCACAGAGGAAGACGACTGTTTCGAGTGAGATCGTAATTGATACTTTCACTGTAGTACCTGTTGATCGAAGACGATTCGTGCGTGCTCCAGCAGCGTTGCATCTGGATTCCTGTTCTCTTCTTTGACGACAAATTGCCGTGTTTCGTATTTCTCTGTGCTTCAGGTTCCTCTCACCGATACCGAGCAAAGCAATCAATTCTCTTTATTCGTTTGACGCAATTTCGATATGTTGCTCGATCCTCTATGTATCGCTACTTATAACGAAAACAAGCTACTCTTGAGCGATTGTGATTTCCTTATCAATCATCGTTCATCGTTCAATCGAGAAAAGATTGAAATTGAGGTTGCAAATGTCAAACTGGGATCAGGAAAGTCGAATCATTTAAGTTTTGATCGATGTAATCGCGTATCAAAGTACATACTTTTTTTTATGGAGAATTGCAGTTTGATTGAAGACTATTTTAAGTAATTAATTGCACGAATAGATCAAAAGCTTTCATTTCTTTTTTCTTTTTAATTTTCCTCGACAAGGGTTTTACGTTGCATCGATGTATGGCTAGGTCATATAATTATTTAACAAAAAATTGCAAATATACGGTATACATTTTTACCACATGTAGCTAAATTATTACATGGTTCAGTGCATGTCAATTCTCACATAAATTCAAAGAATCATTTTTCATTCACGATCGATATGCTACATTGAACATTCAAAGTCGCAATAATATGAAAAAAAGATATATGTATATACAGGGTGGTTGGTAACTAGTGGTACAAGCGGAAAAGGGGTGATTGTACGCGAAAAAAGAAGTCGAAAATATAGAATAAAAATTTTTCGTTTGAGACTTTATTTTCGAGAAAATCAATTTTGAATTTTCGCTCGGTATGCGTGCACTTTATCACGTCTCGTTATAACGGATCTCACTGTAGATCGTTGTCTTGATGAAAAAATTTAAAAAATAAAAAAGGTAAAAAAAAATTTTTATTCTATGTTTTCGACTTCTTTTTTCGCGTAGAATCACCCCCTTTCCGCTTGTACCACCCTGTATATATAAAATATCTAAAAGATTATATTCGCTATTTGTGACTATTTTTAGATGTATTTAATGAGTGAAACAAATCTCAGATGTCAGATAAGAAAATTCGTAGTGCTCATACTTCGTGGAGGTATCGTAGTAGAAATATTTAAAGATAATAATTACAGATGAAGTTGCTGGAATAGTCGCGACTGCCTTCCAAATCCGTCGGCGCAGAACCAACATCCAGCTATTTTCCGGCCGCACTTGCCGGTGTCAATAACACGCGAGCGGATAAGCCATTGACATCGCAAGCAGACTGCATCGAGATACGCGCGTGCATGTATCGCAGCTGTATACGCTCGTGACAGCTCGACGAAGCGGATCGGATCGTTTGCAATGATCGAATACTCGGGAAATCTCTTTTATCCCTTTTCGTTGCGCGAACGATGACAACGAATGGCCGTCTGCTAATTCTTTAATACGTATAAATAACCACGGAAGGATTAATGGCGAATATCGGATGTCTTGCAGATGAATAATGGGAAGTTCAACAGGGTTATACTTTATCATAACTGAAGTTTTATAAAATTCTATGAAATTGTAAATCTGTACAAAATTCGAAATTAATTTCTTTGGTTTTCCAATAAATTTCCCGCCACGTGCAAAACCAGAATCTAAAAATAAAATGGGAAATTTCAAGAAACGCATACAAAATTTAAAATACAATTCCTTTCAAACTGGAAATGTCACAAATCAAAAATATTTACGTTTCTTTAGATTTTTAACAAATTTTTCTCTACGCGATGAATGAAATTTTCCAACCAGAAAAAAATGAATTTACAAGCGATTTATCAAGATTAAAATACAATTTCCTCCAAACTCGAAACGTCACGAATCAAAAATTGATTCTAAATTAAACTACATACCTATTCTTGGCTGAGTTTCTGAACGTTCGACGAGTAGAACTAGCAACGAATGAGGGCTGGTGCATCGAAACATCGTAGCTTGAAAATCGCGAAAATGCCGGGACCGAGGGACGAACTCGTCACAGGACTGCAACAAAGTCGATTGTGCCGGTGGCGTAATTCGAATTGCCGATTGAACGGGCAACGGCGGCATGTAGGTTAAAAGCGTGCTTCCTCGACTACGTTTTCGTCCCTTTCTCTCACTCTTTTGTTGAATAAAACAAGAAAGAAAACGAAAGAAAGAAAAAAATACACGTACTCACTGGTAAAAAAGGAGAAAAAACAAGAGAGAGAAAAAAGGGACGCGCGGCTCGACCTGTCCTGGCCCATTGAAAAGTTTCGTAGCGTCGATGTTCGCTCCTCCATTCCCCTTTATTCGGCTTGTTCCCGGCTGCTCCCGTTTTTCTTCGTTGCCACGCGTGCGTTCAACCTGGATTATCCCGTTTTCTCCGAATTCGGAAGTTGCAAAAAGTCGAATCGCCCGACATTGTCCAATTTATTAATACCTTGGGCGTTTCGTAGAACTGCCAACAAAATTTTAGGCCATGTCCCGACAAAACAAATCAGAAGTAGATTCGTTTTGAAGCGGAATTGGTGCCGCGTTGTTATCGATCTTTACATTTAAACATATAATAGTCGGTTGGTGAATTTATTTTACGTATAACTTGTTCTATTCAGATTTTATACGTTAGACTGTTTCCATTTGTTTGCTGAATAACAGTGTTGCGTGTCTGGAGCCTGTAAGTAGTACAAGACACGCAAGACGGCCGGATCTTGAGGAGTAAGTAGAACAAGATACGTAATGTCTGGTTTGAGGCTCCTCGCATCCTATTATTATTATTAATACACACTTGTTCATTTAAAAAGATCAATTTATAAAAAAGTGAAACAAGGTACATTACAATTCCCTGTTCCTAAATCTAGCTCCAACGTCATCTTCAAACTACTACCACACTATTTCAATTTTATATACAATATAATACACGGTAGTTCCAAAGTTCCCTTATAAAATTACTTGCTCAACAAGCGTAGTTCGATCACGAAAATCGTATATTGATTAGAGTTGGCTGTATAGTCAACACTATAATCATCAAAATTCTATGCGAAATTTTACTAAAGTGGTGATATAAGAAAATTCCAAGATTCTATCAAAAAAACATTCTCACGACAAGTTTACCAAAACTCAATCAGATAAAAAGTTTTGTAAAGGTGAAAGGCATGTTTAACCCTAGATCGAATAAAATAGTACCGCGTGCGACGAGTATCCGTTGGTTGTTGGGACACAATGGACAGCCGTTGTCCGTTCCGTTCAATCTGAAACGACAACTAGCCCTCCATCCTGGACGCGTGTTTCACGCGGACGGACAGAAGCCTCTGCTCGACCACTAAACGCCCCGTGGACCGAACGAAGCGTCGTTTGACATCGTCCACCGCGACATCGCGAAGAAGGGTTGCGGCGTGAAAAGTTTCCAGCCGGGATTGACGTGACACGGGACCTGGCAAGCGGACGCGAGCCACACACCGACGTCCTTTAATTAATGGAAGTTGATCGCCGCTTTGGAACCCGTTCAGGATCGAGCATGTGGCCGGAAACCCTGTGTTCTCCGCTTCGTAGCCGCCGCTCGCATGATTAGCGGTTGATTCGCTTCGAAGGTTTTCAGTTATCCCGCTGTTCGATCGCAGCACGGCATCTTAATAATTATGTGTACCCGAGTCATGTAAAATATAACAAATTTTGTATTGGTATTTTTGTATGAAATTTTTGAGGAATTGTAATCTTTGTATTTTTTTTATCGTGTGTAATAATTACATTGCGGATATTCACGCCAATTCATAATTTTGCTAGAATTTAATCTTAAAGTTAAGATAAATAATCTGTGGAAGACACAATGTTTATGTTGAAATAGTATTAGGTGATATTTATTAAATAGAATTACAGAACCAAATGTATTTAAAATATAAGTGAGTGATATGGTATAATTAACAAAGTGTGCAGGTAAAAAATTTATGGATTGTTGACAGTTGGCCAGTTATTCTCAGACTGACTATACGTAGTGACCCATGGTCCCTTAAAAGATTTTGAACACTCTCTATACAGTAGTGAGTATGACCTGTGTAAGTGTACTGTTCAAATGCCTGTGTAGATGTCTGTATAAGATTATTTGTGGCTATTTGTGTAATATCGTTGTATTCCAACAGTTTTGTCTATTAAATATTACGGCAGAGTATTGTTTCGATATTTTATATAACTTTGCATAGTTTGTATATTTGGGCTTTTTCACATCTTCACAGTTCTCAAATAAATAAAAGTCCACATAATAGTATTCGGAAGTTTTAGTTCTCGTAAATAACATCTGAATATTTCTTGTACAGTGACGAATTTTTATAACCTGGTAATCACCGTGATTATTTTTATTTGATATATGAAATGATCTATTTACTTGTATGTATAATAGTCCAATTATAATTGGAGCGTTTCATTTTTCGAAATTATGGAATCCATAAAATATTTCTAACTACGAAATTTTCTCGAAAATTGCTTCTATTATTTTATTATTGGACGGAACAAAGGCGAAGGTTATTAATGTGACTGAAAGATTTGCGAGGCTACGATTTAACGATTGTCTTCGTCCTCGTTCCTCTCGGCAAAGTTGGTGGAATTGGCGGAACGTGTAGAGTGGCTCTTAAAAAATTGAATTACGGCGTTCGAAATCGTATCACGTGGGACGAGACGCATAAAGGGCTGCGCGCGGCATAATGCATAGCGGGGCCAAGCCACGTTCTAATAAGAATTTCCGTCGCCTTCTCCGCAGCCTCGTTCATTCTCCCCTCCAAGGGAAACTTAAAAATGCGGCAATTCACGTCTGCCGGATTCTTCGTCCCACCGCAATCACGATCTCTCATCATACGTTTTATAACGAAAACCTGAATTTATTGGAGGAGGATTATTGGGCAGCGTGTAATTTATGCGCGTTATTATTCTTCCAAAAGTTAGAAAACTTCTTACCACACATTTTCACTAAAAGAATCATATTTTCCGGGAAAAAAATTTCTCTTATGAAACTGAACATATTAAAATGCAAAAGAACGGCAGAATTGGGGAATTCTGGAGGTCCGCGAATATCCGTCGAACTATAGAAATTCATCGAGCACGGCAATCGAACAAGATTTCAAAACCAGTCAAATTCAGATTCGCGTTTAATCCAGGCACAAATGAGGAAATCGTGTGGAGGCAAATGAAGCGACACGTAATATCTCGTACGTTTCCGCGCGTATTAATACGACGTTCCGCGCGGACGTGAATACGATGGCGAAATACCAAGGAACACGGGGTTGTTATCTTCATAGCTGTAAGCCGGCATCGTCTCGTCTATGCTGGTCCATGTAACTTGCCAGATAGCGACGCACGCGTGTTGTTAACGATGGTTACGCTGAACAAATACCAGCTGTTAACCCGGGAATGGAAACCCTTTGCCTTGACATGCAACTTTCTGAACTGTTAGAACCAAATAGTCGTACCAGACAATATTCATCGCGTGTGGAACAAGGAAAGTTTTTAATCAAAATGAAGACCACGTTGCATTAAACAATAAGAATTCAAGAATGATAAAAATAGTATCATCTCTTATGTAGAGTACTTTAGTATTGAAAGAACCGCCAGAAAGATAGTATTCCAGAGAACATTGTTTCAGGATAAAGAAGAAGATGGGTATTGCTATAGCAGGAACATAAAGATTTCGAGATGTGGAAACGAATTACAAAGTCTTGGTTTCTGCGTCTTATCTTGTTGCAGCTGGACTTCAATTTCCAACGTATTAATACATGCATCGTCCTTAGGTCCGTGTATGAACCATTCAATGGTCGCATTGATCAAGTCCATTAAATGAGAAGTAGGGAAGGCTGTTGATATTCGAGCACTGTCTGTTATTATCTTGAAATTTCCTATTATGTATGTCATCATCTTGTAACGAATAAAATTGAGAAATTGATAAAACGTGAAGTAAAGCTATATTCAATAAGCTTGGCCTGTGAACGTGTTAAGAACGCCATCATGGCCCAGAAGAATACATCTCAGTTTTCTTCAACTTCCATCAACATTTTGACGTTGTTCAGTACTTGAACGTGTTTGCAATAACCACGAGAAGCATCCAGAGCGATCGTAAACGCGAAGATCGACGTTAAGAAGCCGCGCAGAAACTGTAGTTCGACTATAAAAACGCCTATTCGCGGTATTCCGAAAGTCGGAACGAAACAGGGAATAAAATCCAGCGGCTGGTTTACAGGAGCGAGCCAAGATCCTGACAATAAACGCGTTGCGCGAACTTTACCCCATGGTGGTGGTGCTGTAACAGAGATTAAAGAGGCAGCTTTATACTCGTATCCTGGTTGAAACGAGTGCGACGGGTTACCGCAAGAAGCAATGTCGTCTGTTTTTCCATGAAGCCTTAGCCTGCACGCGGTGGACATTCCGACGATTAACCATGCTCCGCACGAAAACCAAGCCAGCGAATTAGTTAGCTCTATATCTGTCGCCAGACTCTTCCGAGTCATATTTGTGCGGTCGTTCTTTGTCCGCTAATACGTTCTTCCGTTCCGAAATCTTGACATTTTCTTAAAAAATTGCGCTAATTTTCTATTTGTCTGGAATAGTATGCGATAGAATTCATCTTTAACCTCGTTACTTCAAGAGAATCTTTCATGTTTTTTTTGAGAAAACAAAAGCTTCCGTAACGATGGAAAAATACGGTTGGGTTGGAACTTGTCTCAAAGAACGATTAATTAGGCTTGGACCATGATTAAGGCTATAGTTACGGCGTATGCGTGTCCTAACAACCGATACTTATGGATATTTATGCATTGCGATCGTTGGACGTTTTGTTTAAACTTTACTGAGCCATTTTTAGACATCAGATTTAATAAATTCTGGTGGAAATTTATTGACAAGGTGTCTTTGATATTTTCTCAATCTTAAGAAATTTCTGAACGTTAAATTATGGAAAATTTCTCAAAGGACGTGGCAGGATTGACAACGAAAGCGAATATCGGAAATTAGGTCTTTTGTCGGTAGCTCTTCGTTATTACATTACGTTGCGCGGAATAAAACGCGTCTGCCTTCTTTCATGTACTTACAACACAATGGTAGAGAACACTCGCAATTTATTGCAACATGTTACGCTCATTAGAGCGGTTAAAGGAATTTTATACCGAAGATTAACTCCAGAAGGCCCCTAATGGTTCCTTGAAGATTGCTGAAACAATCTGGAATCGTAATAAAAAGAGGAACGAAGACGTTTGAAAACAATAAAATCGAGGAAACCAATTTCCACTCTCAACGTTCTTATTTTTCCTGTTCTTGCTCCTTTCGCTTTGCAATCCTTTCTTGTTCGCCTCGTTCGCGTTAATCTCGCTGGTGTATTAATTAAACGGATCTACACTGTTCTTCGTTCGAGCAACGGGCGGATGCAACCGGAAACATTAACGTCAGATAGATTTTACGTTGGAGGAAAGTTCCGCACGAAAGAAAAGGTGGATAATCCAATCACGTTTACGTTTTCGCCGGTGCCGTTTTAAATTTTGCCGAAGCGCGATTCCTGAAAGCCATCGGCCAGGATTTTCTTCTGGAGAAGCAAATCCTAGCGGCGGTATTTTCTCCAACGTTTCTTAGTCGTCGTTCGAGCTTGTTCCTCTGAAACAGATTGAAGAAAAAAGGGAGAATCTTTAATTCTATAAAGCCTTGCCATTCCTTACTTGCTATGAATATCAAGAAGGAAGTGCACAGTACTCGAGTACGTTAAACACGTTCCCCTGTTACCGGAAAAATTGGATGATTTTACTCTTCGAGCTTCTTCAAGCGGATTTCCCTCAGAGTACTCGGGATTTTTGTTAGCACGAGTCAAGAGTCAAAGGAATCTGCGACGCAAGTCAGGATTCCAAAAGGAACAGGCTGGGGCGAGCCGGTAGAAGATGGGGGAAAAGCAAAGACATCCAGAAACGGCCGCGAGCCGCTCGTCTTCATAGCAATTTAACCTCTAGAAACCAAGGGAACTCGGAAGTGGTCCTTTGGATATCCCGGGTTCGCTATGTGACGCGTGGCTTCGCGACGCATATACGAGCAGAAATCGTTCACAAAGGGTGAAACGCTTGCGTAGATCGTTGCAGAGTAAATGGTATACTCGATAGCATGCTGTTTGGGCGTTGCCTGCCGCGAGTGCATATCTTTATTCGTTGCTTTACTTTCTTTTTCCCTTTTATTTTTCCCTTCACTTTTGGCGGGGCGGTCCGCTTTGAACGGTTCAAGGCGATGGATAGAAGCCGAAAGAAAAAAACGTCGGTTGAAACGCGGAGGAACCGCGGCTTCAAAGGGCTCGAAGAAACTCTTTCCGGTTGTAAAATAGCGAGGCGTACGTTCTACAATCCGTCAGCGTATTTTTCCGCCGCTGCTTGGCTGGATCGCCGGGCGAGCTCGAGGAACCGGCCCATTATGCGAACACGATGGCCCCGGCGTTCTTTCAGACTGTGAAAAGAAAAATTAAACAGGAACAGCTGGAAAGGAAGCTCCGGTAATGTTATTGATCCACCATCGCGTTGCAGCGAAAGAGAAAAGGACGGTGGAAAATAATCTAAAATGAACGAATAAATTTTCTCTCGCGAATAGAATGAATTTGGCGAATTTTTGTGCGACACGTTGCGTCGAATAAAATTCTTTTTGCTTGACGAGCCGTTGAAACAACACGAGGAACCGTCCTCGTAATAATAAGAAATTTCATCGTGCATATTGCAACAATTTCCATCTTTTTTATGAATTCACAGCGGGACGACCCGACATATTGCCTCGGTGAAGTGTTTTTCATTTTCCCGCGATATCCGTAGGGACTTGAGAATCGCTACTCAAAGCGCGGACGTCGTTCGACCAGCCTGAAAGGAAGAATCCTTTTCAGTTTTTCTTTCTGTGCACGATTTTCGTGAACCGGCTTAAATCGATGGCTCGTGAAAATCTTAGGGCTTCGTTAAGACTTCAAAGCTTTGCCTGCTGGCCATTGGTTTCGAATTAGCAGACTTACCCGGCCGTCGTTCGCGATACCAGACTCTGCCAGTTGATTGCGCCACGCTATTATTCTTTTCTATCCCCCTTGGCTTTTAATTCCATGCGGAAAATTCTTCGTAACGTAGGAAAAAAGGAAGGAACGAGTGAATAGCATTGGACGCGTTTTAAATAAGACTTTTACCGAAGTATGAACCATAAAGGAAATAGAATAAATAGAAAGAAGTAATTGTGTATTTGCTCTTAATTATGTATGAGAATACTTTATTTAAATATTTGGAGTGATATTTGACAGTAGTAATTGTAGGATAATCGATCGGTACGGAGGAAGTAAGTGAAATAAACCGTGAAAGTCAGACGATAGAAGTGTGATAACAATGATTGTAAAATTATTAAATCGTTAAATCGGGGCAGTAAGTAGAATAAGCCAGGAAAGTCAGACTGGTGGAGTAGCCACTAGATTTCGAATCGTGAAGTTTCAGGACTCGATACGATCGACTTCAGAAGGATTTTTTTTTTAATTTTTTCGGTGGGTCTCGTTCTTGTTCGTAGTTAATATGTGATTACTTCCTCAGAAGTTTCGTATAAAATATTTGGAATAGCCTAAAATTTGACAATTTGAAGCTGTTTGATCGATGGTTCCGAGAAAGCCTTCTTTATATTCTACACCAATAGTTCCTAAACTTTTATTAGTTACGGTGCACTTTAGAAAATGTACAAACATTTTGACTCACTTTGTATAAAAATTCTACGATTTACAACAATGGATACAACGGCGCGATTAAAAAAGGAGGGATGAATAACTTGCACTTTCGCAGCGGCTCGTCTGGTTTTATTCCAGGACGTACCAGTATACCGCGAACCCTTTGAGAATCACTGTTTTACACCTTCCTTGCATCAAGTGATTCAGGTTATTATGGAACTTTTCTTCCAAGTACACCTATAAGGTCCAAATTCCAAAATTTATGAGAAAAGAGATTTTTAAACAAAGTTGTTTATAATATTCGTATAAAATAATACTTATTTAAGAAAGGCAGTTTCTGAAAAAGTTGATTTAAAGTATACTTAAAAAATGCACTTCCCAGTGCTTAAAAAAATCCGTTTCATGTCATTTAGTGTTTTCGCAGGTTTTAGTGGAATTAAAAAATCCAACTAGAAAGAGCTTAAAGAGCTTTAAAAAAGATACCTGCTATAAAAAGAATTACAAAATTAATTAAAAGAGAGAAAGAGTACAAAAGGCTGGCAACAATATAAATTCGATAGTATCTGCAAAAAAACCAAAGATAAGTACAATTAAGGGAGAAAAAAACACGCAGTAAGCGAAAAAACCTTTAAAAAAAAACTCAAAGGAAAAAAGGGAAAAAGAGAGTACTTAACACAAGTGCCCTTTCCTTCGTTTGAGACCACTAGCAGCAGTATGTAACTGTAACAATAGAATTTAAATGATCCTCTAAAAAATGTAAAAAATCATCTTACCGACAAAAAAAGCAGGAAAGATCTAAATTCCGCGTTTTGCAGAGAATTATTACATCGTTAAAATATTATAGGAGAATCTTAACGGTTAAAAAGGAATTTAAGAGCGACGAATGGACGTAATTAATTTGATTCGGTAGCCAGGAGTCAGTAGTTGAAGTTGAAAGCTCTCTCTTTCTCTCTCTCTCTCTCTCTTTCTCTCTGTACACAGCGGTAGTTGGTATTTATTTCTCGTTGTGGAATCGCAGCGAAAAGTGATCCTCGCCGAAAGAGAAGGATCCGGCTCGTTTCTGCGGGGCTTTTTAATATCCTTGCAGCAATTATTCCGCGGAAGCGTACAAGGAATTAAACCACGGACGCCCCGGGGTTAATTAAATCCCGCAACGCAGTATTATTGCACACATACACGCGGCGCGTGCAGTTCCTCAAATTCGAGTAGTTTCGCGTCGTTGCTTGGTCGCGTGCATATGTACGTACGGGAACAAAACCCGTTTTCTTGTTCCCTCGTTTCGTTTAAACACGGCTGTGGCGAGCGTTATTACACCGTTGGAATCTGCGTTCGAGTATGCTACGTTTGCCTGCACAGTTACACCATCGATTCGCTACAGAATTCAAAATTTACAAAGGATGTGAATCTACCATGAATCTATCATAAAGCGAAGTTTCTGCCGTTTCCGCAGTGATATTTATAGCACATATCTTGCTTGTGATAGAAACTTCGACACGACGAATTTCTCTTCGATGGTTAAGCTGTAGAGAAAGCTTGGAAAAACATAGGAATCATATCGTCCGCTAAAGTAAAACCATACACGATATCCTCTCGATAGGAAACATTTCATCATTTGAACATTCACTCTGATTGTTTCTACGTTTACGTGAAACAGTTCCAGCTGACAGAGAAAATTTTGTGGCGACACTCGGCAACAATGTATATCGCCGAAACGAAGTGCCTAATGAGCTAGCAATATCCCAACGGTCCTTCCGCCGAATGTTCGAGAGAAAGGCGTGTGTGGAAACGGTCGCGGACGTCTAGCAAACGCATGGATAGTGGGAATATTGAGGGGCGACAAAAAGATACGAATCAAATGCGATCGACAGTAGAGTTTGAACCAGGAAGAGATAAAAGTCGAGTTGTAACCGGGCAGCGAGATCGACCAGCGAAACCGAGAGCGATAAGCGACGCGATCAAAAGAAGACACCTGTCAATAAATACATTATTGACCTAAACACCGAGTGATTAGTTAACGCACTACACCCAATATCACCTCAATTTTCTTTCTTGAACAATCGTGGAACCACAAACCTTCGACCGCAAGAAAAATTAACGTAATTGTTGGTTTCTGTTGCAGGTAAGCACCTTCACCGGCGGCCTAATCTCAAATAGCAATGACTCGTAAGTACTAATTATGGAGACGTTAACGTCATCAGCAGGATAAAGATAGATTTTCAGCGTGGTATCAGTTAAAAAGCCATATCGATTCGACATCACCTATACGTTCGAAGACTTAAAATCTGCGACAATCCTTTCTCGAGGAGATCGACCACCTTTTCCCGTTTAGTCGACCATTATTCCGACATCGACCGATGAAAGATCCGCGAGAATGACAGAGAAAGAAACGTAGAAGGCGGTGACGGAGAGAAACAAAGAATTTCGAGACGCGGTGTCATCGAGATTTCATAACTTTAACTTCACCCGGTGCAGTTTCTCGATTCGAGGTTAATTAAGCTCGGCAACGATAGAAAGAAAATTCTAGAACTTGGAAAAGGGGCGAAGCGAGTGAAAGATGGCTCCACGGTCCTGAACGAATAATTAATAATCCTCTTCGCGAGCTTCCTCTCGGAACGTACGCGGTTTCTTCAGTTTCTCTTGTGCCTTTTTTCGTTCGCGAAATCGCCTCGTTCGCGCAGGAGTCTGTCAGAAGTCTCGTAAAAGGATTTTCAAGATGTCGGGACGAGTTGATCGACGCGTACAAGCCTGTGTTTACGAGCGCCTCTAATTGGCTGAATGTAGGGCCACGAGATTCGGCGGCCAAGAAAGTTTCCGCGAAGGTAAATGTTGCCGCCGACGAGACAAATATTGGCACATGATTTACGGATACAAATATTGGCGCTCGTTAGTGTCCGCGGCGGTACGAATTGTCGAATCAGAATGGCTGGAACCGGATGTTAGGAAATACGTGCCCCCTCTTCTACTTCCATTTTCTTCCCTTTTCTCAGCGACCGTTTGCAACGAGATTTTCTTGCTCTGGTATCAGAGATTTCGTGAATTTCGTCTTCGAACGAGGACATCGAGAAACTTCTGTGAAATTCATACGATTCCAGTATCGTTTATTACGTTATATTTTACTATTTCTAAATATTTCTATCTTTCAAATATTCACATACAGGGTATTTCGTTTGACTGAAAGCTATAGAATACCTCACGAATGATTAAACTTATAAAAAAAACATTTTGACAAAAGTTATTTGATTCGATGGGGGCGGGCCATCATATGGTAGGAATTATCGTTTAGCAGATTTAGCGCTTGAGGAGATTTTGAGATCAATCTATTGTTCCCTGTCAAACATTATTAATCTATTTATGTCGTATTTATTATTTATTATGTATTTATTAACCAATTTATTGTATTGCATTCCCTGTCAAACATGATTAACCTATTTATGTCGATATTTTAACTTAATTATGTAGATATTGTAACTTCAATTTGTCGTACGTAAGACAAGAAAAAACGCGAAGCGATATTCTTATGTTTACGTTGTCTGTGTTTTTCATACGATAAATTGGAATTAAAATTTCTACTAGATTAACAATTTCTCGATATAAATAAGTCAATATTTTTTTTTTTTAGAGATAGATCGATAAATGTACTAAAAAATATATAGTTCCATGTTAGAAAGGTTGACTTTGAACTATTCTGCGCTATTGGATCTACAAAAGAATAATTTGCACCGTATGATGCCCCCCTACGAACCAAATAACTTTTGATATCAACATTTTGTTGACAACTATAACCCTTTGTGAGATATTCTATTGTTTCCAATTAAAATACCCTGTATATGTATAGTGAGATACGTTCTTCGCGAATATCGCAGAAAAGATCGCGAAACGAAGGGAACGATCGTGTGGCTTTGAAGGGCATACGAAAGCATTGTAGCATACGAAACCGCCGTTTTGTTGGAATGGAATTAAGAGGAGCTTACGCATTTTACCATTTGGAAACAGGCGGCGAAGCGACGAGGCGTATAAGCGAAGTCGCGAGTACCGTGCAACTACGTCGCGTGGCTAAATCATGCTAAGCCTTGTTTATGCAGCTGCAAATTATGTTATTGCTCGAAGCGGGATGGCAAACGGTGCACGCAGTTAACGGTACCCCGATATTAATGATTAATTGGGCGTTCAGTGTGGGCTGGCACGAACGGACTTCTCATAAATTCGCGATCGAGCGAATCGTATTAACTTTTACTCGGCCGTACGTATCCCTTTGCGACATTTACACTCTTTCCCTGCTACGATTAATCTTGGAACGTGGATTCTTCCTCCTCGGTCTACTTTTTCCTCTGACGAAATATCACGGTGAAATTCAGCTCGCGCGAACCCGTAATTGCGGTTACGTAAAGGGTCGAGTTTCGAGTAAAAGTGATTTAAGAGATGTTAGAAGATTCAAAGAAGTTTGTTATTAAAAAATATTAAGGAATTAGCAGGTTACTACGTGCTGTTACTTTCTCCCTTTTTTTCTCCCGTAAAAGTAATATGTTTTAAGACAAGTTTGAGATTCTTTTCTCTTAGGATTTTAATGGTTGCTCGCTGTAAAGAATTCATTTCAGTCACGAGACGGTAACGTTTTCCTTAAGCAGACCGTAAGGATCGTAGCTATAAAGGGAAAAACCGGTGGAAACTCGGGACACAGAGGAGATTTTAATTCCGCCCTTAGTCTCGCCGGCCGACAAATAATTGCCGCATAAATTCCGTTGCATGTTCTTGATAAAATGAATCTTAATTCGTCCACGGGGGAAGCCGTAATCGGCGAGATTGGGGGAATCCGAAACTGAAATTTCATTTCCCTGGCCCTGAAGCCCTCTTCAGTCAAGCCAATTCTCTGTCTCAACCAAACCTATTATATCATCAAGAAGATCCTTCAGTTTAATCCTGGTGAAATTTATTTCACCTCGTACGAAGATCAAATGCACATTTCTATAATTTCCCATATCGTCGACGTTGGACCTATCGACCTTTAATAATAAATGGATGAAAGAATAATTGATTTTCCTTCTTAATCGTCAATTGCACGAACGAAAGATCTGATATTAGCCATTTGAATTACTGTATTTTCTCTGTAATTTATCGTCATTATGTTCCTCATAATTAATCAATTATCATCCCCACTACTGGGAGCAGATCTCCCCAGGAACCCTAGTTTTCCCTTTGAGACGACGTGAAGTTCGACGGCTGAGCAGTATAATCTAATACGAATTCAATCGTGCGTGATAAAATACTAATTATCCATGAGACAATGATTAAACTTTTTCATTCCTGGTTTTTTAAAATGTAATTTTTGCTAAATTTTTTATATTTGTGAGATTTGATTGAAATGAGATCAAACACGATATAGCTTGAATCATATTTACATGTATATATAACAGGCGAAAGTAAAATTAATTAATGTCACTAAATAAGCAAATTTGCTTTAAATTATATCGTGGTTGGTCTTGTTTTAATCAGAAAAATCTGAAAATCGCACCAATAAAAATGGAAAATAAACGGGATTCGTTGTTGCATTAACAGTGTCTAACCGATATGTTTCTTTTCATCAACCCTGTCTTTCTCTAGACTCGACAAAATAACGGCTCGTATTTACGTAATCGCGAATCCTGTATACGATAATTCATCGCCGAGGAGTTCCGATTTTCGGCCAATTATGGAGAAAATACTGTAATTCGATAGTTCTATAGATTAAGATTTCCCATTTAGTTGCACAATGTGATGACTAACAACCTAATGTATTCTGTTCTGATTATAAATTTCAAAATCTTATCATGAAACAAATATTATAGCCGCCTAACATAATTAACGAGACAAACTCTCTGGATTTCCTGGAATTTCTATTCCCTCGGCACCAAGAAGTAACCACAGCTACCCTAATCAAGCATTTCTATAGACGATCAAAGATATACCCGGTTATCGATTCTCTTGAATCCGATTCATCGAGATTCCCCAGGCAACTGATGGTGGTGGTCTCATAAGCAACTCCACGGTGCAAACAAACATTCGACGACCAAATAACGCCGTTTCCTCGACTCTTCCTGTATCGCAGTCAAGTGTGCCAGCTCGATCGTTTTCGAGGGTGAACGCCTTCCAGGAAAAGACGAAGAGTCTGGAAGGCATAATAGAACTTCGTGACATTCGGTAGGACCAACGGTGTGCCTGTCCTTTGTTTCAGACGTAAGGGAATGTCATCCCTTATTGCTACCACCCACGACCGCCAACTCCATGGACCAAAGACGAGGGTGTGGTGTTCAACGTCTGTTCGATAGAACGATCGACCCCTTTCGACCGCTCGTGGAATGCGAGAATTTATTCCACCAACATTCTGTCGGCTGGTTGTCGGACGTTTCCTACTCTTCGAACGAGAATATTCGTTTTTTAATCGGTTCTTTGGTTCTTCTGTTGGCTGACGCCTTCGACAACGTTGGTTCGCTTCTGCTTTCGCATTCCACGAATACTTCTTACCTTTCAGTAGCAGATCTCTTTAATTTTTCTACCTCTTTTTCATTGAATTTGTACTTATGATCAATTTCGCGAAATATAATAATACTGCTTTTCGATTTCTCTCTCTTTCTCTGGAAAAGTTTGAAAGTAACACTTCGATCTAGCAGTATCTTTCCACGTCAGATTTCTTAACATTTTCGTTATGGTACCAAAATATGGTCCCAAAACTGAAGATCGACATACTTCGGTATATTAATGCAAAGTTTTTGTCGCAATAACTTACAGATGCAACTTCTTGTTAATTGGGAGAAGTATACACATGTACATTCATATATTTATAACGTAACACGTATAAATGAAAATAAAAAAGACAAACGTTTTTCGAAGAACGTATATATACCCTTCTGACAATTGATTATTTTATATTTGAACATGGATATACACGAAAGGATTAATAACAGACTTGTCTCGCATTGTCCTATAAAAACTAAAATCGGGAGTAAATGTCCGAAAAGAACGTAGTTTCAGCATGACGAAGAATTAGCGGAAATTACGAGGTTCGCGACTTAAATTGCAGCAATTTTTCGTGCGGGGAATTACTTACAGCTCGGTCGGCAAACGTATGCGGTCGTCGCTCGAACTTCTGGTTCGTCGTACCGTAAATAGCAGAAAATTCCAGGATGGCGAATTTTCTGCCAGTTTCAGGTTATCCTTCGCGCACCGATTTGCTCGTGAAAAAATGTTTAAACCGCTATGACGCCTGAAAAATACGAAAAGACACCTCTAACTCCGCGTTTCCTAGCTCCGTGGCTTTGGGGATATTCGTTAAGCGATCGCACGCGCCACCTCTCTGAAGAAATCCTCGTTTTTTCACGTCGTGCAACGTGTCGGAGAAAAATTGTGGGCAACGCGAACAAAAAAAAAAAAGAATCTTAAGGTGAAAAGCTGTGGGATCGCGTGCCGCTGAAAATTAGCGCGAAACGAATGAGCAAAATCGTGTTTGCAACACGGATGTCTACTCGTGTTCTTGAGTGTGTGATTTATAATACGCGTGATGTTAGCTGAGCGTAAGCATAGGTATGTTTCTAAACTGATGCATCTGATTTTTGTGCAGTCCTACTTCGTTTTTTCTGATATAATTGGGATTACTAAGATTGGTCTCTTATCTTGAAGTTCATTTTACGTGAAGATTACAGGAGAAAAATATGGCAAGCGCAATTTTGTTGGCTTTCTGATTATAGCGTTACTTAATGATCGAAAGGATGACGTTAAAATATAACATAGCTAGAAAGAGAGGCAACGTATTTGGCCCGAAAATATAAGAATACAAATCTTGCCATGATAATATGTTCATGTTTTGTGGAAAACTAATCGCAAATATGATAACCAATACTTTAGGAAACCGTATTCTTCATGTGGAAATTTTTCAAGAGAATCCCCTTTTAAATCACGTTTTACTAGTACGTATATCCTTTCTCGATAAAATAGTGTCTTACGAAACAACTATCTTACTAACAAAATCAATGGAAACACTCGAAACTAAATCTAAACTAGCGACCAGTGGACATTCGTTAAATGACCGCTGCAGGGTACTGCAGGGTACGTGGCTCTCTGTTATACTTGACCCTCACAAAATTTAGACATCGATTCAGACGAGATAAATGGATATAACTTGTTCACTTGAAACGTAGAAACCAAGGTCTATACATTTTACAGAAATTTTATAGATTTTAAGTATCTTTCTGCACTGAAATTTACGTGTTTGGTTGGTGAATGGTTTTCGTGGATATCTCAATGAAATTGGTAGTAATTCTGTCGAAAAGAAATTCGATCTTTTGGAATAAAGAGAACTTTGATATTCTGCTGACATTAATCACATGGAGACCGTATAAATGTCTGATACGATGCAGCCTCTGCAGAACTTTATCCGCACTCTTTTCTATTAATTTTACGAGACTGGAAAGAACGTGGAAACTATAATTGGATTTTACAATCCCAGTGGCATGAATTCCCTCCGTAAATTTGCATTTTGAAGTTGCTTGTGGAAGCGGAACTTCGATAGTTTCTTTGTCGTCGTAAGGGCGACACAACGGTGAGTCAAGAAAATTCATAATTCTCCTGTTCCTCCTTTTTCATCACAGTTACGCGCCCCCTCTCGAAAGAAACATATTATATTATTGATGTGTTAGAATAGCCTATGAAAACTTACCTACGAACGCATCTCACACGAGTAGGAAACTACAAATTCGCATACGATAGTAGAATAAAAGAATATGAAGTAACCAAGTAGCATTCGTGTGTCTAATGCGAAAGAGCGTAACGTTCATAGGACGAAAGGAGAGTCTGCAGGTCTGGAATTTACTGTCGCGACTTCCACTTGAGGGAACAGGCCAGCTTATATTTACTGGCGGAAGAGGTAGAACTTCAATTATTTTCCTGGCCGCAATAGTCATGCGTCTTGCGGAAATTCCACGGGAAGAAGCACGTCGACTGAAAAGAATTTTGCCCGTTGCAAAGGTGCCGTGATGCTCACCGGAAGAGGAATTACGGCTCGCCTCGTTCCATGCTCTAACCGTCGCTCTGATCATTTTTTTCTTAAACCACTGTAAATGTTCTCTTCCTCGTAAACGTGATCACTTATCCTCCTTATAATACTATATTTACGAAACCTCCGTTTTATTTTTTAATTCTGTTGCTTCCATACTTTTTATCTATCCTTTTTCCTTTTCTGTTTTTTTTTTTTTTATCAATTAAAACATTTTAACGAGACAGATACTCTCTGACAAAGCAGAAGATAGTTTCGTCGTACGTTCCAAACTTTCGGATTTCCGAGTAATGATTCACGTACGTCAAGTAATTCACGAACCACGACGAGAAAGGGAATATCTTTGCACTAAAACTTTAGGAGTAGTTGGAACCAGCATCCAGAAGGATGGTGCGACCAATACTGGAAAGGCTGAGTCCTTGTGCCGATCGTTGGGGTCAGATTCGCGGCGGCAGTGGTATAGCCCCTGTCGTTGGTTAAACACATCTCCAAGAGAACTGCGGTCTGAACTCGAACGCTGACCTACTAAGCTGATGAATACATAGAAAAGTCTCGTATCTTCCTAATAACCGTTCGAAGTGCCGTATCGTCCTTTGAATTAGACAATTATCGGACTACACTTGATCAAAATATCCTCCACTCGTCGATTCATTCCATAATGTGCGAATCGTACGTCTCATCCGGGAAATCGATTATCAATATTTTGTGTCCATCTTCCTTCCAATCACGGAGGGTAGATTTCAACGACTGCATAAAATAGCAGTTAGATTCTCAGATTGGATCGTCGATCTCTCATTGCTCGAAGTGCTCGAATTGAAATCGAAGGAAGAGGCAGATAGCGCAGCTTAAGAGCCGAACGAGCGAAAAGAAAAAAGAAAGAGAGAAGGAGGAGTGAAATTTTTCTAGAAAGCAGCTGGTAGCACGGTCTCTCACGGCGGCGTATATTTACAGGCGTGGAGTTTCAATTATTCCCCCTGGTCGTGTCGCAATACGTCACGCGTTGGCTGTGTATTAAGAAAATGCCGAGACGTGTGGCCCATGAATCGAATCGGGTCCTCGTTTCTTCGACTTTTCTCTCGGCACACAGTTGCAACAACGTACAAAGACCGGAGTATACGTGTACACACAAAGGAAGAGAGGCGGTGGAGAGTTTTCGTTTCACGACACCGGATTTATCTTCCCCGAGGAAATTAGAAAAGGCATTGTTACGCCATGCGGCTTGCCATAGATCATATTCTTCACTGTCGGTCGCGGCACTATAATGTCACAGACGGATCGTCGCGGCTGCCCGGCAAAATAAACATTGTAGTGGCAAGCGCATGGTTCATTAAGCAGAGCGACCTCCAGAAACGTCGATTCGTGGCCGTTATTTGATCTGGCGTAAAAGACGGTGGCGTGATCCGAAGGTAGTGGGGGTCGCCTTCCAGAAAGAATCAGAACGTTTCGAGAAGCCAAACAGTCTACACATATTTTGTATCGCGCATTACATTGTCACATTTCCTTTTGTTATTCCATTTAGATTTTCTAGTTAATAAGTTGTGCAATAAACATTAATTCAGTTGTGTTGATTCTGTGAGATTTCATTGAACTACCCTTATTATCATAATCGAAATAAGGGAATCGATCAGTTCGTGGCGTCGATAGTTCAATCGTAACGAGAACTTACAACTCTCGTTGACGTGATATCTCGCGATCGCGTCTCTCCGCGAATGATCGAAACATTTTGGTCCTTCGAGCCGGATCACGTGCCAGTGAAGAGTGCACTTACCAGTGACCACACAGTGCCACGTGACTTTATCAAAACCACTACAGCGAAACCAGTGACGTCAGGCGCGTCATCTTCGAAGAAGCACATCCCATTGGCAAGGGAACGCAACCACGCAGCCTTCCATCGCAGCTGGACAATCATCAACGCAACGAATTTCACAACTTAACATACACGCGACCTCACGCCGCACGACAGTAAGGTAAGCTCGTTCCTTATTTCAACCATCTCCTATCCTCGGCAACGATGACGAGCGAAGACCAACTCATCTCTCTGCGTCGGAGACGAGGCTATTGTAGCGGCCGATTCACATATTTATCGAATCGATCTACTGGACGAGTACGAGCAATCTGAGAGTCAGCAAAATTCCTTATTAAAGAATTACGAGAAACAACTGACCGAAGTTGCGAGTCAATTCGAAGCGATTCAACTCGAATTAGAAGTATTGGACGAGGAGGAACAAGCGCGCGGCTTCGAAATAAGGGATCAGTACGTCGCGGTAGACACAAGGCTACAAAATCTTCTGAGGAACGCGCAAACAGCTTCGCCGTCGACATCCATAAACCCTCCAACCTGTGCATCATCCGCAAGTTTAAATCCGATATCCATTAAATTACCAGATCTTCGGCTCCCTACCTTTGACGGAAGCTTAGAAAAATGGAACACGTTTTATGATACCTTTTCCTCCATAATCGATAAAAATCCTAGTCTCACTGACATACAGAAATTCCATTACCTGCAGTCCGCCCTGCAAGGAGAAGCAGCCGATTGTTTAAACGCGTTACCCCTTAGTAATGTAAACTACAGTCAGGCTATTGCCGTTCTCAAGGAAAGTTTCGAATGTCCACGATACACAGCTTTCAGTCACTGCATGGCAATAATTGATTATCCAAGGATAACCAAGGAATCTCCAACGGAATTAAGGCGCTTAGTCCACACATTTAAACAACACATATATGCATTGAACAAATTAGGAGAATCCTACCCCGATACCAGTGCTATGCTCAACAGCCTCATCCTCTCGAAAATACCACTAAGTATCCAAAAGCAATGGGAAATGACGCTGCCCAATAACGAGGTGCCTCCGTACATTCATTTACTAAACTTCCTAGAGAGATTAGCACGAAGCTCCAAACCGATCACCACAGTCAGACAAACAAGAGAATCACCGGAACAAACTACTCCTGTCCGTCAACGCGCATCACGAGGGCATGCACTTACGGCGACACAGGTTACTCCAGCATGCCCCACCTGTCAAGGACCACACCCCATTTGGAGATGTGACACCTTCAAAACCAAATCCCTTCGCGAACGCATTCGGGAGGTCAAAAGGGCATCACTATGCCTCAACTGCCTCGGGAAAGGGCACACAACGAAGCATTGTTTCGCAGGATCATGTCGCGTATGCGGAGAACGACATCATACAATGCTGCATAGGACAAAACGCCATTCAGGGTCTCGTTCCAGCACGTCCAGCCCGAAATCTTCCCCATCAAATAGCCGATCCACAACACCTTCTTCACCACCCTACGTATCACCCACTCGTCGCAAAAGGCACACAACAGACCACAGATCGGAAACACCACGAACAGCCGCGTCTGCAAGTCCACCGCCCAGTGACAAACGAACACACAACCAATGACGCCGACGATCGACGACTCCGTTCATGACCGAACATATCAAACCAATAGCATCCGAATTACTGTCCAATGATCTAGTCATCACAGCGCAGATTAATATTTTGAATGATAAACAGCAACCAATCCGTTGTCGAGCGTTGCTCGACACCGGATCCAGTATGAACTTCATTACCGAGGAATTAGCAAAATCGTTAAGGATAAGGCAAAACAAATGTTCGGTCCCGATCGGAGCTCTAGATACCTTGACAACGACCTCTAAGCGACACATCACGGCCACGATCACTTCCACTGACGGTACATACACGCGGACATTAACGTTCCTTATCATTCCAATCATATCAACCTTAATTCCCAGCGAACCCATCGATCGTTCGACACTTGAGATACCAAAAAATCTCAAATTGGCCGATCCACGATTTCATTTACCAGCTCCGATAGATGTACTATTAAGCTCAGGTTCAACACTCGCGTCGATGTGTGTGGGACAAGTCAACCTCACGCAGCCAGACGAGCCTGGACTGCGTTTGCAAAAGACGCGATTCGGATGGGTAATCGGGGGGAGTCCAACTTCCCAAACCGCTACAAACATATTTCACACATCCACGACGACTTTACAAGCAGACCTCGCGCGGTTTTGGGAAATCGATGAAGGACCCTCAATTAAACATATCTCAGACGCAGATCGACGATGCGAAGAACACTTCCAAGCCCACACCCGACGCACCAGCGAAGGACGATACATCGTCGCTCTACCTTTCAACGATCAGCTTCAGTCACTCGGATCCTCTAAAACGCTGGCGAGTAAACGACTCGCCTCACTCAATCGCCGATTCCAGCGCGACAAACGCTTCGAATCAGAATATCGAACGGTAATACAGGAATACCTGGCGTTGGGACACATGACGAAGGTCAATGACAACCACTCCGACGACAACGGATACTATTTACCCCATCATGGCGTGACCAAAGCATCGAGTCAAACCACCAAACTCCGTGTAGTTTTCGACGGATCGGCACCAAGCACTACCGGAACCTCCTTAAACGATACACTTCACACAGGACCCAAGTTACAGGAAGATTTATTTTATATATTAATTAGATTCCGCGCTCATCAATACGTACTCACCGGCGACATCGAGAAAATGTATCGGCAATTCCTCGTACGACCAGAGGATCGGAAATATCAAAGGATATTATGGCGCAGCGCGAGTGGAGAAACAGAAACATATGAGCTTAACACTGTAACGTTCGGTTTATCCGCAGCCCCGTATCTAGCTATTCGGTGCCTCAAGCAACTGGCAGAGGACGAAGGACATCGATTTCCACGTGCAGCACAGGTACTGCAGCGGGATTTCTACGTCGACGACGCTCTCACCGGAGCTGAAACGAAGGACGAAGCCCTCACGCTCAGAACAGAACTCACCAATTTACTTCAACTGGCCGGCTTAAACATACGAAAATGGGCGTCAAACGATAATGACTTATTACACGGACTCTCCTTAGAAGAAACAAATCACCAACATTTTTTGGGCGACTCGCAAACCTTGAAGACGCTGGGAGTGTTATGGAATTCATCCGACGACTCTATTCTTTACTCGGTCGAAGTCAAACCCACGCCGTCTCGAGTCACGAAACGAATCATCAGCTCGGAGATTGCAAAAATTTACGATCCGCTCGGTCTGCTCGCACCGGTGATTGTTCGGGCCAAGATGCTACTTCAACGAATATGGTCGTCGAAAATCGATTGGGATGAATCACTTCCGATCGAGTTACATACAGAGTGGGAAAGGTACTATGCCCAATTACCCTTATTAAACAACGTCAGGTTCCCACGCAAGGCAATAATCGAGTCCGCAATGGAAATTGAACTGCATGGTTTCTGCGATGCCAGCGAAAAGGCTTACGGAGCCTGTATTTATCTTCGAACCCTTAACACCAACGGCCGTGTTTGGACCCAACTTTTAACCGCAAAATCGAAAGTCGCCCCACTCAAGTGCCAGACCATTCCTCGGCTCGAGCTGAGCGGAGCACTCCTTCTTACGTCCCTGATGTCGACAATACAACAAGCCCTATCCCACAAAATTACTCGAACTATCTATTGGACCGATTCCACTATCGTCCTCCATTGGCTCAATACATCACCTCACACCCTTAAAACATTCGTCGCTAACAGAGTCTCCGAAATTCAAACAAAAACCAGCATCCGTGATTGGCGCCACGTTCCTACCGACGACAATCCCGCGGACTTAATATCACGCGGCCAAACACCCGAAGAGTTTCTGCGCCCAACCATCTGGCAGCACGGTCCTGCATGGCTCTACCAGTCGGAAGGCTATTGGCCGACATGGGCGCTAACACCGCAAATTGAAGTACCGGAGCAGAAGGGGGCGATTTGTCTGTCCACAAACCCCCCCGATTACTGTTTGTTGCAAAGGTATTCATCCTGGCCCAAGTTGATACGAATCATAGCTCGTTGCCTCCGTTGGAAACAGAAAAGGAACCGAGCGGCACCCCTAACCGTTACCGAATTACGCATAACGCACAATAAACTGATAAAATTGTTGCAAAACATCCATTTCTCCGAGGAAATTCGCACACTCCAAAAAGATCGGAACGCGGCGATAAAGGGTAAGCTCACGCGACTCAATCCGTTCATAGACAAGGAAGGAATATTGCGAGTCGGGGGTCGACTTAGTCATTCGTCGATGACCTTCGCCCAGAAACATCCCATAGTATTACCTAAGTCATCCGTTACAACACGCATCATAGACCACGAGCACAAGATCCACATGCATTCCGGAACGCAGGCTACGTTATACGCAGTAAGACAAAGATACTGGCCCGTTGACGGTCGAAGTCAAGTATGGCGGGCGATCAAAGGCTGCGTCCGCTGCTGCCGCGCTCAACCACCGCCGGTAGAATACGTGATGGGTAATCTGCCGGAGGCGCGAGTAACGGAATCTCGCCCATTTACAAACGTCGGCGTCGATTACTGCGGGCCGTTCCACATCAAGGAAAAACGAGATCGTAACCGTCGTCAGATAAAAGTATACGTAGCCATTTTCGTATGCCTAGCAATTAAAGCGGTACACATCGAGCTCGTTGACGATCTCACTAGCGAAGCCTTCATCGCCGCTCTTCGCAGATTTATCGCTCGACGAGGCTATTGCTCCACCATCCATTCTGATAACGGCACCAACTTCAGAGGAGCAAGCAACGAATTACGAGAGCTTCACGATTTATTACAATCGGACGATCACAAGGAAAAAGTAACCGCATTTTTAGCCGACAAACAAATCGAATGGCGCTTCATTCCCCCTCATTCGCCGCATTTCGGTGGGCTATGGGAAGCAGCGGTGAAGTCATTTAAACGCCACCTCAGGCGTGTAGCCGGCAACGAGTTACTCACCTCTGAACAATTGAATACTCTTATCATAGAAATAGAAGCAGTCCTCAATTCCCGCCCGCTAACTCCTATCTCCACCGATCCAAACGATCTCCTAGTCCTCACTCCCGGACATTTTCTCATTGGCGATTCACTAATGTGCTTACGTGATCGAGATTTCAGAGACATTCCATCGAACCGACTCTCCAGATGGCAGCATATCCAACAGCTTAAACAGCATTTTTGGAACCGCTGGCATAAGGAGTATTTGAACGAGCTAACCAACCGCAATAAGTGGAGCAAGGGTGGACACGGCATCCAAAAAGGCACAATCGTCATCCTCAGAGAGGACAACGTTCCCTCCATGCATTGGCCTCTGGGCCGAGTTATCAAGGTTCATCCAGGCGCCGATGGTGTCATCCGGACAGCTACAGTTCAGACGGCAAAGAGCGTTTTGGATCGGGCCGTCAAAAGGCTTGTCCCACTGCCAATTCAACCCGATCTCGAGAAACCCGAACAACTAGCCACCGAGACGAACTAAGATGGGAACTTCAACCACATCTCGCTAATTTGATCGGTACCCTCTCAACGGGGGGAGGATGTTACGCCATGCGGCTTGCCATAGATCATATTCTTCACTGTCGGTCGCGGCACTATAATGTCACAGACGGATCGTCGCGGCTGCCCGGCAAAATAAACATTGTAGTGGCAAGCGCATGGTTCATTAAGCAGAGCGACCTCCAGAAACGTCGATTCGTGGCCGTTATTTGATCTGGCGTAAAAGACGGTGGCGTGATCCGAAGGTAGTGGGGGTCGCCTTCCAGAAAGAATCAGAACGTTTCGAGAAGCCAAACAGTCTACACATATTTTGTATCGCGCATTACATTGTCACATTTCCTTTTGTTATTCCATTTAGATTTCTAGTTAATAAGTTGTGCAATAAACATTAATTCAGTTGTGTTGATTCTGTGAGATTTCATTGAACTACCCTTATTATCATAATCGAAATAAGGGAATCGATCAGTTCGTGGCGTCGATAGTTCAATCGTAACGAGAACTTACAACTCTCGTTGACGTGATATCTCGCGATCGCGTCTCTCCGCGAATGATCGAAACAGGCATCCTTCGTGACGCCTCTCGCGAGCTCTGACCTACTGTTGCCGCCTCTTCTCGTTATCCCTCTTCGTCTATACTCGAAGAATTATATATTACATATCCGGAAGCGATATATCACAGACAACTTCGAAAGCACAAAAATATCACGGGGCAAACGAGTTTAATACGTCGTTACAGATGGTTAATAGTATTAGATGCACACAGAAATGAAATGTTGGAAAAAGAAATTATACTGGAAACGATATAGCGCGACCAAAAAATAGAAAGAAGCTAAAGTTTAGTCGTCCCGAGTGTCTTCTAAAGCGCCGCTTAATACTTTAATTTACTTACTATATGTAATTTCGCGTGGAATATTTATGTCTGGTTTTAGAGAGAGATTTCATAACAGAGCTCGGAGCCTATTATTTACATGGAAATTGCGATGAACGAGTTAGGAATATATACTATTCTAAAAAAGGGAGAGTTCCATCGCGTAGCTGTACCACGAACAATCCACGAAGTAGGAAGAAGTTTATTCCTAAACGAGTTGGCGCGAATTTCTCGTCCCCTCCTTCCCACTCGAGCATTCAGTTCGAAACTAAAGTCCTCGCAGCAGCGATCTTAACACAATGATCGATCGGAAGCCTTAATTACACCGAAAAACGTGAATTTTAATTGAGCACGAGGAGTCCATTAAACGCAGAATCGAGGCGGTCTCGATCAAGTTCACAAACTAGTCCCATTTTCTTGAACAGCCCACTTCTCTATTCTAATTCCCCGTCATTATTTCTTTCGCGAACGAATTCGAAACTTTCTTTGCGGATTTCTCCACTCAGGAATATTCTCCTCCAGATTTCACGAAAGCACGCGTTAACCGTAAATTAAAAAGCCTTTAAGCCGGGAACTCGCGACAGATGTTCCGCATCCACGCCATAAACTTTGTCACTGTCGAGCGTTAACAATACAAAAATAGCCGGTACCACGTGTCAACTGTCGGCTAGCCATTAATCACGGACAACATTAGGCCGTGGAATAAGGGTGGCCGCGACAGACCCATGGCGATCTTCCAAAACCTGTTCCTAGCACGGATTGCTGATGTGGCCGAAGATGAATTCCCTCTCACGGAGCAAATAAGACGTCAGTCGGGTGACGTGCAACGATATTCGTCCTCGTACGGAAACCAAGAAACGAGCAGACGACGATTTCCGGTTCCACCGTCGACGTTACTCCCTTCTTGTCTTCCTGGCGCATCCGTGTCGCCTATTAGCTCGAGGAATTCACGTTGGAGGTTTATTCGTATGCGAAGATCTCCTGGATGTGATTCTCCACTGCACGTGAAATTTGAGTTTTAGGAAGGAAAAGCGTCACGAGCGTCGTGATTCGAAATAAAGATTTCGAACGTCTGAATATTCTACTTTCCTTCTTTCTCTTACGCCGCATATTCCAATTTTTTTAAACATTGCCAGGATATTATGGAATTACATAAATATAGTTGGTGTATAATTTTATTTAAAAATTCGAGTAAAAATAGAAAATATGAGGAGAAGGATTTGTAGACGTCAAATAGTGATTTTTATAGTACATCGAACAAATAACATTTCGATGGAAATATGCTAGTATGGATCCTTCTCACAGAACTTGTTCATTAGCCAATATTCATGAATCTTCTACTCACGAAAAGTAACCACTCGTTTTACTTACATATTGTTGAAAATGGTGGATCTTAATTGCCGAAATAAAAGTAAAGGAATACTAAGGTTGCACTTAGAATTCATATAAAAATAGTTTTAGATTTATTTAATAAATGATTTCCAGGATCTTTGTCGATATACATTTGCACTCTATTCGTCTCACCATCTTCCATACCACACTGCCAACGGAACAGTTGCATTCGTTTGTTTCTCGAGACGCTGTGCACACACATACTTCCATACACTCATACGTGTGTCATTACTACGCGGCTAATCTAGCACACAAAATTATACATATCTCAATACATATAAATTGTGCTCCTAATTCATATCCTATATAAAGGGCTCTCACCTGTTAGATAAAAAAAAGAACTAAATATATAAGTCTGACGAACAGATATAAAGAGTCGATAGATTTATTAAAAAGAAATCGATACATAATAATACTCACAGCATAGTCCGATTGGAAATCTCAAACACCGTACTTGTGTGCGACATAAACGAGTGCTTCAAAGTCTAAAAGAAACGAGAAACTCTAGATTTTATCTACGGAGCACTCAAAGTGTCCGTCTCTACGCTTTTAATCGAAACACCTGGAACATTTCGACATTATGACTCATCGATGGAAATACTCTCTGTCATTTATTAGCAAAGAGAATCAACGCGGCTCGTTCTTCGCCTTTGAAAAGCCACTCGTGCAGTCGCATCGTGGCAAGTGGCCGTGGAAACAGGAGAGCATTGCAAAGGAGGAAAAATCAAACAGCGATATAAATTCCATTGGAAACGAGGATAAGGGAGAAGGCGAGAGTGGGGAGCGAGCTGATTCGAGTAGCTTCAGGCAGACGCTGCTGATCGAACCCTCTACAACTCGTCCCTCTACAACGGCAACGTCACCGACCGACCTCCGTCGCTTGTTGAATATTTGATAACGTCCTGCATGCCGGAAGTGCACTCCATATCGGCGCATACGGGCAGAGATACGTATCGGGTGGTGCTGTCTACATCGACCTACGGTGATACGCGTATGCGCCGTGATGCGCATCCAGATGCGGCGTACGTGTCCCGAAGGGAGAAAGCCCTGCTACGGGGGACAAGACATTTCGACTGAAATCACGCGCGATCGGAATACTAATTAATTCACCCTTGTGGCTACATCGCCGCGTCTCTTCTTCCCATAGCGTCTGTTGCTCGCCTGAATCTGTTCTCAAAGGAATACAATCTTGTGAAAAGTTCGGCACGATGCGGCATACGAGAATAGAAAAATATAGTAGAACCTCGGATATAGCAATCTCTGTGCAGTAGTACAGGGACGATCTCGTTGTGAGATTTAAGATTATGAAAATGCAGTAGAATCTCTATTTTTCGAACATCTTTTATGCAAACACTCTGCAAATTTGATTTGAAAATATTTGTTGTAGTCGTTCGCAGGTGATGCGTCTATTACCGGCGCTGTCCCTTTAACACGACTACGATCTGAAAATCCAACTTTTAGCCGAAAAGACCGTGCGCTGCAGACTATATAAGGCGCAGACAGACGTGGCATCTGCTTAGAGGCTCGCACCGTCTCTGCAAGCTTAAGAGAAATTGAATTTTAAAAATTCACCTAGAAGTTCGGATGTATCTTTTCATACAGCGGTGCGGGAATCAAGAGATTGCCACGTTAACAGAAAAATTGAATTCGTCGTTCTCTGCGCGGGATTCTCCGGATCTGATTAAAAATATACTCCTCGGTCATCCTTCCTAGAAGCTACCAATTACCAAACCGATATACGATTAAGCTAGAAATTCCCTCTAAAAGCAACGAAGGAAATCTTCACGGAAATCTTCGCGGAAATCCTCATGGACGAAATCAATGACCCAACAAAACACCCATGCGTCTCGTAATTTTCACGAAAGAGCCAGTGCTGAGAAAGGAAGATACGGCTCTTCCATCAGGATCCTCCGATTTGTTCCATCGACCTCGTCTTCTTTTACCTGAACGCACTCTATTCTCGTAACTAGACTGCGTCCTATTTACGGTAATTTATATTTTTACTAACATAATTATAAAGATAGAACCTAGGCAAAAGATGGTTTAATTTATTAAATATTACACAGAATATTTTACTTTCGATACAAAAGGTATTTTCACACCGTTGTATTTATTATAACATTCTCATATTAATTAATTAATAGATTGAATTTCCAAGTATATTAAATTTCGTATGATTTAATAATACTTGCTTTTATATATCCAGAGAAATTTAATACCGTGAAAATGAAATGTAGTATGTGATAAAAAATGTTTCATTTGAAAATAGGATACCCGCAAATATCCTTTATCGCTACTTGCTATGTATTTTCGCAGATTATATGCATTCTCCTCCAAATTTTCCATAAATCCATAAAAATCCACAATCCACTTGTAACGATCACGAAACGCAGTAATTGACACGAATACAACCAGGATGATCGAAGAGGGTTAAACGGGGAGCGTTCGAGGTGGAAATCACTCTGGGGAGCGGTTTGAGTCCGATTCTCTCGACATTCCTTGCTATAACTGAATATTCATCTATCCGCTCCGATTAGTACGTCCTCGGCCGCGTAGTAGCGACCTGTTATTAATGCAGGCAACAAACGAGAGCGAAAGAGTGAGAGAAGAAGGCGGCTGAACGAAGACCGGCTTGCTGGAATTCATTATACCGCGTCCTATAGAGCGTTAGGTTCTTCAGCGTTGCACCTCGCCTCAAAGAAGCGAAGAGTGTACCGAGCCACTTGTTATAGCGCGGAATAAAGTGCCTCGACATAACAATCTCTTCTGGGTAATTTATCGCGCGCTCGCCGCGAGCAAAGATAAAGGACGGAACTCGGTTATCTGCTGCGCGAGCTTTCTCATTTTTTCTTTTCCCTTTCTTCGTTTTTTCTTTTTTTTTTTTTTTTTTTTTTTTGTTCCTCTTATCGATCTCGCCTTTACTTCGCAAGAACATAGACATGAATGTATGAATCTCTGTCAGTTCGAGTGAATATAACAGAAGGGAACGTGACGGTGGTAGTCTTATTCGTCGATGATTTTAAAATAGCGCGGTCTGATAGATAAGATGGAGGGTTAGGTGGCTGTTAAGCAGTAAGTTCGCGATAGCAAAAGGTTTAGTGTCCCGGGTTCAGGCCTTGAACTATGGCTGGTTGGTTCCAAATTCCCGGAATCAGGCTACCGACTTAGGTGGCTATAAATTTTCAAGCACTGCGACTGTAAAATCCTTGACTCTTAATCGCGCAGCAATTCCAAAGTCTTCGAGGTTTCGCGACACCGTGTCGTCGCCTCTGGATTTCGGAACAATAATGCGTGTTACAGTTCCAGAATCTCAGAATTCCAAAGTACTACACTTCCTTTTTAAAGTTAAATAATCATAGAGTGTCTTCTAACTCGTATGGAAACTGGGAAGAGAGATGTCAAAATAGTAGATCTTGCTGTAGATTAGTATCTCTGTTTATGTATATCTGTGTCTATTACATTGGAGAGTAGAAAACACACAGAATATTCACTACAAATATTCGCTTCAACGGACTATCGTAATAAATTAGAACTGAATTCGAACGAAACCAAAATGTAATCTGCACGTTTTCAACAAATTCTAAAATAATAAAATTTATCTTGCCCAGTTGCGCCAGTTACAAGATACTCTACATAAATATTGGCAAAAATTAAATCAACTCCGTAAGCTACAGTATCATGAAAATGTCAAACACCTTTTCATAAAATTATCCTGCCAACCGAACCAGATTACCGCCCCTCTTTTTCCCCATGGAGAATCGCTTAGCGCGTCAACGTCAATTTCCCGTGGATCGATTCGACGTCGAAGTGACGATAAGCCGGAAAGCGGAAACGTTGGATGGAGCTCACCGCCGGGAAGATTCTTTGCTCTTGGTAACTGATATAAACGAGGGCGGTGGGATTCGGGGCGACGACTATAATTCTCGATCAAGCTTGAAACGCGTTCGCTCGTCTTAGTTGGCCATCCTAGACTATCCGATGCATCCATTCATTTCCAAGTGCCGCTCCAGCTGTGGATAAACGAGGGAAAGGCGGAACGACTCTCGTTTCTACTCTGGGAACAGCGTCTTGTATATCGATGAATCCACAAAGTGCCGTCGAATGCATTTCGTTTGCATTCATTTCCCGGGCACTTTGAATAAATAACTCTTCCGGTATCCCGGTTCCGAGGGTTGTTCGAATCGAGTCGAACTGTTGAATGTCGCCGAGTGCCGACAGGATCTCGCTTCTCGACCGGAAACGTCTCTCGGTCGGAGTTTCATCTTTTCACAACCACCAAATGAATTCGATGTTAGGAGTTTGAGATCGTTCTTGGAAGAAGCTAATAATTGAAAAAAATTTCATCGAGAGACAGTGTTAGAGTGCTGCCTTCGAAAAACTATACCTTCGCCTTGTAAATTCGTGAAATTTGTTTAAGATATTTCATATAGCTAAAAGAATGAAAAATATATTAATAACTACTTTTGACGTTCTTTCGATATCCCGTATGATTCTGACGGGATGTTTTTGTCTTTAGAACCTTTCTTTCCTTGGAAGGTTTCTTCAGCGAAGATGGTTTCCTTAACATTGCTTAACCTATATTGTTGGAAAGTTTCAAAGTGCTAAAGAATTTTCGAATTGTCGTTTCTCTCTCGCCGGTTAAGAATGTAAACGGAGAACATCAAAGAAATTATTCTTCCTATAAACCAGTGAATGCTTGGAACAGTTTGAAGCAATTTCTACTTCAACCTTTAATACAGTTTCTGCTTTAATACTCGTACGGCCATCGATGAGTTATTTTAGAGACAAAGACCAATTTACTTTCGTTCATTTCCTCTTTTAATTTTTTCCGAAACTAAGGTATCTGATATTCTTTGCACATTTCATGGCCGATCATATTTCATCGTGTTTTCAAAATTGTTGATGTTAAATTATTAAACTAAGACTGATTTAAATCTGTGTTAAAATTATTAGACGATAATTATAAATATATGTACACGCTACGAAAAATCTGCAGAACAACGAAGGAGAACCAGGAATTTCCAAAGTTCTTCGACAGATCTAATTCGGAAAAATCCGTGCTTTAGCAACGAGACGCTCGTTTCTCGTTAAGCGACGTTGGAAGCCCTTGGAGGAAAGCAGAGATCGGAGAAC
The DNA here is from genome assembly GCF_011952255.1 of Bombus vosnesenskii. Taxonomy (NCBI): domain Eukaryota; kingdom Metazoa; phylum Arthropoda; class Insecta; order Hymenoptera; family Apidae; genus Bombus; species Bombus vosnesenskii. The sequence goes on from NW_022882937.1 coordinate 237,464, forward strand.
TCGAAACGAAAGACGTTCGAGAACGATACGAGAGAGAAACTCGCTTGTGGAACTCCCGCGTCGGCGTCGAACTCGCTAAAAACTAGTTGCGAGAACTGAACTGCCATCAGTTCGGTACGGTTTGCTAGCCCGTCGTTCCAACTTCCGAATTCTTTTAGCAGTGGATGTGTTGCGTTTATCGATGCTTCGATAAAGTAGCCGGAGCCTGGGCAACTTTTGCGCCTTACTAACTTTACAACATTCCTATCCTGTCTGAATAACTCGCGATTGTACCCGACGTCCAAACGTTAAGGGTTGCTGCTGGAACCATGCGACTGTGAATATTTTTGCGAAAGTGCATCGATAAGGATCCACGAACGTCGCTTCGTTCGAGAGAGTGACTTTTCAACGAATGAACTTTAAGATATCGTGAAAGAAGTGGATGAAGTATGAATCTTTGATCTAATTGATATGAATGTCATGTTACAAGTACAATGGTGTGCAAATACATTCTGGAGTTACTATAGAGAAGTGAAATCTAAATGGAATTGTGTAACACTTAAGTTTGGATATTTTCTGTACCTTTGTATATTATGAATATTCTATATATTTCCCACACATGCATGAAAGTCCGCAATTATCTTTCGTTTCTGGGTCAATTCGGATTAAACTGCCTGTAGAAAATATCTCCGATTATCTGTACAGTTAAGTATTTTCTTACAGTTCAAGGTACTATCCTCGGTATCATTTTTGGAAATTGTTAACGACAAACCATCCGGGAGGTTTCTAGTGATCGTAGCAGAGGATGGTAAACGCTCGACGGCAGGTAGCCGGGGCTGTTCGCAAATCCGAGTTGGAAATGTTCGCAGGAAGCGAACGTAACTTGAAATCAGATCGAAAGTTACGAATCTATGGACTCGTTTCTCCGTTTCTCCGTCGTCCCTGTCTTTAACTAGTGGTGAAAGTCGGCGCGTTTCCAAGGACGACTACCGCTTCGTCCGCAGTTTCCGTTGGCGGGGCTCCTGATAGCAGGGGTCGAAAATAGCGCGTGGAAGCGAAAACTCGTTCATCCACGGCCGTTCTTGCCTTCTCATCCCATCGCGCCCCCCTTCTTCTCCCGTAATTACGCATTCCACTAATTAAGGATGCAGGAAATTGCGCCGCTTAATTATTTTCTAATTAACGTCGACAGAGATAGCTGGTCCAACTATGTGACACTTCAGGTAACTTTAAGTGGAACGCGCCCGCCAGGAGTGGTCGACTACGAAACTCCCACTTCCGTTCGGGAGCAATTGCATGAAAATACTCGCATCTTTTAGTGCCTGCTAGAGTTTACGTTTTTCGTTTCGAAATGGAAGGTATTTCCCCCTTGAAGTTTAACTCGACCGAAACAACGATGCCTCTTAAAAGACCAACTCGTGTCGATTATTTTTTGAACGGAAGACAACGATGTTCGAAGAACAATCTGAAATATATCTAGAATCTGAGTAAGAGTACATTCCAGTGGAACGAAAGGGGATACTAACAAAGCATAGAATTCCTCCGGAATTGCAACAGAAATATCGTTTCCCATCGATAGTTGCCGGAATCGAATCGATGTTACGGGAACAATGGCTGAGATTCTCGGCCCCTTGGGCTTTTCTCCGCATATCGAGCGTAGTATCGCGAGGTGACGACACAAGACAACCCTTTGCATAGGTGTCACGTCGGGAATGACAGTGGCAACGCGTACGAGAACAATGGAGAAAATGGGCTTGCGAGAGGACTCGTATGGTCAATCAGTCGAACGATATGCAATCGACCACACCTGAGACCGGCGACCAATTGCCACCCTCTGCTGCACTATACAACACGGTTCAGCTCCTTGGAGCCTGATAAATGCACGGATTCAAGGGGAGGATGAGACGCGTCCGTTTAGCAAGCAGCAGATGCATAGGAGCGCGCACACGAGGAACACCGGAGACAGGCTTGTGGGAATAGACACGTATGGCGGAATGTAGATACCAAGGTCTGGCGACGATTAAACGTTTCGAGCAATTAGAAGGTGAGACAGCGAATTCCGTATTCCCATTTGTCCACGTTGAATAGTTTACCAGGCTATTGGCAATGTGTTCATTTAAAATAATTATTAATTTTGAAATATAAAACTTTTCACAGTTATCAGGATTCCGATTGTCTGGTTGTTTGCATAGTATTATTTATAATTCTTAATATGATATATCATCCTTTTTATGCCAAAATCATGAATGTATAATTTTTTACGTTTCGTGTAAAAAACTACACTGAATGTCCGTTTATTTGTTCTTAACTACCTTGTTAAATTAGATTATAATGACGAACGTAACATGAATAATTATATTCTAATCTCGATTTGTTATCTCTAGAATGATTATTTTACATTCAATTGTGAATTTTTATAACCTATATAATCGTACATTTATGACATTAGCATAGGAAGAATATTATTCATAGCGTGTACTGCCTTCATTGCCCCAACGTTGACACGCGAGCGATTTATTGTACCTGGGAACGCTTAGACGAAAGCCAGTCGAAGCAGCAATACACGCTGCAGTAGTACGAACTCGTACGTGGTCAGGCGCGCCGCCGTGATTTAACCATACGGTTCTCTTTAATTTTTTAAACTCGTGCAACACGACAGTGGTTTCATTTATCTCGTATTTTTTTTCTACATGACGAAGTACATTCTGTCTCCCGTGACGAGTAATTCTGTATTCCAGAAAGAATATCACTAGACACGACATTGTTGTTTCGCATTAACGTTACAGTGACATTAACAAGTCTCGGCGAAAAATTCACCGCGTCACTGGACGTCCGAATCCATCGATGCTCGGAAATCTAATCCCTCGTGAAAATCCTCCGACGCCACGGCATTATTTCTCTAATGGAAGGCATTTCCGAGAACGAGCGGCACAGGCGTAATCGACGCTCATGTTGTTCAACGTGACACTGTCGAAGCCACTTATCGACCACATTTTCTAATTCCTAGCAATCCTGTTTCCATGGGTACTTAGCCCGCCAGGAACGGCGCGTGGAACCCTCGCTTCGTTGGTATAATTACATGAAACAATCTCCTCGAATTTCGATAGTACCGGATTCAATGTTGTGGAAATTTCTGCAAGGATCCTCAAGAATTTCCAACGCGAAAACACGCAAGAACCGACCGAGCTTTAAAAACCAACATTTTTCTTGCCAGCACGAATAATGGTCTGTACAAATATATTTTCTTACGGTCTGAAATTTGTCCTCCTCCTGTGTTGTTCATCCTTAGAAACAACAGTCCACAGACCTAGCAACCAAAGAGAATTACTCAAAGCGTATTAACAAATACGAAATCGGGTTTCCAAACCGGACAAAAGCACAAGAATTTCTAGTTTATTCGTGCATCGTAGCCATATTTTCTATTTCATTAGTTAGCTGTACGTTTGGCTGATATCAAATGCGTGTTCTCTCGAAAATCACAGGCGCGTTTCTCCAGAAATATGAAATGCGCATATTTCTGTGTGATGCGATCGTGGTATTCGCGCGCTCGGAAAATAGAGATAAAATGCCTGAAAACAGCGCTGCTCTCCGATTCATGTGGCCAACCAGTATGAATCTATTAATGTTTTCCTCGTCCGGTTTATCTGTCAACGATTTCTGGTTTATTCGCGTGCCACCTCGTCGATGATGGTTTGTTTCGAACTGGTGAATTTTCGAAAAGGGACCTGGCTCCGATCGTTCGGTGACACTCGCGTCGATACATCATCGAGAAACAAGAACGCTCATCGATTCGTGTGGAACTTAATATTGTCGCGTTCGCAGACAATGTAACTGTACAAATTTCGGGCGTAAGAAATCAAGTTTTTTACCTATATATATCTTTTTTTATTCCTTTGGAAAATGTTAAAGACATTCTCTATTCCATCTGGACACTTTTTAAATGTATAAATTACTTTAAAACAGACAGCTGGATGAAAAAGCTGTAACAATTCCATTATGAGAATTTTTGAATTCTAGGACTGCTAATTCTTATAAATCTGGATTAATGAAATCAATTAGTCAATGGGGAAGTGCATTGAATCATAAAAAAATTGCTTTAATTAGGCGCAGAATATTATAGAGAGACTATACGTGCTCGAAAAAGGATATTACATATAGATAAACCAATGTAATGCTTAGCGTTTCTCTTTGAAAGTTTATCTTGGATCCTCGAATAATTTCGTTATTCATTCATGGATACTCGAAAGATGAAAACGAATTTATTTATTAACCACAAGGAACACGTCGAACGGCTGGAAGCCAACCACGATTCACGAAATTTATAAACGCTTTATGTCCTCGTAAAACGAGCAGGACGAAATTGTAAATTGAGAAAAAACCATTCTCGTCGGAGGCGTACGAACGGCGTCACATATCCACCGCAGCGTGGTGGAAAAAGCGCGCCGTTCCGTATACGGGTCTCGTGAAATTTTCATGGGGAAATATCGCCTCCGTCGGAAGCATGTCGCGATACGGCGATACCTGTCCGACGTCCTTTTTCCATTAATTAAAACCGACGTGACTCTCCATCCAGAACGCGCACCAAATAAAACCAGGAGGAGAACTGGTGTTTTTTGTGTTTTCGAAATGCGCGTGTTCTTTAATACTTTATCATTTCTATCTTTCCGTATTGGCGATTCAACTTACATTTAATTTATTTATCTATTTTTCTTGTTTTTTGATACTTTATAATTCCTATTTTTTGATATTAGTAATTACCTATTTGTTGAATTCAACGAGGAATTTTCCTTGAACTTATTATTTTCAAAAGTATTTCCCAGATATTGCGTTTAGTTTTCAGAAAATTCTATCTCCCTTTTCCCGTTGATAGCATGAAAGATTCATATCAGATTCACTTGAGTTTCTAATTTTTCCTTAATCGAGTCGTTTAATTTACAATAAATTTATTCTGTTTTTATGTTTAAAATACCCATTTTCCATGATCACTTGGTGTGTCTGTTTCTCGCGTGTTTTTAATTCTTCAAAAATTCTATTACATCTTTTCCATTATTACCACAGAAAATGCCCAATCACGTGCTCATACATCACATTCTGACGTACGAACAACCTGAAAGTGGGTTAAAATCTCCGGCAGAAGCTCCGTGAAACGTTCGACTATGCACATCTCATTGACCCGACGTTGCTCCCTCGATCGAGTTTGAAACAATCGGAGGGCAGCTGGCGTGGATCACCGGAGAAATTAAAAAGAGGGTAGCACTCAGAACGTGGGATGAGTTGGAAGAAAACCGCGTTCGGCCGAGTCTTCATCCATCAAAATCAATCTGGACTGGCGAATGCGCTTGTGAGCCTGGATGTTCGACGATACCTCTTTTGTTGATAACCGTACCGGAAGACCAAGGAGCCTGATCAGTCATTCCATCGAGCGCGGAAGCGACACCATTAAAGTGTCCCAGGTTCCTAGTGTTATAGGACAACGAAGGTTTCAGCGCTACTATGGCTATTATTTCTGATAATCCGACAGTTCGATTAATTCGAGATCCCGGATTATGCCAATCCTTCGATTTGAACGTCTCCCCGAGGGTATGATAGAAGTTTTCGAAGCGCAAGTTTCTCTTTCGGCCGATGTTCCGTTCGAAATAATTGGGAGATCACACGCCGCACTAGGGTAAGAAGTTTTCCGGCGGATACAATACGCTGGTATCAGTGAAATTTGACGCGCGTTTCGCCGTTTTGATTTACGTTCACTAAAATCGAAGTCACGGCACGGTGCAATAACCGAGCCTGCCGGATGCACAATCCCCGCGGTCCAATACTGTCCGACATTACCACAGAAACAATCGACGATTAAAGCGCGTAGAACACGAGCTGAATATTAAATTCCTTTTTCAAAGAAGGCTGAGCCAGGCCTCGAGTAAGAGGGTTTCAAAACGTGTTACAATTTTATCCGGCGACGTCCATATTACACTCGACGTAACGTTGCCCATCGACCTCTCGAACCTTTCTCGACCCGTTTCACTGCTATTGTTACGCAAATAAGTCTTCTTTATACACGGAGAGGAATTTTCCTTCAACGACCATCCGATACTTGGCCGTTCTTTCCCAATAAAATTCGAACTTGCTGCTTATGCTGGCCACAAAAAGAACATTGGAACTGTAGGGTGCTGTTCAACGTGGAAAAAAGCAGGTAGCAACGACGGGCAGACAGTAAATTTACATTAGAGACCAGGCAGCGGGGACACAGGAAAGCTCTCTTCTTGTTTCCAACCCGACGTATTGACTTACATCGTGATCTATCTCCGTGCACGTCATAGATCCCAGGCTGGACGATTCTTCACCGCGAGACGTCCGACTCGAAGTTTCTCTTAACGTTTCGGCGTGAGTTTGCGACCAGTGACGTGGAACGGAAAGCCCGGTCTGAAGCAAGAAAATCTACGAGAGTAGTATTTGTATGATATTGTTGAGCCAAGGTAAGGAAAATATGCGGGGAAGTGAATTCAAAGGGAGCACTACGACGTGAATAAGGCTTGATCCGACTTTGGCTACTCGAGGCAAGCCCGAATCCTCTGTAAGCTTCGTCGTTCAATTGTGACGTCTTGTGAAATGAAAAAGTAGAGGTCACTGTGCGTGTAATTCTTGAAAAACTTTGATTTCGATGAAATACGCGTATGCGCGATTTTATTTTATGGCGCGAAGCTGGGTTTATTGTTTTTTCCTTTCTCTCTCTGTTTGTAGATAAACAATTCTTTATTTCCGGAAAGTTTTTACTTCAGGTATAGTACCATGGAGAATAAAAATGTTCCATTTCCGGTTTCGCCTCTGGAAAAATTTGATTCGAAATCCATTGAATAAACATGTTCCCGCTTAACACATTACATGGTACACTTTTATTACGTTTAACTATAATGGAAGGTGTTGAGGTTATTCGATGTGTAAACAGAGAAAACTCGTGGATAAATTGTAAGGCAGAAAATATATTTAAATAGAAGTGTAATTATGAGTAAGAATATAATTTGAGCTGGTCCAGATCCGCACGCTAGCTGTGTTACCTAATAACTGAAAACCCCGAAGCCAACGTCGCCTGCCTACTGTTTATGGTTTGTCTTCGTCGCAGTCTTTTGTCTACACGCTGTCGATGGCTTCTGTGCTTGAGAAAACTAAAAAGAGCAGATGTAGAGTTTTCTTAGAAGTGATAACCACTTCAACAGAAGGTATACAACACCATGACAGAATATATAGGTTTTATGTAGTTAATTTAATTACGTTATAAAATATAAAGTGCATCAAGTGTAGAAACAGTCAATCAACCACGCCTATTTAATGAATATATTCAGCAACAAATTCTGGTATGAAAAATGTTGCTCTGCAATATATTCCGATACGTATTGGCAATCAATATACGTTGACCGAACCTATAATAATTCACTTTACGAGGCATTGTGGCTGAACGAACGAGATTAAGCGATTTAATCAAACTAAAACGGAAGACAATTGTCCATCACGCTTGGAAGCGATCCATTTCGGCGAATCTTTGACGGAAAGCAATCGAACAGCGACGATGGAGACCGTAGTTGAACTGAAACTGCATGGTTTTCGGAATAAAATTGGGTCGTTGTTGGACAAACCGGAGTTGATCCTTTTTTACCCGGCAATCCTCGCGAGAAAAATAACTGTGTTTTTGCGGGCGCACAGGTGCGACGCGTTTTAATAAAGTCGCCCGTTTAATTGTCAAGCTTTTTTATCGCATCCGCGTCTCGCATTGGAAACGCGAAGTGAGTTGCTGGCGCGGAGCCAAAGCGATTTCGCGGCGTACGTACGTTTAAGAAGAAATTTAAACGTCGTCCGTGAACGAGATTCTCTTCGTCGGTCGAAAGAGGAAAGTTCGTCGATCTGGCGTAATCTTCGCGGCGATAAACCGGCGAAATTCCATTAAGAAGCGTCGTATAAGTTACACAACGAAGTTCGAATCCCCGTTTCAACTTAACGTATTGACACGCGCGGTGTTTTTTAAAAGCTTAGCTAACTTAAAGACGGCGAGAGCTTTGGCGAGCGGGTAAGCTTGTCAAGGATGTAATTAACTAATGTTAGCGTACCGTACACCTTTCGTGAACAGACCGGGAAAAAAAAAAGCTTGAGAAAGGGAAAGGGAAATGGAAGAGAGAGAGAGAGAGAGGAGATGGAAAAGTTTAAAAATCAATTTTAATAGGAAGCTTGTCCGTGCTCCGGGGAAGTTCGAAAAGAAGTTGCGTTGAGATAAGAACCGTCTTAAAAACCGTCTTCGCTCGTTGCAAAAATTCGTCCGGCCACTCCTTGGCCGACTCTTGATGCGAACACGATCGACTCTGCGATTCAATGAAAAAGACAGAGACGATAGTAACGAGCGAAACGAGCGTGCGAAATGGGTCAAGCGTTCGTCAGCTTTCCGTTACCAAGTAGCCCGGCCGAATCCTCCGTCCTATCGATAATCTATGGAAATTATCGAAGGGACGAACGTATAATTCCCTGTCGTTTTCGTCCGTCGAAATTTCTGGGAATAATCGAACGAAACTTTCGCTAACAAAGGGCTTGAAGAAGCTATTTGAAAGCTCGAGAAAGTGCCTTGGAAACTTTGGACCGACAAAGTTAAGGAAATTATTTCGACAAGAGGAAGATTATACGAAATTAAAAGAAAATAGGAAAGAAGACATCTTCCAGGCAACCTGTCCCGGTGAAGAGCGATTCAAACACGCTTCGGTGACAAACTTTCACCCTTTATTTACACCGTATCACGCACAGTGGACGAAGCGCATCTTCGACAGATTCTCCAGCGGAGCATCGTTCCGCGACTACAAAGGATAGTAGGAGCAGTCGCTTGCATCTGGCCAGGAAACATCCCCCTAAGGGTTCTTTCACAGAACTGGCTCTGGCTGCGACGTCCGATTTCAACGGCTGCAATATGTCCTGGAAGAGAGTCTCTGGTAGCTCGCGGAGAGACTCGAGTTCCGCAGAAAGATCGAACGAGCGGACGACGGTCTATTGTTGCCGGTTAATTAAAGGAATTGATGAAAGATTAAAGAGTTCCTCCTGATCACTGTAGTCTTCGTTGTCGTCGTCGTCGTCGTTATCGTTCGCTGTTCGACATACATCCCCTTGGTCTTCTAAGTAAAGAGAGAAGTACCTGGAACACGATCGATGACGTATTGTGCTTCAAATATCGAGTTTTCTTTTCATTTTATCTTTTTTACGCGTGCCTATATATCTATATATGGAAGAAGAAGAAGGGGACGGAACAACGTAGAGAATAGACTGTAAAACTGAGAGAGTAAGAATCACCGAGACAGCTCGGTGATCTTGTCTCGGGATAAAAATTTCATCGTCCTATCGTCGTCGACTCGCATACAGATTCTCGTCTCCGGGTAATTAATTACGACCTGGTCTCGTCTCGAGAAAGATCAGGGCAAAAAACTTTCTCCCCCTCCCCCATACTGGTATCCGTATTTCATTCGCTTCACTCCCCAATGATTTTTGCATTTTTTTTTCATTCTTCTCTTTTTCTCCCTTGATTTTTGCTCCTCGTTTTTCTTCATCGATGCGGGTTAATTGAGTTGGGAAATTAATCTTGTTTAGCTGACTCGGTGAAACGGTTTGGTTCCGCTCGATCAAATTTATATTCTTCTTTTCGGACAGACGAATCAGAGGAAGGCGTGACTTTCACCCTATGCCCGTTATGTAAGTATCGATCTTCCACCCTTCAAGTCTGTTAGCCACCGAACAAGGAACGCGGGCTGGTTGCCGTTTGATGTACAGTTACACGAAACTTGGAGTCTCGTTTATAATTGGAATTAAACGAACCGGATCTTTCGCTCGACGAAGCGGCCCAACGATCTTCTTCTTCTAAGTCACCCTCTAGGGAACTAAAATCTTTCACTTTAATGTTACCGGTGGGTAGTTGATTCGTGTAAGATTTGGAATAGACGATGCCGCGTGAAAATTTGATCGCGCGTGGTAAGAATTTGTATCGTGTATATGGGATCTCTAAAAGTGTGATATGATTGGAAAGCAGAGGAATTATAAATAAATTGTTAAAGAATTGTAAAAAAATTAAAGTTCAAAGAAACGGAATTTAAAGGAATCGAGTCGTATTGAGTGCATTGTTCTTTTCTAATCGTTAAATCTAGAATATATTATTTTATTTTATTTAAATAGTACCGGTTATATAGAATGTTTAGTAAACAGCTTTCTGCAACCAGTACTTTTAAATTACTTCTGTAGGTATCCTTATAAATCAACTGCAACAATCCCAAAGGTAGGAATAGAGTCAGACATCAATCCACGTCAGCTGAGGAACCGCGCGTGGCCAACAATTCCGGCATCCACAGCAATTACCCCGGCCGTAACATAGAAATAGTCAACCCACGTCCACCAAATACGTTCGTAGAAGGACAGAGCTGTGGCCAAGAAAGCTGTGTTGGGATCCTAAGTGGATTGCCGTGGAGACATTAAATTAGCCAAAATCCGATGGTGATCCGACCAGCAATGGTTGAAAACCGCGCTGGCTAATACGTCAGGAATTAACCACGGCAATCTTGTGCACACGAGGCGATGTCGGCTCTCCTCGAGAGGTCGATCAGGCTCGCGAGTCCTCTCGAAATACCCGGCCGATTAATCCTCTCGCGAAACGACAACGGCCGCCAATGGCGGTCCTGTTTAATTAACCGACGAACGAGACCGTTCCCCTCTGTGAAGCGTTGTGATTTCGTTTGTTTACGGCTTTTACAACCGGGCACAGATTGTTACAGGTTAGTAATCGCGAGGATCACAAAACTATAGCATTAATTTGCGTCGCGTTTCGTAATTCGTACGGGGACCACGTTAATTACGTCGGCAGAATGTAATAAACGTTTCGTTTCGCCGTCGGTTATTCCACGAGTGTAATTTCACGGTTAATTGGAGGTATGGACGTTGATTGCTCGCGGTACTTCGCGCTGGGAAATCGCGGCGCACCGTTTCGAAACGCGCCGAAAATCCAAAATTTTCACGGATAAATTAGAGATTAACTCGTCCGTTTTTTAGGTTCGGAGAAATTAACGGTAGATAGAGCTTGGAGGAAGGGACGGCACTCGAGAATCGAAGTGGTCGATTTATCTGAACGCGTAGAAAAAATGACAGCCAAGAATAAATCGAGTGAGATTTACTCGAACGGGTATAAGGCGCTTTCGTCGAATTTTCTGATTCTCCCTTCGGCAGACATCGCGCCGATTTTTCGGGATAAGTTTAGCCGATTTATGTCGGCTAAAAGCTCTTTACCCCTGATTCTGATATACGCGCCGCGCTGTCTCTGATCGTGGAATAAAAACATTTGTACGATCAGTTTCAATTCTGTCTCATTCAAAATGTGTTTACGTGTATATTTGCTCATCTGATTCACAAGATTCCATCATTTCGAAAGAAAAAGACAAAAATTCAAGCTACCAAAAAAAGAATTCTCTGGAAATGTATTATATGTATAGCATAATATGTATAAAAATCAAATCTAAGGAATTTCCTTTCTCGTGTTCGCTAGAGTATGCGTCATGTGACGAATCGATCAGAATGTGTAAACAAACCAACTGAGAATGTAAACAAACGGATGCAGAATATAAACAAACCGATAATGTAAATAAACAAAGCGAGAAGGTAAATAAACAAATAGTTTGTAACACAGGCGATATATGCAGTCCACACAGCAGATATTGACTAGAAAGTGGAAAGCGTTAGCAGTGGAATATTAAGCACGTAGCAGGAGCCACAACGTAGCAAAGTCTTAAAATCAGTCAAAAAATTAAAATAAGCACCACCTGACGTCTTGGTTAAAACAGTACGAACCAATTTCTAATACGCACACCATTTTATAAAATACATTGTGTGTTGTCAATTTCGTATTTATATGTGAAATAGGGTTAATCATAATCAGACTGATATCTATGCAAATTTATATTTTTATCAACACAACTGAAGGAATAAAAGCTAAGTAGAGCTTCACCTTCAGTTATAATGGCCACTTTTCTTTGTATATTTTTGCATATTATTTACATGTAAATTTTCCATAAATGCATAAACTTTTATAATTCAGCTATAAATCGACATTCTCTTTTATTATACGGAATCTTAAAAGAGAATGTAATTACTCTAAATTGATGCTAGCTTTAAAGTATCAGCTAGCACTGATGCTAGCTTTAAAGTATCAGCTAGCACTGATGCTAGCTTTAAAGTATCAGTGTTTTCTTCTGGATAGTTTAATTTCTTCGCTATGTTTTGGCTACCATACTACACGATAAAACGCATGGGAGACAATTACACGGGTGACTTAAGCTATGGCCATTCAAGAAATCGGTTTCAGGCGATTTCCTAAATCCTTAGCGGGTTGACTTAATCCGCGCGGGACACCAGGGCGAATTTAAGCGTCCAAGTGTCAGCTGTCTACTTTGTCCGAAGAACGTATCCTGGCAAATCCGCGGCATGTAGTTTCTATATGCAAATCTACTCATAACTCACCAGAAACGTATCTGACCACGCTAGCGGCGCGTAGTAACCCTCCCACGTTCTTCTCGTTTCTCGGCTTTCGCGTACTTTTCAGGACGTTCCCCGTCTCTCCGAAGTTCTTCTCGAAATGTAAATCGCCAGGGAACCGCTGAAGAACCGCCTAGGGTGGAAAAACAGGGGTTGGAATATGCCTCTTCAACCTAATGTTGAGATTCAGAGCAGTAAATCTCAATATATTTGAAAATTTGTTCTATTCTTTATTCTATTCTTTATTACGGTTTTATTATCTTGTATTTTTCATTCCGGTTATATCGTATCGTGATATACTTCGAAATTTGATATTAAATATGTAACACGAGTACTTGGATAATTGTATAACCCCGAGGGTTCAAATGTCCCGATAGTTTCGATAATACGACCATCCTAACTATCCGATAGTTGTAATAGTCCGTTGATTGACTTGATACATCGATAATCCCAATTGTCTCGTGATCCTGATCGCTTGATAACTACGCTCCACTGATAGTTTAGCTAATCTGAAGTTTAATAATCTGGTAACCTTGGCAGTCTCGATTGTAACATCAACTTGATCATGTGATAATTCTAATTAATCAGCTGCTCTAGTTCTCTGACTATCGCAATTATAATCTTCGTCGTTTACATTCTATTATGAATGCGTATTATGCATAATTTGTGCGAAACGTGCATTAATGATTCCGATGTATTAACATATTAATGTATGTAAGGCCGCTGGCATAATAATTACATTTCTTTATGTAAATTGATGCTAAATTATGGTAATGTAGAGAAAAGAATTAATAATAATTAGTCATATAAATTTAGTCATATAACTTCTCAGATTATTGTCTTTGCTTCAATTACAGAAACTTTCAACTTTCTATTCCAGGATTTCCATCATAGCTTTCTATTTATCTTCATAATCTCCTAATTCTTCCAATTCACGATCAACTAAATTTTTCTATTTTTACATACCATTTACTCAAGTCAATTTTTCTATCCTTACGTATCATTTAATCCCAATAAATTTTCAATACCAGCGACCTAAGTTTCAAACATTTGTAGAGGAATCGAATTTTCGGACTTCTGGTTAAGCTTGTCTACCAACACGTACCGATATTTTTAAATTGCACACTTCGTAGATCTACGATCTTTCTTCCTATCACGGTAGAACAAGTAGAGGAAATTTAGTTGGAAGGTGAAGCACTCACGTTTGGATAGGCAGACAATCAGGGATCGTATTAGCGACGGCGTAGTGTACGTGACGATTACGGTTCACCCTGTGACACAATGCTTCCAGTGACGGATGACGGCGTCATCATAATTTACTCGGGGAAAATGTATTCTCGCGCGGCGATATCGAAACAGGCCAATATCGTTAACTCTAATTCGCTTACGTTTGCACAGGTATTGTTGAGCGGCAATAACGAGATTAATAATGCGACCCTCGTCGATAATAATCGTGGAATCACGCACCATGCCAATATCAGCCCACTCGATTTTGGTTAGCCAAAGCTAAAATAAAGAAATACACAGTTACAAGATAGATCTCATGTGTTCCATTAATCTTAATCCACCTCTGCTATGTTCCTTCTTTTTTATTTTTTTTTTCATTTTATTTTTTTTATTCTTCTCTTCTGAGTAAAGGTTTAACGAAATGATTGAAGGCATAGAATCGTTGTTACAACTACGAACATCGATGATCGATTACTAGCGGAGGTTCGAGAAATTCTACGCTACGTTACTCTGTAATTAACACAATGAGAAACGAGAAACTGCCAGTTCGTTGAACGTTATTGATCCATAGGAAGAAAACGCTTTTACTCCACTACGTTGTTTGGTTTCGAACCAATATTGTTTTTCTATGGTTAAAATTTCTTTTAAAGTTGAGACAGATATGAGCAAATGGTCGATGTACGTGATTTTGTGTTTCCATTTTATGCTGGGAAAGTTGAAACGAGAGTGAAATTGACGTACAAACATTTGAGAATTGCGATTCCGATGCAAGAGTGATTTATAACACTTATATTTGTTCATAAAGATCGGTATTAAATTTATCGAAAGCACCTGGATATATTCAATAATTTTAAAATTAAAAAGAATTTCACTGTAAATTCAAATAAAAATTCATATCTGACTATTAATCGGAGCACAAAATATTTCAACGTCAATTTATTAGAACTGAACACTACTTGTAAAATTCCATTCTTTGCAACGATAGATTTGGAATTTCATACATACGGGAAACGCGATACATTTGATTTTGATAGAATTATACGATTCCACTCGATTCGGCAAACGGTACGTGAATCAAAAGGAGGACAAAGGAATATCAGCTATTTGGACTGGTTTGCACGTGATTGTACGTGGTTCCTGTAGCGGCAGCGGTGCCTTTTTTCATGTTTCCGTTTTCGTCGTGTCGCTGCAGCGCATTGGTCCTGCGACCGCAGCCACGGTCATTGTTCAAGTCTATCACGATAAGCCCGTGCCGCTGCATTTCCGGGGGCTTCGCGTAATCGTTGCACGCGCAATGAATTTTATGACGGATACGTGCGGCGAATTTGTCAAGCGAAAAGAGATAATGCGACGAACCCGCGATCGTGTCGCGGATTGCACCGTGCAACTCCGACGAGCGATCGATTGCCAGACACGTGAAAATGTACTTTTCTCGACGTGTCATGGACAACAAGAACAAAGGAAACGACAACAGTAGCATTCCAAATACAGTAGAACTCCATTTATCGGAATCTGTTAGCAAACAGTTCATGTAACTGGAATTCGTATAATAGGAATTCGATAGAAATTAGACTATAAGCACGAATTCAAGTACTTAACATGATTAATACGAACATAAGGTTGGAATCAAGTAACTTGTTTGGGATGAACATAAGTTTGAATTTAAGTAACTTGGTTAATCGAAATGACGCTTTACTAAACTTTCGTTTCGATAAATGCAGTTCCATTGTATGTACTCCATTCGTAGTAGAATTTTATTAAATGTTTGAAAGAACAGATAATTATTGAACATTGTCACTGACAGAATATCAATAATCAGTTTTAGACCAAGGAAAATTATGAAACATCAAAGAAGCAGGCGGATCTGTCGTCAAAATATCATTCAACTCTCGAGTATATCAAGTTTATTTCAAACGTCACGTTTCGATGTCACGTGGTTCGCGAAGGAACCGGATGCAACAGCTTGCCGCGCTGTGGCTAGCCGACTGCACTTCCGGTTTAATGCAGCCCCTGACCCGTGAATTAATATTTCATCGCGGCTACGTTTTGCCGCGTTTCTCTCTTCCCTCCTTCCATTTGCTCTCTCTCTCTCTTTCTCTCTGTCTGTCTCTTTCTCTCTTCAACTCAGCTTTCACGGTTCGTTTTTCATCGACTGCTCGACTCGCCCCTTTGTTCTCGTTCGAGTCATTTACTTTCCTCTGCATCTTTGACCGTGAATCCGAGCCACGCCATTTACCACCCTCGTAGAAAGTATCGCTATTTACAGCTCACTCCCGGGACGTTGGGATTGTTTGCGCTCGCCCTTTTGTTCCTGCGATCGATCAACGATGTCGTTGTCTCTCTCTCCTCCCTTCCCCGTTTCGTCCCGATCTTAATGCACCGTGACATTGCTCGATGCAATACGACGAAGCCTTCCAGGAATTTATGCTCATCGCCCCGTCCATGACAATTCGATGCCTCGTTCGAGATCTCTATGATTCTTTCATTGAATCTTAACTGCATCCTATCGCAAATAAAAATTTTTTCCATCTAGTCGCATGTGAGTCTCAAATCCTTCGGTACATGTTTTACAAAATATATAATTCTATAAAATTAGTGAACGATCGATTGTGAAATAGATACGTCTCGACCTAACGTTCGTTGCAGTCTATTCTATTCGTAATTTTCATCATTCCACTGTAAGGCACACATCATGGGCACAATGTTCGAAGTCAAAGTGACATCAACGGTTAATAGACACATCTGCACAGCAGGTCGGACCTGTCGGGACTCCTATTGCTGACACGAATCTATGCTAGGCAAACAGAGAGGTCGAGATCCAGGATGGAAGCCGATGAGCAAAATTCGATGACCTATATATCGGATGCACAATGTGTCCTCCCGGGTATAAAGGGCATACGGCGGAAATACGAAGTGCGCGACTCTCCATATCGATTCAAAATCAATACGGCGCGGTGTATCTCGATGATGTGTCAATACAAAGAGCCCCGGAGCGTGCAGCCAGACCTGGCCAGCCTTACAATTGGTTCTTGTACCGAAGCCAACTAAAGGCCTCGAGAGCCGCGAAGGCCGACGGTTCTTGCATCGATTTCGTGCTGTTGAAAACTCCGGGCCATTCGGGGATAGCCTACGCTGCGACTAGCCGACGAGTTTGCGAATCGAATATTTCGAAGTGTCGGTCGATACTTCGAGGAACGTTCGATGTTATCCAACGTGGAACAGAAACGTGCCTCGAATTCTTGGCTGTGTTTTAGTCGAGAGATTGTTGATTAGTTTGTCAGATAGTTTCTTTCATAATTTGAGAAGAACTTTTTGATTTGTTACACTTTGCGTGTGAAGCTGTTCCTGTAGACGAAAATGGATTAGAAATGTATAAGATAACAAAAGGAAG
This sequence comes from Bombus vosnesenskii, assembly GCF_011952255.1. Taxonomy (NCBI): domain Eukaryota; kingdom Metazoa; phylum Arthropoda; class Insecta; order Hymenoptera; family Apidae; genus Bombus; species Bombus vosnesenskii. The sequence goes on from NW_022882937.1 coordinate 254,586, forward strand.
ATTACGACAAGTTAGAAAATTGTCTTATAAACTTGTTATAAACTTGTTATCAAATTGTCATAAACTTGTCGAGATAGAAAAATTATTTCGCAACAACTTGTACAACATAAATTTACTTGAAAGACAAAGAAAGATGCAGAGAGAAGTTCAAGGCTTTAAATGTATACAGAATAGTGAACAATTACTAAATAGGACATTTTTACTGAGGCGGATAGAATAGTTCGGCGGTGGCTGCTTGCTGGCTTATCAAAGTATCATTAGAATGGATGGCAGAACTTAGAAATGTTCACGAAGTGCTAAGCATCGACTTCGACGAACGGTGTAGCAATATAGATACCAAGTATGCGTCTGGAATATCGGCGTCGCGCGAGTTATAGTACAATCGTGTATGATGCCAACTTGCAATGGCAGAACATCCAATACTTCGAATGGGGCTTTTACAGCTTTTATTACACTTACTGAAATTTATTACTGCTTAACGTGCGGTTTTTACTATAAGCATTTTGCTATCTTGAGTCTCGTTTATGAGAAGTTTTAAATATTTTTTTAACAGATGCTTTTATCAAATCGGTCTTTTATCGTTGCAATGTCTTGCGAATGAAATATTTGTGCTCGAAATTTCGAAACTTGATAAAACTGTACTTTATACAATTTTTGTTTGCTCGCAGAACGAGAACAGAGCCCTACGATTGAAGGAGTCTGCGTCGCTGGCCCTTTCTGCCGCAAATTCTGGCAACTACGTGGACCCTGATGGCACTGCCATTGTCATGTCTTCCGAATTACTGCCTGCACCCACTCCGGACCCAAGGGTGACATGGAACTACTTCGACGAACAGGGGTAAAATCGGCTGACAATACTGTCAGTTATATTCTATTTTTAAGCATGTTCTAGCAATTATTTTCTATTTGTAAAACGAACTCCGATTGATGAATTATTGCCTCTTCTCTACAACTTCCAAGTGTTTACACACTTAATGGTTCTTGAAATCATTCGAATAAAGTTGATTCTAATTTCATTCCAATTAAATGAATGAATATTTATTTATCATAAAATATAAAATTCGATTTCACCATCGAAACTCGCTGCACAATTTTAATATACGCTGGGTAGCGAACACGACGATGCAGTGCGATAGAAAGTATTATTTGGAAAGTGGCCGGAGTGTAATCTCGATGCGAGGCGCAAGAACTGAATACTAATCGGCACTCATAACAGTCGTATGCATTGTTAAACGAACGAAAAACCATTGCAAGATCCGCTATTTATGTACCTGCAACGGAACTGCGGACATTCCTTTCTCTGTTCCTCTCTCAGCTTGACGAATTGAAACTAATTATTTCGCTGGTCAAAATATATAGTTCGTGACACGAACCATCCATAAACGAAAATTTTCACGTGGAATTCTCTTAAAAAATACAAAGATTTTTGCTCGTTTAATTAATAATATTTGCATATTGATAATGCTTCTAGATACGTGTCGAGAGGAGGATTACGAGCAGGAGAGGACCCATATGCTAGGAACAAATTCAATCAAGAAGCTTCCGATGGACTTCCCAGCAATCGCGATATACCTGATACACGCAGTGCAATGTGAGTGAACTATTCTCTTGTTACCAATTATATTTTAGGATATTCTCGTTCGATCGAGCCGGTATTATTAATTGGTAAAGTATTGCTCAAAGAGGTCCTGGAATCCTTCTTAATTTTCTTTAATTTTATTTAACAATCTTTCTATTTATTTATTAACTTCAATTGATACAGATACGACCTTTTATAAAAGTTTAAATACATCTGTTTAAATGGCTATGTAAAATTGAAATTATTATTGATTTTTCAAAATTCATGAAAACGTTTCCTAAGAGTCTGAGGATCTAAAGACGTAACTTCAGACCTAAGTAATTAGAATGAAACTTTTCTTGTTTTAAATGAACGCAGTCTTTAAAAGAGAAGTTCGTTCGCGATGAAATAAAAACGAGGCAATAACGTCGATCGAGTGTCATCCAGCTGGATATCGCGACGATCTTCAAGTCGATGAACTGACACAAGGGAGAACGTCGATGTCCGAAGCGGCAAAGGTGAGAAAATTTCACGGTGAATATCCACGAACGAGAGCCGGTCGTTATAAATCGAAGCGATGCAGTTAACCGAGTGGAGGCGACCGATGGAAATCGCGACGAACGATCGTCCAACGAGAAAAAATAAAAGGAATAGAAACTTGGCCTGTCGATCGATCAATCCTTTTATACACTACTATCGGATCCTTCGAGAACAGCTCCATAGGAATTATCCGTCACAGGTGATTGCGAAAATCGCGGCTGATCGTTGGAAGTTCATGGACGTATCCAGAAAGCGATTCTACATTCGATCCGCCGATGCTCAACGAAAACGACGATTGAGAGGCTTCTCTAGAAGACACAGGTTCTCCTAATTATGCAATTCCTAAATTTCAATGATTCGATTAGTTTAGAATATATTTTCAATTTTACAGAATTCGATTACTTTCGATCATTCAATATATCCGTCTTTCTATTTTTTATACAGATTCTCCTAAATATACGAACACCATTTGTATGAAGAAATAAATTACAAATTTGTATCTCTACGACGAAATTTCGATTGACACGCTTGAAAATTTCACGTTTTTCTGTGTCCTTGGAGAACCATCGTTGGAATATCCCAGCTGGAAGAATACGTATTCGTTTCATGGAACAAGAAAATCGGCAATAATCATAGAGGAATCATCGATTAGAGAAGGACGAACATACATCAACGTACGATTGCATTGTACCTTGTATTTCCCTTGATATTTTGTTGCATCTATCAAGCCATGTGCCGTGAATCATGTACCGTATATATATCGAATCTCCATATTGACAACATTGTTGTTATTCGTCGCGCACGTTTTTAACTTCTGCCTTCGTGGAAGCGTTCTAGGTTCTATTACTCTGAGCACCGACGAAACGGTTGACCCTTTCGATTAAATACGGCCGTTTTCGGGCTTCCACGTATCATGGGATACACATGAATTAAAGATGAGGGATTCGTCGAAAGGAACCGAGAGGTTTTAATCGAGAAACATCGACGTTTCGCATTTTTAAAAATCGCCTATTCCATACGAAACGACACGCAAAATGTAAATATTTTATCTTTGTCTCTGTTTTTTTATTCCGATGAATTAAAGCAACCCTGTCAGAGAAGAGAGAAAAGTGCGTCTTTTTTTGTTTCTTGTTTTTTTCCCCCCCAACTCGAGTCGAGTCGAGTTACAGGCTTGATCAGACCTCGGAAACTGGCCTGGAAATCACGATGCCAGGAGGCAACGGGAGAATTGAGTTCGCGAAGTTTAGGGATCCACCAGGGTTAATGGTATTGCCTGGTTACTACAGGCTGTGCCTGTCCCGTGCTAATAAAAACGTACCTCCTCGAAATTCTCGTCTCTCCTTTCGCCTTGTCCATGAAAATCACGATGTAAAACGAGTCGGTTTTCCGCTGTTTACAGAGGAGAGAACGAATAACGGAAAGAGGCAATAGATGGGCGAACGCGCGTTGCTCGTGAAATTTCACGCGGAACGGAACGAATTAATTATCGAGCGACGTCGGAAATAAATTTGAAGCTGGGATCGTTGTCCATTCAGCCGCTGGGTAATCAATGGTTAATGGAAGCAATCTAATTTCGGTAGGGTCTGGCTACTTTTATGGACTCGTAATTTATTCGCTGTTTGCACGGAAATAAAGCTTCCTCCCTTCGTGTTGTTTGTACCGCTGCGCCGCTGAATTTACGATGCATTTTATTAATTGAAACGCTTTCGAAATCGGTTTTGATGCCGGTCTGCGTATCATTGAAAGGAAGAGACACGCGAGCGAGAGCCTATTTCGTTCGGGACGTGTCACGATCGATACCACTTTCAAATCGAATCGCTCTCCCCTTCTGTTCGGAATGCATTTTCCGGCGGCACAAGCCTTTCCGACTGTCTCCGTCGAAGCAGGAGGACCCTTCAATCTTCCAACCTGATCTAATTTCCTGGACGTTCCACCTACGCTCGACCGTATCCTGTTTCACGCGAACAGACGCGTTCAACAAGTACTCCGGGACCGCGAACCATTTAGCAGACCGATCGAAACCGGTCCGATGAAGATTTCGATCAGCTCTTACTGCATTTGATGAGCCTCTAGAAATATTTCTACGATCTCTATCTTGAAGATTGGAATATTTGGTTTCGCATGAAGATCTTTCGGCAAGAAAAGTGAGAAACTTTGCATGATTTCGCTATGTATGCTTCTCTGAATTACAGAGAGTTATAAAAGTAACCAAGTTCTGAACGAAGATTTGATCAAAATCGTAGTGTATTTTGCGAAGCTCTGTGGAAACGTATTCGTGGTTGAAGATTGAATATCTAACGTGATACAGAAGCTTTTTATTGAGAAAAGTGGAAAGCTTTTGATCGTTTAACTTACTTCTTGCTTCTATAAACTACGGGACGATGCAGAAATAACGAAATTTTAAGTTCTAATATATGCGAGAAAAATTACATTCTCAAAGGTATCGACTATGAGTAACACGTGTGTTAAAATTCGATAGATTTGTTCGGGGAAACGAACGAATGTTACGGGATTGCAATAAAACGAATGGAAATACACGAAGACCAGACTCGTAAAGAATGTCGAACGCAATGTGCGAAATTGCGAACCCGTTAATATTCGTTACAACACGAGCTGCAAGGAGAATTGTTGTTTAAACCTGATTTGCATTCGGACGCCGTTTGTAACATTTAGCAAACGTCGATTGCTGAAAATCCGATGGCCCGAATGTTATGTAAATGTCGCACAACTTCATTGAAAATATCTACGAACTGAACTGCTGCATAGATTTCCACTATTACTGTTATCAGCAGACTCTCGTGCTTTGACTTCGCACAATCTTGCAGAAAGATCGAAGATCGCTTCTCTCAAAATTGTATCTTCCAAATTACGTTTTCTCTGCAAACTTGGATAACTGTCATAAAAGAATCCATTCCAACGATTAAAGAAACTTTTAATCTTTTCAGAAAATCGATATGCATAAAATTCCAATCTAAATACTGATTGTCTCAATTTATTTTCATATTGAAGAATTTGTTAAACGAAAAAAAAATTCTAGCCACCACTAAACGCGCAGTGAAATGCGTGTTAATTTAACAGCGTTGATTTAAATTCATTTTACAATAGCGAAATGAAAAATATCGATAAATAAAAGACGATACAGTGACGAACTTCTGAATTGAGCTATAAGTTTCAGTCACTGAGTCCTATTTTCACGAGTTAATAGTCGAAAGATAATATTTCTCTTAACACCTGTCCCTTTCTCTTCAGTGATTTGCTAGCGGGAATACTATTCTTTTGTCATGATTTTCCATTTCCTCTGGCGATTATAATTAAAGAAGAAACACTGTTATAAATATCATCGTAGCAAGTTCAAAAAGTACCCGACTCCCTCATGAATTATTCACACGTGGCGTTTCATCTCCTTGCTCGCGATTCTTGTCTCGATGTTCCTTAGACCGCGCGACCGGCTGTTTCCGATAATGGAATAGTTGTATCACTTATACGCAACGTTGGAACTTAAATATTTATGCGGCTGAATGCACACCAGCCGTTGCATTAAACATGTCAACGCGACCCGGAGACATCGTGGCCGGAAATCGCGGTAGAAACTCCGTCGTTCCGCCACGTTCCTTACTTCTAACCTTCGATTTTAACAACACCATTGAAAACTTTGCCAGTGCCAGATACTGCGGACTAAGTTAAGAGTTGAAATTTCGCTGTTGATTTTCAGATTGTAATTACTAAACTGAGAATATTTCTGCAAATTCATATTTCTACGAATATAATTAAAACAATGGAATCGAGGTAGAAAATTGTTTTACTTACTAGGTATTATAGAGAGTACTGTGCTTTAGATATTTTACACCTATATTCTTGCATATTATATGCATTCTGTGGATGTTTGAACTTTCACATTACCTATGAATGCATAAAAATTCCCAGTCTAGTAGCTATGATGGCAAGTTGCAATTATAGCGAATTTTTGTTATCGGTATTGCAATTAAATTATGCGCGTTTACGCATTTACGGGAAATTTAAATTAATTCTCGGCTTTCCGACTTTTCCAATTCTTGATTGATTCTTTCAAATAATAAAATTAACATTCTTCTTGGAAACTTTAGAAACGTTAAAAAGTGAATCCATGGAGGAGAAACTCGCTCGATATCCGGTAATTATTCGCAAACTAAGTTGAAGTGACACTAACACGAAAGTTCAAAGGTCGTAAAATTGATTGAACGTCAAAGTTTAGAAAATGATAGAGAACGAGAGAATCGAAAGGAGCTTTGAAGATAAGGATTCGAAACTTCAACCAAAGTGGTTGAAATGAACGAATGAAATATACCTTATTTGTGGTTCAGTCCTTAGTTCTGGTTTCCAACATTGGTATTCTTTCTGCAGTTGTTGCGGTAGCTGTTTTATTGCTCAAATTCCTTTTAGCGTTTGCATTGCTTTCTATTTTTCTTGTTTTGCTTCCTACAACTATTTTAGAGGTGTTCTGTCTTCTTTTATCGCTGCTACCTTTTCGCTGGAACTCTCATCTTGTTATCCGTATGTGTGATATGCATTAATATTTGCTGTGATCGTGTTATCTTTAATATCAATGAGATAATTAATAAATGAGTTAATATACCATAATAATTATTCTAATGAATTTTGCATGCAATACAGACTATCACTGAATTAAACAGCGCTAGATGTTATTTAATTCATAGGTTTGTCATATCATTGAAATTACTATACATTTCTCGTTTCTCTTCGTTTGCTCTCGTTTGTCTGGCTATCGTGGCAAGACCCCAAAGTAACTCGATGAAATATTCAAGCGTCGATGGTAAGTTACCCGGGCGATAATCCGGAAGAATATCTCATAAAAGACGGTACAGAATATTTTTTTTTCAGAAGCCGCAAAAAGTTTCGCACCGTAGTGAATCAATATTCGGACAAGGAGTTTTCGAGTTGCCCCTCGGAGGTGTCCTTTGTTGCATAAAACATCGGAGGACTTGGATTTTCATTTCGCTCGGTCTCGTGTACCCATTCCATTTCTCTAGTCCTCGTTTCTCTCAGAGTTCTTCTTCCCAGAATTGATCCCCGTCCATCCTTTTTCTTTTACGAACGTGATCACGTCGCAAACCTCCGAAGATATTGATCGTCCAATCGAGGAATCCGCTTGATCGATCAGTGACATTTGCTCGCGTCTGAACCAACTCGTCTTATACTACTTGCACGAGTTAATTACGCGCCATTTAGCCTACATTTCAATTACACTTCGAGGTAAATAAACTGAGAAAGTTATTCAAACACTTGTAGACATGTTTTATGAACCTATATTATATGCATTGTAAAAAGTTTTCCATCAGAAGCGTTTAAAAATATCTGGGAAAACGACAAATTTCTCGTGTTACGACAGAGATACAGCATTTCGCAAACACTAAGTAATTCTCTCTTATCGATGGCTGAGGAGTGGATCGTGTCAGATACTCGAAGACGTGACTAAGGAGGATGTCTTGCACGATGTACTCGACCGACAGAATCTGCTCGTGATACGTTCATACTCTCCAGTTACTGTTTACGATAGCTGACAATCTTCGGAGTGTAGGGTACACGCTACAATTCCAAGTAGCCCTTTAAGTTGTATCGACATGTACATAATACGTTCACTGAATTTCATCCATATAAACAATACATATACGTACATGATAGACCATAGTTACAGCCGATATTATCAAACCAAAACGTGAACCCCTAAAAACCGTCTACCCCAAAACACATCTCCTTGAACGGAGTTCCCTTTACTTTTCCCGAAAACTCGGAACATCAATTTTACGTGGCATGGCCAGGAGCAAACATGCAAGAAGCCTCGTAAAAGATGGTATCTTGTACACGTGGCGGTCGCAATAAAGCCACGTTGCGAGCGGTACTAAACATCGACACACGTACGTATAAACTTACGAGGTTGCAGAGACTCCAATAGCGTGTGCCGGAGGAATAACATTGCTGCTCACTCCGGAACAGAGAGCACGCTCGTACTCCGTTCGATAAGACTTGGGGATCGCGGGCAAACTGATTTCTCTCGGTCGGAAAACGCGGGGGACGCTCTAGGAAACTGGTCGTTCCGCGATATCGGCCACGATGGGAACTCCTTCCAATGATGATACGCGAATCTCTCCTGCATCCGTGAGATTCGCCCGTATGCTTTTTTCATCTCTGTCTGTCTGTCTGTCTCTCTTTCTCTCTCTCTCTCCGTCTGTCGAGGGCCATTATTTTCCTCGGATTCTCGGAGCTAGAGAAGGTACGGTTATTGTGAAATATAATAGCGTACAATAACGACGGAACGCGGTCGCGGATTCGGCGATTGTTGACGGTTCAAGTGGTTCGTGGATTTAGGATATCGAATTGAACGCTGATCGATTTCGAGAGCCAGCAGATATTCCAGCGTGGTTGCCTCTTAATTGAACAAAATTGGCTTGCACGTGGTTAACCTCGTTTTGGAAATTCCTCCTTCGAGATCCAATGATCGATTTGTCGAATCGAATCGAATATGTACATTATGCGTTTGTATTTAATGTTAATCGTGGCTATTTAATTGTATTTTGTTAAAATCTTCCTCATTGTCATCATCGACGTGTATATAGTTGGATTGTTCAGAAAAATCAAATTACGATTATTTAATTGTATCGGATTAGGGTCTCATCAGTCTCATAATCCTTGATATTGACGCGTGGGGTTATTTCCAGAATATTCTTTAGAGATTCAATGAATAAATTATAATTGTTTAATTATATCTCGTTGGGATCGTCGTTATTCTCATTATCTTTAACATTGACATACAATATCGTTTCAAAAATATTGTTCAGCGGATAGTTAATAAGAATTTTCTTAACGAGATAGAAGTAAATAGTCCTAATTAATTATAAACAATTACAATTTTAGTAAGACAGTATATTTATGCGAGAATAAAAAAAAATGAGAATAAAGACGCGCACTAGTATCCCAGTTTCCATAGAATGGGTCATTGAATCTTCTCCTTTCTGATATACGAGATTAAGTGTGCATTCCCAGTGCACAGCCTCAGGGTGGCAACAAAAGAATCCACAGCTTTAAAAAGCGAGCTGCGACCTCTTATCCTCCTCCGCTACCTGATCACCGCCACTTCGTATGCAACGCGAGCATCGATGTTATTTTTACGTGCACCTTTTGCAGCCGATTATGCGTCGCTTTTTCTTCTCCCTCCGGACTCCGGACAGTTCCACACCAGCAAACTTGCATACAGTCGCCCACGGTCATTTGATCGTAAAGTAGGGTAAAAGTTGATCACCCTAGCTACCTTTCGACCCATCGAATTCTGGATGAAAGAAGCGACATTTTTGCAAAAAGGATAATCCTTTTTTTTTTCGAAAAACAAGGATGTCCTTTTTACGAAGAAGGCAATTTTTCGAAGCGGAGGAGAAGAGAAATGATAATAATCCCAGGACGTACCTACTCCCCAAGGACAGAATAATGAAACACGAAAAGCACGACGAGGTCGTAAAGTTTATTAACCGGCAAAAGGAGATCCCGGTGTATAGCGGTAGCTCTTCGGTTCTTTGGATTCTCATTTTTTTCTTTTTTTATCGTTCCACCTGCTGACGCGAAATTGCGCTCTTTTGTCGTGGCAGGGTGACTTCTTCGTCAGACCATCGACGATCGTTTTGCTCATCCTCCCTGTTCGCGAACCATGCTGGAAAGTTAATTTCGTTCACCGCGATGAACGGTTCCCATTGTTTCACCCGTCGTTATATTCGTATCGAGTTCTGCCTAATAAAATTTACGAGCGGCCACGTGACGTTTCATATTGTCGAACGTGAACACCGAGGGCAGATTCATTATGACAAGCTTTGTTCCCGATTCTCTTTTCACTTTTCCATAAATACCATCGTTTTTTTATCCGAATATCAAGCATTTTGAATAGCTGACTGTACTAGATTGTTATTGTTTCTTCGACACGAAAAAGTCTAAAATTACAGCGAATTGACTTTTACATTTTTTGCTTTTTTTCTTTTTTTGTACGTGTCAAGCACAAAAGGTTTTTTCATCGCGTTGCTAACGGATATAGAATCGATTGCGAATAAACAGGCTAGATCGATACAATTACACGTTATTAACGATCCTTCGTAATCCAGTGTATTGCACGATTAACGACGGCGATGCTCCATAATTAATAAAACCATCGTGAATAGCAATATTGAATTTACAATATTGATTCCCATTTCGAACCTACCGTATCTATTTTCGGCCGCATCTATTTATGGCGGCGATTAAAACGTTTGGACGGCAGATTAATTCGAATGAAACCATGACGACCTTCTGTTCGAAAAGGGACAAAAAGTGCAAAAAGACCCGATCCACCAAGAAAAGTCGTTAAAGCGCGGGCTCTCTGTTAGAAACTACGGGTAATTAAGGAGTTACTGGGGAATAGTTGTTTTAGTAGAACAGAAGGTAGAAAGAGAAACAACGATGAAGAAAAGCGAAGACGTTTTTGGTCACTTGAATTACTCGATGTACGTCGTATTTTTTTTATCTCGTTCAAGGGGCTCTTTGGGTGATGACTTCTGCGGATGTGGAATCTTCGAGGGTCTAGAAACTCCAGATAAGAAGAGGCCAAGTTTTCGCGAATTTATGCGCCGCTAAGCAAGTCGACGATGTTTCGAATGCATGCGATAACATTTTTCAAGATCTAGATCTAGCTTGCGATATAAGATTGAGTTGGAATCGTAGATGTACCTAGTTATTGGTCGAAAGGGAAATAGAAAATTGCTTGAGAAAAAGTATTAATTTGAATAACCAGGACCAATTTGCCATTCGTGATACGTCATTAGTAGAAAACTGGAATATCCGTAAAAGTTTCTAATTCAACGAGGAGCTTCGACAGAACTTCGATTCCATCATTTGCATCTCAGATCTTCAAAAGATAGACCGCAGAGTGACAAGCAACCGAAACTCGATCCATTTGGAACTAATCGCAGAACTCGAAAAAAGATTGTTCCCTCGTCAAAAAGACGTAAGAGGATGACTATCACAAAAGAGATAGAGACCACAGAGCGGCATTTTTTTACAGTTTCCACGTAAGCTTGGAACGTCATCTAAGCGACGGGTCTAAGCACACTTGGCAGCCAGCTTTGAAGCGGCTGCTGTGCAAATGTGCTTCTACCAGCAAGTTTCCTATTCTACGTTGGAGGCAATAGGCAAGCCGACAGAGGCGTTTTATTCGCTTCTACCGTTCCTCCTTTGTGCGTTTCGTCGGCGCTGGCGAAAATTGAAAAATGTCATTCGCTATTTTGTTCGAGATGCTGCGCTGGCGCGAATAATGCGACGAAACGCTGATAAAACGAGGAGAACGAGCATCGTAAATTGAGCCTTTCGCGAGCCAACACACGCACGTCTCCTGCATACACATGTTACGCCTGGACTTTATGAATTGATATTACCATACGTGGTAGGCGAAATACGTACGCGTATGTGTATTCAGCGCGTTTACACCGAGCTTGCACGGCGAAACGAGGAAAAATATTAATGAGAACGTCAACGCGGTGTCGCGTCGTGCGAATCTGCTGAGCGTGGGCACACGCGGAAACATGACAATTTCTCATTGAGAATGTATAAGAAGCAATTAATTTGACCTCCCGTTATAGAAACTGTGCATTTTAAATAGACCAGGCCTGTCTTCTGCAGCATTAAAACCGTTCAACTTCGTTTTCCACGTAGATCGGTACACACCGAGAAGAAAATTCGATTTTCTCAAAAGTGAGGCTCCCAACGCAATTCCGTTATTCTCAATTTTCATCTTATTTCGAGTCATAGAATTTCTCTGACCTCGCTTATGCGACAAGTAGAGGATCACGACGTATTAGATGTGACTTTATATCGAAAGAAATGGAGGAGAAGCTCCCAAGGGGTAACAGAAGCAAAAAAATACATCGTTTTTTCTTTCGGACGAATCGATTGGTGCGCGTGCCGGAAAGTAAATGCACGCATTCTTAGATGCAGTGGTTTGCACCTGGAAAACTAATCCTCCGGCTTACTGGCGACGGTATAATTGTGTTTGCTTTCCATTTAAGTTGTTTGCACTTCTGTTTACCTCGTCGCCTCTTCCGCTCTCGAGCAAGACGCGTCTACGAGCTCAACTTTCCGTCGCTTAGTTGCTAGCTGTTTCTCCATTCTTCGCCGTTTCTCCTTGTCTTCCAACGCCCCCGTTCTCTCCCTGTTTTTCACCCTTTCTTGCATAGTCGCGTTAAGAAATACCCACGCTGGAGTTAATTACGCGATCGAGTTTCGTACGCTTGCTTATTGGCCTCGCGACAAACTTGAAGCCCGCGTATGCTTAGTATCGTTAACGTTTCCTAGGGAAATTGTGGTAATATTAATGCGAAATATATGCTTATTCGGGAAATTCGTCAAAAGATAAAGGAATTTTTATGGTATAGTAAGAATTGTACATCTTTGACAGCTTTCTATTAAAAAAGAGAAGGCTCGTTATTGATAAAGAAAAAAACAAAGGAATTAAATGGGGATAAGACATTCGCAACGATAATACAACTGCAATTTCTTCTACCCTTTCCGTCTCGATAAGAAATCTCTGATCTATTTTCCGCCAGTAGAAAATCCGTTGTAAGGTATTAAATCTCGATCTCGCTGGAGCACCGTCTCCATGCATCTTCAGAGAGACGAATCATGAGATAAGTGCATGTATTACTGCATCGCAAAACGGGTTTATAAATTAACTTTCCTCTTCACTCTCCGATCGTCTTTAATAGTACGATCGACCACTTTCCCTGGAGTCTCTCGGTACAGTCACTCGCGGCTTCAGGAAGTGGAACCGTGTCGAGACTGTGAGAAACACGATTTAGAAAACGAAATTCCCTTCTCTTATAGCCGATGTACATAACGGTAATTATACTAACCGCATGGTTTCTCCTTATCAAGATCGTCGCATGTAAGGAAATGATCAAGATGTATAAAACATTGTGCGGAAAATTTGAAATGAAACTAGTTCGGAGGAACGCGTGCGTGCGTGCATGCGTTAAATAAATCGATCGATCGTCGGTCAGATTAGATGCAGAAATTGTTAGCTGAAAGCAAATTGGAAAACACGAGAAACCCCTCTCTGCCACGTTGTGGGGTATTTCTCGCTACCAATAACAGGTGAGTATGCGATGGAAATTGGAAATAGCCTAAATTGGAGCCGCGTATGGCGTGTATTTCCTCGACGATGACACGCGGAAATCGTCTCCGCGCGCGGACATCGGGTCAGACTTGCGTAAGCTATTTAATCGACGAATGTATCGGTTGTTTCGATGGGGATCGTTGCAGAACATTGTTGCGCTTGGCCCAATGACGACGGTTGGCTGATCGTCGGAAACGCTGCAAACTCGTTACATCCATTAATCATAGTGCGCTATAGTATAACGACGTTACAGGATGCAATACAACAGTGCTGCGACGATTTAGGTAGGATATTCTTCCTTCCATCCACCTGTCTGCGTTCACACTAATAATTTACTCGAATAATTTCATAACGGAGAATTATCGAATTGGAAATTTTTAATTAAAGAAATAATGCATAATAACGCTACATTTAAACTGAAATAAGTTCCATGTTTGTGCATCACACTCGTTCTATATTTATCTGCGATGAATACAATCTGTATAAATGTCTAGAACGTGGCTACGAACACATATTTCGATATCTACAATCATAAAGATCTTAAAATTGAACAAACGTAGGTACTCATCAGGTCGCGTCACTTAATTCATACCTGAATTAAGTTACCACTTCAGAGAATCGATTCTCATTCATCTTCAATTACTGTTCTTTTATTTATATCAATTAATATTAACTATCATTTCCATTAATATCCACTAACCGTGTATGCTTGCTTAAGGAAAGATCAGAGTCTAAAATTGAGGCTAAAAAGTTTTATCCGAAGTATAATATTTCATCTACGAGGTAGTAACGCACAGAACGGCAGTTCCATTGAAAATTTCCAGGAGGGTTAATGCTAATTAATTGTTCTCACTCGGCATTCTCGCAACGTTCATTTTTCCCTCTTGAAGCACGCGGAAACAGAGGCCGGTCCTCCGCAAAACTGGCCCAGCTAATCCATACCGTGGAAAGACAGTTTTAGTTTTCGCTGAATAATACATAAACCGCTTTCAAAATCAAAAAGTTACACGCAACCCGTTCTCCACCCTTCTCCACATTCTCTTTCCTGGCCACGTTTTTCGTTTCTCGGTGCGAGTACTTAAAACGCGTACAGCTGCCGCTTCCGTGCTCCAACGTCCATCCCTCTGAGGACATACCGTGTTTTTCCACTCTTGCCCTGCCGTTTTTGCTTAACGACCGGGGTTATTCTCTGCAACGTTCACTCCCCGTCACGCTAACTCAATTGTTTCGAGTTTATTCGCCGGTAACATCATCCTTTGCTACGTAAAATAAATACAGGCTCATTTGCACGTTGTTCCTCATCGCTTTGAAAACTAATACTCTGCTGGTCTTCACGTCACGTCGATACCAAAGGCGTATCGTGTAACGTTATTAATAACTTTTTGTTGTAAATTATAATCCAGTGGCATTCGAATTATCGAGTTCAGTTGTTAGAATCTATATGGATTAACAGTACGCCGATACTTAGACTTTTCGATAGTAGGATTTCACTCTGACCGAAAGGTTGCCAAATAATAGCCATTGGAAAATTTTTGGGATTATACGATTTCACCTTTCGTTACTTTCACCCCCGTAGATGCTCTTCTGTGGCCACCAGCACGCCCGGTACGAAAAAGACGCATACCTATATGAATTAAATACTTGCCAACCAATCGGGACAAAACATAAGTAGAAGGGAAAATTTCCAGATCGATGAGATACGTATAATGTATAACATAATTACAGGTAAATTGGTCATTTTGGTAATACACAAGGCAATACATGAACAATTCATTATTAAGTAGGCGAAAGACAATAGGGCGCATGACATTTCAGATAAATGGAACACAGAGAGGAACCCAATCTGTCTAATGCGGATGATATCAATATAACGTTAAATCATTATCACGCATATAATTATTTCCTTATTGTATTTACCGTACGACGTTTCATTTCGACAATCATTAATTCCATTTTATTATAATTCAAAATTAATTCCATTGAATTCCATCAGAACGTCAAATCACATCACGTATGCATCGTGAAATTATCATAAACGTCGACATCGCTCTCCGGAGGAGATTCATCTGTAAATCACTCGATATTCATAGCGGTGAGGTTCGCGATCCATGAAAACGATCGACTACCACTCCGTCTCGAGTCATCGATGACGGCGAGCACTGGACCGTGGAGAAAGTTCGCGCTAATCGATCAACTTTGCTCGTTCAACAGTTCGTGCGTCATCGTGACTGGGAGATACCCTCGTGGACCAATTAAGAGCCGAAGAATTCCGCGCAGATCCACGGCGAAAGTTCTTCCTTTCTCGTTGATGTACGTGTTCGGTTCTCACGCACTCGTTTCTTGCGAAACCTCGTTTATTTCGATCCCTCTTCGTGAAACGTGACCCAATCTCTTCCCAGTTGGAAATGTTCTTTCGTTGCTTGTCTCTCTATCCTTGTACGTTTACTTTTTCCGTTTTTCCGCGGCGATTACGATCCACACTTGACTCTCAGTGGTTGCTTCACTCGTAGAATAGCAATTTCTAAATATTTGTGTATCGGACGTTAAAAATAGAAGATATTTTATTTATACCGTATAGATGTTTTACAAGCAAAACTGATCCAGTTTTCATTAATCTCTTCATTTCATTACATAAACATACCATTAATATTTAATTCTGAAGAAACAAATGATTGACTTCCATATGTTCATTCATCGCAAAAAAATGACGTAAGTATGTAATGGTAAATTGTAAGATATGTTTAAGAAAAACAGTGTAACATCGTTTTCTGTTTTCTTTAACTTACGCATCACATTCGCTGCCCTTTATAGAAAAGCAAATTTTTAAATTCAATAAATTGCCAATCAATTTCGCATTAAAGCTTTTCAAAGTAAACCTCAAGCATTTTTTTAATAATATGTGAATTAATAATATTCTATATAATTATAATATCTCTGATATTTCTACGTTAATTTATTGTCTATAAATGTCGTCTATATTTTTAACACCTCATAAATAATCTTTGTATTACGGAGAAGCTATTCATTTGCGAGCGGTTCTAGCTGCCACCGAATTACGTCGACGATTTCGTGTCACGATAAGAGCTGCTGCTAAAAACGTGTCTTCCACCGGGAGGGAAAAATAGCAGCGGCTGTGAAATACAACGATGTCGAGAAGATAGCGGTTGAAAGAAGGGAAGGAGGGAAGAAAGGGAGGCAATTGCTGGAACTCGCGAGAAATTATATCGCGGAGAGTGGCGAAAGATGTCGAAGAGCAGAGGGATAGATCCAGGCTACGATCTTCTAAAAAATTATGCGAAATTAGATTTTAAATTCGTAGGGAAGCAGCGTTGCTAGCATCCGCCACAACCCTCTCCGGCCCGAATTATGGGGAAAGTAGAGAAAGCCAGGCCGTGACGCGCCTTAAGCAGATGCAATTCTCCGTGGCGTTATGGCACCCGGATGTCGGTCAGAGGGTGAGAAAAGAAAGGACAGGGGAAGGAAATCGGGGCTATGGAGAAAATCGACCATGGCCTCTCGATTTTATTTCAAGGATATTCTTCGATTTCCGCGCGTTATCCTCGTAATGCTTGCAAATAGAAATCAGCAGAGAAGGTTCGGGAGCTGGAAATGATTCGGCACCCTCCGATCGCGAGGATTTTACCCCGTGATCGGCATCTCCTTAGCGATCTCGGGTGTTTCATTTGAATTTTCGAAGAGATTTACATCGAAAGTACCGCCGTTAAATGCGTGGAAACGTTACACGTTAGTAAGTACGTATTTCTTTACACGTATTACTTTTTATCATAATGTTTGGTAAATGTTAATCGACGTAGGATGATGTTAATATAGGAAGAAATCAGTTTCAAGAAATAAGTTTACGAAACCAGTAGAACTCTCAACATCCCAAAAAATGTCTCGTGGTTCCTTTTCTTTCCATCATACAACCACACACCTGAGTATGGTCAAAGCATTGGTGGCTACGTAAGTCACCAAGGGTTTCCCCAATAGTGCTATATTCCGCCCTTGTCGAACCTCGCTTCCCTTTCGCAATCCTCTTTCCGCCATCTCTCTTAAATCTACGTGACGAAATAACGAACACGTTCTTCCTACAAACAAAATATAAAGCTACAAAAACGAAACACTAATTCATAGCAATTAAACCCGAGCAAAGCTTAGTCAATTACAACGTGCGACAAACTGAATGTTATCGATCAGAGCACGATCCCGAAACGCAACACCTAGTTGGAAAACTCGTCACACTCGACGGTTATTCTTCATCCACGAGTAAATTCCAACGCGATAGAAAAAATTTTTGCCAAAATTCTAACCGATCGACGAGGCTATACAACATCGTTCTGACAAAATTACCGGACGGTACACACTTAATCGAGCATCAACGATTACGCTCGGCCGTGGAGTCATCGTTTCGAGCGTAACAGCGAGCATTTCAGGCACGTGATAGCCACGATAATGCGTCGCAGCTGCAAATTAGACAGTGGCACGAGCGAGTGCGATCCAATTTGTTTGCCAACGGTCTGCAGTGGCTGTAAACGAGGAGGGTGAAGCAAAAGAGGGGTTGAAATCGTGCGCAATTTCGCGAATTCGAGCAGGCTCTGTGAATCCGGATTAACGAGATTATCGGCCGGGTACAAATTCGCGCAGCTCGGCCGGCGAGACGCGTCTGGAAAAACTAAATTTTCGATTTCCGAGCCGGAAGCGGGCGATTAACAGCGCCACCGGAGCGCACGCGAGACCGCGGTTCGCTTTCACGTGCGAACGCGCCATAATTGTCGCGGTCAAACAGAGGGACGTCCATAATGCGCGCGTCCACTAGGCCACGTGCTTCCATGACGAAATCGTTTGCCTCTGATTTGCATAATTCACCAGGGCTCGGCCGTGTACGCGTGAACACTGCACATTCCGCCAACACGAATTCAACGTCCAACTGTATATGTGCAATCACGCGCGTGCGAGTAGTGAGACGCGAGCTTTCCCGGAACAGGTTGAATTACGATCCGCTGAAGAATTTATGGGTTGGACGGAGGAGCCACGCAAATGCACGCGATTCGCGGTAAACACGAGAAACTTCGTTCTTTTCGTGGGTAGAGGGAGTTTCGCTTTCTTTTTTTATACTTTCTGTTCCTTTCGTTCCTGTTAGAGTTCTTTTTGTGAAGTCAAGGGAATTTCGAAGAGGGCGAGGGAAGGGTGGGAAGGGACGAAGGGTAACCGTAAGACAGAGTTATCGTCGATATAAATCAAACGACGCAATAAAAGTTTGGAAGTAAATCTCGGAAGTAAGGGCGAAGCGTGAGGGATCCCAAAATTTTTGGGTCGAATGAAGTGGATTTTAGGCTTGATTACTAACGAAAATAAAACAAAATAAGCTGAGAAAATCGTACTTCTTTTATTTCTAATGCAGTCATATTGATCACTCATCTAGAAAAATTTCGGTACACCTTATAGAAGGGCTATTTTTACCAAAATAAAATATTACAAGACTTAATTGTAAAATTTACACGTCCTATGTAAAGATGATTAACAATAAATTAATGTGTTATTATTCGACGTATATGATTTCTTTGTAAAAAAAATTATCTTTTTATAAGGCGAAGGATGTTTGTATTCGAGGAAATATAAACAGATTAGATGAATAAGTAGAGCATGTTAAATTAAATATATCGTAGTTGCGATATTTTCTACAATCCTCATTGAACGAGTCAAAGTTCAGTAGTTCGTGTATCTAATTGTAACATCAACAAATGTTGAAACTCGCCTGAGGGATGAATAGTTGTTTCACGTAAAACTTACAGGGCATTGTACCCCTTTCATCTATCTTGCGCGAACGTTCACGATAAAATGGATCGAGGCGGATTGTTCCGAACAAACAACAATCCCTGACCTACCTCGACTGGCTAGACGTTGCCAACTCAAATGTTTGCCACGTGGGACCGGTGCCGTGAACAAGGACCATCTCCTCGCCCTATGAAATGTTGCCACTCGTCCTGGTCATGTCGTAAACCAAACCGCAATCGCGTACGACGCTGACAACGCGAAACATCGTTTGCTTCTCCGCTCTAACGACCGATTCGACCCAATTAATTCAGCGCCTTGCTGATTAGTTAACGCTGTCTTCCTATGAATTGCGTCTATCTATCTAGGAATTGTTGCTGAACGGTCTTCATCGTTGATTCTCTCTATGTATTAGGTCGTCCGAAAAGTTTCTTTCGTTTTATAAGGAAATAATGGATGCGCAACATTTTCCGTTTTATTAATCCGTTTTGTTTATTTTATATATGTCGGGTTAAGGTTGGAATTTTGGGCGGTTGACGAACCTTCGCTCGAATTTACCATCGCGGTTATAGCTGATATTTATTGGTACAAATGTGGTTATTACAAGAGGCTACAAGTAGTAGCGGCGATCGGATGGTCGAGATATCGATGACAATGAATTCAGGTTCGATAACGAATCCACGGTCAACGGGATGACGAATGCGATGTGATACACGTATGACTCAACGTACAAGTAAAACTTATCTGAATGAACTAACTTGCAGTCCAAGTGGAACTGCCCTTATATATTCTTCTCCCCACCCCCCGGGTCAATCTTTGTTGTTAAGGAGAGCTATATAATTATTCCATGCCTCTGTCAGGTACACGCCCCTCCCGTGACCGTGGCTACGTTCAGTGACCCGTTATGTCACTACTTCTTAGTTTTATTAATTAAATGTAGCAAAGTCTCGACTAGAGTATTGGGGTTTTTTCCAACATTCCAAAAGAGAAGCCCTGATGTCCTTTCATCTTCGACATATATTTTATCGAATTACGTATGATCCATTTTGTTCAACGTTCGATAGATTAGGTTTCATCTTTGTGTAAAGATGCATCGTTGTAAAAGATGCGTCTGCAAAACAAAGACACTTTTTGGACAACCTAATATTACTCTATTCAGAAATTTTTATCTTTGAATTCTCTCCTTCTTTTTAGCTTTGAATACGTACAGTGGCCACAGAAAAAATATTTGCACACAATTGTATCCATTATATAATTCTAAATAACTAATACATCTTACTCAGCTAATTGGTACCTAATTACTTTGGTCCAGGTATATTAAATTTTGTATCAGTTATTGTTACTTACTTAAAGTACTTACATATAATTACAAAAATTTGATACCGTGGAGATGAAATATGGAATCTGATAAAAGGACACATTGGAAAATAACGATATGCGCAAATAAATTTTGCAGCCACTGTATTTATCCGTCGATGATAAATCTTCTACGGCGTTAAAGTTACAAGAAATTAATTATCGCAGTGTTCTTCAAAATTGGTAGGTTCGAACGTGAGGTTTCAAATACGGCGAATAAAACAGGTTGCACGCAAACTATTACTCAAGGACGGTGGGAATCGGGAAAATTACATTGTCAGACGGCGGTTATTTCCACGAGTCATAATATTGATATACCACCGTGGATTTATGCACGCGACTTTCGGTATTTTTATTGCCGCCGCGAGACTACGACGAATGGGAGTATAAGTCAGGCATTACGAGACAGCCGTAGCATAATCTGCGGGACGAGACAAACTGTGGGACGAACCGAGACAAATGACAGACCTCGCACACGATCGACCATTAACCGTGTAAACGTTGCTTCGCATGATTAATGAAACCATCACGCGAAACGAAGAAGAATTTCCAAACATAGTAACACTGCTACGATTAAATATCGTTGGCGTGATTGTTGTAAATTCTCATAATCAGACGAATGGAACCTAAAGCGCTTCAAACATGATTCTTGTCTCGGTTCTTCTCTTTTCGTTTCTTCGTTCAGAGGTTTAGCGCGCGAAAGCCATATACATAAATTGCGCGGGTCAGTTGCAGCTATCCTAGTCTCTCGTTTTGACGAGCGGTTTTACGGCATTCCTGACAAGGCCGTTTACCGAACAGTAGCGAGATTAAATCTCTGATGCTCGACTCCGGACATTTCCTCTGGAATTCCAATGAATTCGACGTGATATTTAACCTTTGCCGGGCCAGCTGTACGGTCTTCGATCCGCATTCCTAATCCGCTAATCCGCGACGTAATAAAATCTTTTTTACGTCTGTTTTTCTCTTTCCAATTGGAATTTTTCATACGGAGAAATGTTCATCTCGAAAGTC
This sequence comes from Bombus vosnesenskii, assembly GCF_011952255.1. Taxonomy (NCBI): domain Eukaryota; kingdom Metazoa; phylum Arthropoda; class Insecta; order Hymenoptera; family Apidae; genus Bombus; species Bombus vosnesenskii. Next base: position 276,005 of record NW_022882937.1, read on the forward strand.
ACAAGAACTTTCCATTTCAAACCGGATATTTCTATCCACTTCTACATCACATTTATTTATAATACAACTATTCAAAACACTGAGCACTGAAAGACTGAAGTTATAAAAGCTATAAGATCGTGTAAGTACTGTTCGAATCAACGAGAAGATTTAAGCGCGCGTGAAAGAACGTGGAGTTAAAACAAGTGAGAAGAAAAAGCAGAGGAAAAAGAGGACGATATTCGGTGATACCTGATGGCTGCGTCATGAATGCGAATCGCCAGTCGAATGGCATAAGTTATAGACGCATTATTTTTGCAACAGAACCACACTGGGTACAAGGGTTTTTCTACTTTTCGTCGTGTTTCGCCTCTCTTCTCTTTATTTCACGCGTATATTTCCTGCAATGGAGAGATTCTTTTGTTTATCCTGCTGTACACTGACAACGGGCTGTCTTCGATCTCCTCGCTTTTCTTCTCAGTGGCTCGTTTTTCTGCACGATGTGCCGGATCGTAACTATGACCAGCTTCAGATTGTTTCCCCTCCCAGGTGAAAAACGATAAATGACAACTGCACCGTGACAGAAGAAGCGCTCGAGAATCCTTTGAATATCAAATCCGCTTGAAATTAAATTGATTAAGCGGTCGGCAATAGATTTTTCCTTATTTTTCGGTATTTTATACGAGTGAAAAATCTGAATTTCATTATTTCGTTGTTTTTGTATTTCTTTTAGAGAGAGAGAGAGAGAGAGAGGAAAGGAGAGAGAAAGAGAAAGAGAGAGAGAGAGATTGATTAAACGCTGCAGGAATCCAAGATATTTTTCTTGATTACACCGTTGCTGGCATAAAAGTTGGAGTTTCACGGAAAACAAAGGATAGTACGACAAATAGAGTATTTTTCGCGACAGTCTTGAATTTTCAGCAAACATTTCAACGTCGAGCGAAACGTGTAAATAAGTTGCGACTCAGCGAGCAGAGATTTAAATCCTGCTTTTTATTAATTCCTCGATATTGCATCGATAAAACGAGGAACATGAAGAACAAATAAAGTGAGCTTCGAGTCAGAATAGCCGAACAGACGTGGAGGAGCAATCACGGGATAAATAGAGGCTGCGAGGGCTTACAAACCAATGTTAGTTTACCGAAGGAGGTTCGGTAATTTGCATAACATCGCGAATGTATACAGGATAATCCCTGATAACTTCCCCTTAAAGCGTTTTGCTTAACGTTAAGTAACAACGTGATAAGACGGTTTGCTCTCGCGGCATAGACGCTGATGGGAAAATAATTTCTGCGGCGAGTGTCCGGATGCATTAGCGTCGTCGTTGAAAGAATTATAGAAACTTAATGGTAGTCGGCTAATTTTTCTCCAATGCTCCAACTTCCACGGGACAAATAATCTCGAATAAATCCATCAAACTTTCCGATAAAAAGGAATAACGTCTCTTCCGTAAGAAGAATTGCGTGAAAATGCAGAAACGTAATCGGAAAGCAGTCCGAAATAGAAAAAGAAAAGAAAGAATTTAGTAACGATTCGAGCAACTTCGAAATGCTTCCCAGCTGTGAAACTTCTTTTTGTAATCCAAATTTTCCAAGCGAAGAAGCGGATAACCAGATAACGTGCCTGTTTGCACCTCGAAGCATAGGGAACGTGAAGTTTTTCGGATAGGAAAGAATAGAACGGGGGAGACTGTTTCACATAGCGAATATATAATTCGATTTGGAAGCCTGGAAGGTGCACTTACCGCCTGCAACTTCTTGTTTCGTCGATGTTTACGTCGCGTGAATCGATATACGTCAACGCTACACCTGCACGAGGACTTCCGGCCAGTGCATCGTCTGCGAGACGTAAGAGAAAAGTTTCTTCGAGCGGTAAGGACGAACTTAGGGACATCGGCGGACTAGAGCCACAAACTGGTAATTTTCCTGCTTTCGAGAATCGTGAAGGGTAAGATCGTAAATGGAGACGATCGGTCAATTTGATAAAACTGACGCGAATAGTTTTTCTACACAGCTTACTGTATAAAATGAGGATCAATCGTGAATTACTTCCAATATTTGATACTTTCAATATTTCGAGTGAAAAATTCTTAAATAACGTGAGAAGAAACTGTCCAACTGGTATGAACGGATGTTCATAGTATTATACTATATCGATTTGATTAAAAGGATCTTCGTCCTAAGTAGATTGGATCTTTTTTATTACTTTGATAATTTTGTTCTACGAATTGTAAAGTATCTTGGTCTTGTCAACTTTTTAGATATACGTGGAGATGAATCGGTTTTATTATAATCTCTTTAATTTCCACAGAAGAAAAAGTATTCCAATGGATGGAGCATTCAAAAAATTAATATAGATCATAATCTTACAATTAATAAACTATTATGGTTGTGCAATAGATGATAAATTGTAATGTTTCGTGTGGAAAGCAGTAGATAGGCGATCAAAAACCGTGTCGGAACGACATACAGTGGTCCGACACATGGTATCGATATCGCTTCCGGTCTTCCTTTATGCGTCCACCGTTTCACCACAAACGTTCGCGACCAACAATGTCGTTACGTCGGTCTTTTGACCCTTCCTCATTATTTTCCGGTACGTTCTCCAGCTGCGCGCCAACAAAGATACTTAAAAATGTACGCGACAAACGCGTTAATTAATCCCAAAATGTAATTTTCACTTGAATTAAGTTCATCCGGTTGGTACGCTTACATTGCAACTGACTATTCGTTCTTCCATTGTAATTCTCTCCCAACAGAACTTCTGATATTACATTAAATGCTCTTTAAATTGCTAAATAATACAGAGAATATTTTTCAAATCTTGTTGTGAAAGTTCTTTATAACGTGTGTGTATATTAAATATCATAATGGATACTCTTGCAAAGTGGATTGAAAAGGTGCGAAAGGATAAGGATTAGGATTTTACGCTTCGTAGTATGATTTGACGATGAAAGATTTAGGATTACCAAGGATTTACATAGCGTGACCAAATCTTTGACCAACTTGCTGCAAAGGAAAATATTTGATTGGGTAAAGAAGTTGAAGATTACAACTCTATGAATATTAGTTCAATGACGGATATTTGTTCAAAAACTTTGTTCAATAGGCAAATTTTCTAATAAATCGCTATTGACCTAACGCAATCTTTTTATACAAATTTTTAGAATAAAAGAATAGTTATTATACGATCTATTGAATCTATCAAATACGTTCTTTATACATGAATTGTATGTATTGCGTATTATATTTACCAATGGATGATTCCGAATAATTTATTTCCTCTCGTTTTCACACTGTACATATATAACGACCTGTCACAAAGGGATATTGATATTTTGACTCGTGTTTATTTTACTAAACCTAAATATTATTCGTACGATTGTATACATCTTTTACGCAAAAACTGTCACAGCAGCGTGAATTAAAGGAGATTAAAGTTTGATCGTCAAACTTCGCGTCTGATCGTGACGTTCCTTATCTACTGCCTATTATTCTTCGACACAGACAATCCTACACCTTTTTCCGTGCATCATTAATGTTCCTCTTTTATGAAAATAACTTGTTTCTACAATGTAAACGCCAGGAGATACGACGTAATTAAGTATAGCTACAAATTTAGAAATGACTTTCATTTATTACTTCCATAATCAAACGACTTCCCTGTCGCTTATTCTATTTTTATGTATCTCTTTCCTTTATACACATCGGTCAACCGTGCACGATAATTACACGTTATAAACACAGGAGGTAGCTCGACTTCGCACAGGAAACGGCAACAATTTTGACGTGTTTAACTTATCGCGACGAAACCACGCGCTATTAATCATAGCTTTCAGCGTAGTCTCGCAGTCGTAATTAAAAGAAAACTTTAATTAGACGATGAGTAACGGAATTGCAGCTCCGTTTACTGGCGGCGAGTATTATACGTGGTTTTCCAGTGAATCAGAAAGACGCGACAATTAGAGGCAGGTGAAGAGGAGAAAAACGAGAGAAACGTGGCGTGCACAGAGAAACGGAACGAGGAAAGGAAAATTCGATCGAGATCCCGTTACACTGTACGAGTCGACCTTAATCCATCGATTTGTCCTACCACTAACGTCTCGACTTCGACTCTTCAGCTGCCGGAGAAAATACCGACGGCAATCTCTTGACCTTCCAGACGGGAACAAACTGGCGAAACGAAGCTACGTTTGCGACCAACGATACGTCTACTGACTTTGCTCGTTATGTATGTTCTTTTTCTCCTTTTTTCCCGTTTTTTCTTTTTTCTTTTTAATTGAAACTGAACGACTACTACGGTCGATTGAGAAGCAATTAAAGAGAAATGATGGAGCACTCGTGCACGAGAAATGAATTACAAGTGTTCGGTGTATGATCCAATGAAGTAATATTTGAAATAGCGATAAAGTACAAAAATATTCGATTTCAAATAAAGCTCATTTATTTCTCATTCTCTCGTTAATTCTCTCTCGACAATAGCCTAATCTTTGAAGCGAGATTCTGAAGGGAAATCACAATGTCCCGTGGAATAGACAAAGCTGCAGGGATGCTGGAAAGGTAGAGGAACGATATCGACGTACCGCGATGACAACCGCACGCAATGTAATTCGTATAACACGGCGGAGAATTCAGACCTGTTTCGAAAGTTGGATCGCGTTGATCCTCGGTGGATCGTCTGGCTTGAGCCCCGCGTTGGCTTAAGTGGCTGCTTCCGAAGCGGCCAGAACGAGGAAACTTCCGAGTTCGCTTCGAGAACAAATGCAGAACGCCATCCAACAAGCGTTCCTGCCTACCTGCCTCTTCCACTTCCGTTTCCACTGCTTTCGTACTTCGTTTTCCATTTTGACCTCTCGCCTTCCGTTCCGTCTCTGTGGTTTCTTGAGTCGATCCTTTCGGAGCGACAAGTTCAAAGACGGTGCAAGCTCTGAATCTATGTTTGCTGATTACTCCCATGAGTTTCCAGATTTTTATCTTTTTTGTTCCCTGTTCCTTTGCTTGGATAAACTCGCAAAGCTTAATCTTCAAAGAGATTACGAACATTTTACGTTAAACTTACATAGTCGGAAAAGAAAACTTGTTTCAGATATACCGCAAGAGACAGGAATAAATGCCACGTTACGACTCTAATCACAGAAGGAATATTTTCCAGTTTAAGAACATTCAATCGGTTCGTTCGATTGAAATGGACGCCATAATCGGTTCCATCGACGAGGATCAGTGGAAGGGCTGTTTCACTTTTCCAACCAACGTTTCATCCATCTCCGTGGGCTTCGTCCCTTCTTTCATCCATTTTATCCTCGGCTTCGATATCGTGGCATCCTCGATTTACTTTCATCGTGGCTAAGCTGCAACACACACAATACCTTGCACCGCGTAATAAAGATCCATCTATTTCTGTCATTTCTCGCTCCTTTCCACCTTTCCTCATCTCATTTTCATCCTTCCAAGCTCTCCTTCTATCATTTCTCACTCGCCACCAACGCTCACTTCCAAGCGTTCTTCCTTCCTTTCGTTGTCTACTCCAATAACCCTTGTTCCGTTCCCTCTTCACGGACATACTGCGCGCTCCCGGCAGGAACAGGGCTTGAATAATGATTCAGGAAAGTCCGAATGGACAGCTTTAGAGATGATTCGCGCGCGAGCTTACACGACCAGCCAATTCGAGAAGCGAGACGCGCCTCGTCGCGGGTTCATTAACCAAACCGGAGGATGGCTCGAACTCCGTCGTTAATTAGTCATTAGCTCGAGTACAATTGCTCGTCGTGCCCGTTTTATGCAACGTGATGCTCGTGTCCTCGAAAATTACTTCGTCCTTCGTATCCATAGGATCATCGGATTCTACAAAGAACCTGGTTCTGTCCACGAGGCTCAATTATGGTTTGATTATTGTCTTATTGGAATTCTGATAAACGGAATCGATAGATTCTACAGTGGTGAGTATAAAAAAATCTCGATAATCGACTTGGTTAAGGGAAATGAGGAATAAGGGATGTTTCCTATTAGAGGAATAGCGGAAAAGATGTCATAGGTTGTTGAACTTTCGGTTCGTTTAAAGATGGAAGACCTTTGTACACTGATAAATAGTTTGTAGACTTGATAATCTTTGAAATAATTGCAGCAGCAATTAGACAGGACCTACGATACACATGGACTATTATGTCGTTGGACAGTCAAATTGCATGCGATCAGCAATTATAATTTTATCTTCGAGTTATGTTTATCGTTCGCCACTAAGTGTCAGACACATAACTCAGAAGAGATAAGTTTTCTCTTTTTTCTTCCACTGACGTAACAAAAATTTATCACGAAAGACATCAGTGAAAAAACATCAACGACAAAATCTCTAAATATAAAAGCTCAAATCAATCGGTATACTCGCTAACAAAAAATTTAATCGAAACCTAATCAGAATTCAATCGATTATTACAAATATGTGACAAATTTTATCATCTTTGGATATTAATTTATTCGAAGACTCACAATGTATGCAAAAGATAATCATCCGACTTGCTGCAACATGAATAGTTGTACGAGGACGGTGAATTAATTTGAAGCGATTTTAGAAAATCACCGAACCGAAGTTCCAGAGGAGAGATTCTAATTTGAGTAGAATCCGATCGACTCAAGGGAGAGGTTGCAATTTAGTTTGATGGAACGAACGGCGGTGAATATTCGCGCGAGTCGCTAGTCTCTTCGATGAAATAATTACGGAGCTGACCGATGTAAATTGAAATAGTCACGCCAGTGTCGTTTACGTTTGGTCGACGACGCAAAGGGAAATTAATTAAAGCAGCCCGATGTGTCTACCCTTCCTCTCCTCTGACGTTTCCCCACGAAACACACGCTGGTTGCCTCTGAATTCGGCGAACCATCGATTCGCGGCTTTCACTGGGCCAAGACTGCGGATAGATCGATAACGACGATGAATTTTTAATGATGCCTGAGTGGATTGGTTTTTGGACGGGGGAACTTTCAGTACACGAACTGGTCCCTTTGATTTTCCAGTAAACCGAGCCAATTTGCCATCTTAATTGCTAGTTGAAACTTTAAGGAAACCAATTTCATGTGTTCTGATACGACGAATTGTTCTGATAATTTGCGAACGTTTTTATCAATTATATATTTTTTTTCTAATGATTTGTAACTAGTTTTGAATAAAATATAATTACAAGCGATTGCAGTATTTTTCTTTTGATCTAAGAATTAACATCGCTTCATAGAAATAATGTGATGTGCATATGTATGATTTTTATGCGTTTATAAGACATTTTAAAACGTAAAAATGTACATATGAAATATGCAAAATATAGTACTCCTTACAATAGTAGCTAAAATAATATTTCAGCTAATTTCCATTCCTTTAATTATATTCGTGTAATATGGATTTGCATAAATATCTACAGTCTACTAATATGTAATGTAATACGATATAATGCAGAGATGAAATACACCAAAGTGGCGGTAATATTTTAACAATATAAACGCATGAATATATAATTTCCAAACTATACGACATTCTAGAGAATTATCGTAGTGGTGAACAATGATAACGAAAATGACGCGGAATACAGATGGTTTAAGAATTCATTTATTTGTTCATTTTCTCCTTAAGACACACATTAAAATACGTGTTGAGATACGTGATTCGGTTACTGCGGTAATAAAATTTATAATTAAGATCGTGTGTTCGCGAATGGAGCGAATCGTCAAGTTTTTACACAGTTTTATACGCCATAAAATGTTGAGTTGACGACAGTGACGCTGTTCGCATATTTTATCTGGCCGCTAAGAATATCCGCAAATATTCATACACATAAACATGCGTCTTCGTTCGACGCGTCGGTTTTACGGTGTCTCTAAATTTTCGCCGATAAAATCCAGAAAATTTACAGCCGAACCGGAGCTAAAGCACCTGCCACGCTCTTATTCTGCGGGAAACCTTCTCCCCTTGGCCAATGCGGCGCGAGAGTCGGCGCGTCGAATCGATGAAAACCATCGGGAAATATATTTCGCGCATAAAATATTAGGGAAACATTCCTGCGTTGCGTCGCGACGATTCTACTTAAAAAGAATCCCGCTTCAAACTTCTCGCTTTCGAAATCATCCGCCAAAAGAGGAATTTCTAGGTTCGAAACACATATTAACTTTCGAGATACATACGCTGGTAAATGCGACGTGAAAAGTTCTCCGCATAAAGATTTCTAAATTTATAGAAAAATTCACAAACCAAAAAAAAAAAAAAAAATTTAGATAAAAACAACGCACGACGTATAATTTCGATTGTGTTTGAAATAAATTTGAGCCCACCGTGCTTTCTGGTTCGCCGCAATCCGATTACTACTGAAATCGCGTCAAACATAATAATTATCGTAAAATGATAAAATGGTAAGAATCCATCAAAATTAATGATAAAAAGCCACACCGAGTACGGACGAGAAGATACTTGATTTTGTTATTGATAAAATTGATAAAATTATTATTGAAATATGAAATACACATACAGAGTCTCACGAAATTATTTGAACACTTATCATAGAAAACCTTTATATTTATAGTATACGATTTCTTTACATTCTAACGTTTCAAATAATAGAATTATTCTTAAACGTTTTTCTTAAACGATTTTCTGATTATTTCTCAGATTTATTTAAGTCTTCGTAAATGCCCTAAAACTTACGAATCGGTGTGAACATATCGCACGTGTTTCATTAGTCCACGTAAAGAAGGAACAACGCCGCGTGGTTGAATAGGGATTCTTATCGGCTAGAAGAGAGGGAAATGTCGATTTGACGAGAAATAATCATCGAGAGTGGAACGATGTCGGTCACGATATTCAGCTGTTTCGGTATTGTTGTCGCACGATTCAACGACGGCATCATCCAGTGCGCGGCGTTATTAAGAAGACATCGATTCGAATCCCTGGAAATTTGTTCCCGATTCTGCCTGCGAGTCCACGACCTCGTTTCCGATTCGTTTCGACTCGTAACGTGTCATACTAATCGCACTCCATGAATGTGTTTCCGGCTCGCATGCATCGGTAGAACGCGTACCTTGTTAATAGCGATCTGGCTATACGCGATTAATCGGATTTATTTGACGCTTTCGAACGGACGATTGATAATACGCGTTACGTTTTGCGATTCCACCTGATAACAGGGATTTCGAGGGATGGCAGAGTGAAAACAGGGAAATTATTGGCTTGTGGTCGCGGCGTAGATTGGAGACGCATTAACAGGGTTTTGTTAGGTACATTTTGCTATACCATAAAATTTGTACTATTCGTGTTTGTTCGAAATATCCCATAATATGGTATTTTTTGACGGTTTGCACCGAATATAAAAATGCATAATGTTTTCATTCTTCCTTTTTTTTAATATATTTATAATACGATCATTTAGTTTCAGAATTTCGCGATGTATTATTACATTCTTCTACATATATATATATATATATTTCCATTCACAGACACATATTTTCCAAATATCATCATTCGTAATACTAATAATATTATCTGTGATCGTTTCATTCGCCTTCAAAATTGCCGATCTCCTCTTTTTATTATGCTATTCAATCGATGTTTTCCACAGCAAATGAACCATGCACTACAAACCTATCATTGAAATTCGTGTGTTTAGTCAAGTGGGTATTGTTCGTTGTACCCCTTTTTCGTTTAAACTGTTGACCGGTCTAGCGCATGAAATCACGAAAGAAATTAACAGCAGTGATTTTCAAGTCAATATTGCGTGTCTAATGATTGGATTTCGAAACAATGTTGTTCCGCTGTTTATTCGATCGCCAGTTAATCGAAGGTTTTCGTAATTGGTTAAATAAAGCTGATTACCTTCGAGCACCGTGATTAAATCGCGTAAATAATTAAACATATGAACTACATGATCTAAATTAAATTTTTCCATCGATTAATCGAGATGCAGTACCGCGAGAAACGATTCTTGTCAATAAAAGTTCATGACGATCCAATAGGAGCCAATAATCTTACGATCGGCTAAGAACGCTCTCAAGACTAGGAACGCAACAAGGAACAGAAGTATTATTTCGTTTTCTCTCGAAAGAAGCATTGTGCTCGCTGAAATTCTTCCTCTTTTGGCTGAACATATAGACAATCTACCGAGATATCGAACTTCTTCTCGTTTCGATCGACAGATAACGCTCCATTGAAACCAAAGTCTCACAAAAGTGGAAAGTACATACAATAGAAAGATACAATAAGAATATTTCTCCTTTGTGTCTGGATCTTTTGATCTGTCAAAATGTATTTCTTTTGCCGTGTTCCTCGAAAAATAGCTTGGGGAAATAAATGTGTAACAAAAAGAAGAAAGTTGTATTACGTGGTATCGTAATTTTGAATAAATATGGTATGTAGAATTCGCGTGAGAGATTCGTGCGATAAGCGATAATGAACTGAATGTATATTTATGCTAAGGTGTCGGTAGCGAGGATTCATTCAGAGAACTGACTGTATAGTGCAACGTGAAAATCTGGCTACGCGTGACATTTACGTACGGAGCCTTTGAGAATGTAGCGTGCTTGAAATAAGTAGAGTTCGCAATGAATCATTCAGTTGCTAGAATTATTCAAGTCGTTTATGTCTGTTGCATTTTTTTTTTTTATCGTTAAAATCGTATATTAGATCTAAAACTATGCGATCCTTATATTTCTAACTTTTGGTAGTAATTTGTCCGCGTAGTCCACATATACATAAATTTATCTTTATTCATATGAACATATATTTCATAAGCTGTTCAGAAGTGGCCAATTTGGCTCGATATCACTGCAACAACGAAGACACAATTTCGCGAGTATATTCCTTTCGAGTTTCAGCATGCAACGGAGTTTCTACGAGAGAGATCAAAGCCGATGTGCTCTATTTCTGAATGTTGTTCTATCGGTTTCTAAAGCGAGACGGTATGTTTCTAATAAGGATCGAGTTTCGTGCGACTCGCCAAGTGAGAAACGGGAATTACTTTATTGGCTGTGGAGTTCTCTATTAGCCATTCACAAAAGGATGCGAAACCGTTGATGAAGAACAACGGGTCGCAATTTAAAACTACGACGAACTTTCATCCCGGGTGGGCGGAAAAGGGGAAAATCAATAGGAAGTCTCGCACGACGCATTCTGTACGACCTGGATCCTTGATGAAACGAAATTTGACCAATGAACTCGGCTTTCCATTTCCTATGTAAAACCGTTGAAATACTTAGCGAATTAGTTTCTTCGACAAAAGTGCCAACGTTGGGTACAATTCTCAATAAAATCCAAAATTAATCCTGTTTTATTCCTTTCAAGCTCTCCAAAGATAAAAGAATTCCAAGCATTCGATGATGATAAAGTAATCGCAATGGATTTTAAAGGAAAAATGAACTTAGACCGCGGATATTTATGTCAATTTATATTTCTATATACAGAAAGAGATGGAAATTTCAGAGAAAATCTGCATATATATTAGGTTGTCCGAAAAATTTCTTTCGTTTTCTAAGGAAATAGTAGACGCACAATGTTTTTGTTTTATATTAGTTTATTGAACCATGCACGAACATAATAATAGAAATATACCGAAATGAATCGTACCTAATTTAATAAAATAGTATAAAACAGAAATTGTTCGTCATTTGTTGTCACCTTATGAAACGAAAGAAACTTCTCGGACAACCTAATATAATTTCTTCTGGATAATTTCGGAGAGGATAACTGGAATTTCATATATTTTTGCATATCACGTATATTCCCATAAATATGTAAACACCCGTAGTCAAATAATAATCAAGATATTGAATTCAACACTAGTACTACTGACAACTGCAATACGAGCCCGACTTGTATGACAGGTATACGGAGAAATATAAAAAGCATGAGAAAAGGATAAGTCTTCGTCCATATATAAAGAGTCATTCAAATACCGCGAAATACTCATAAATCTACAAAATTCCTATGAAATACCGTGTCCCGATTTTTTCCAATTTTGAACCAACATACGCATTTCCAATGGAACACACGAGGAAGACTCTTGAACGGCAGAATACAAACATCGTGTCAACGAGTTAGTCAATGCTCATAGTCGTCGTGAACATCACTCCTTAAGGCTGAGGAGCTCGTCGCGAATTGGAATTTAGTAGCGCAAACGGACCCTGTCCTAAGCAAGTTTCGAAACAGCGAATTTAATACGCGTCGCGTTGAAATCCTCGATCTTCTTCCTTCTCCCCAAAATACCACGTCCCAATGCTCCAATTCGTAGCGCTTGAAAAATCCGTCCACCTTTGTCGCGATTTTAGAGCTTCGTGGTCCTCGTTCCCGCGCTCTGATCCGTGTAGTACGATCCAAATCCGCGTTTACAGCGTCACAGACAGCGTGGAATTTATGTCTCCCGCCGGGAAACTCGCTGCCTCGCTGCCTAGACTCGAAAGGCCGCGAGGCAATCCGGTTCGTCCCGAGCAAAAGAGTTGAACAAAAGGTCCGTGTTAGTTTTCGACCTTCTGCTCTTCGGATCAACTGCCAGCGAAGCTACGTTGATCTCATAAAGGCCATACACTGGTTTATGAAAGTATTCGAACGTGTAGACACAAGCGTGTAGACACGTTCTCTGAAAATATATATCATACGAAATATTTTGAAATGATCCTGCATAATAATTTCGTAAAAGGTGAGTAGCAATGTTCGAATACTTTCGTGAGCCTGAGTATTTTCGTGGTACGTGTCTGGATCATGCAAAAGTTGGAACATCCGACAAGAGTTTTTAAACCGAGAACGAAATTTTGCGAGTTGTCGAATATATTTCGTTGAAAATGCATGTTCTACAATTATTTTGGACGTTTTTCTTTGTCATCCTGTTAGTTGATGGATTCTCTCTGTGTAGAAGAGGAACGCAGTCGATACGTTCAGGTGGTACGTATTAAAACCGCTTTGACAAAATTATTTTTTACTGGGAACACGAGTTTCCGGTGACGCCGGATTCTGAAAAATCCGTTCAGCTGGGATTTACGCTGACGGCTGCGAACGCAGTTTTGAAATGCTCGCACATGGGAATATGAGAATTAATTAACGTGAAAGGGTGGAAAATAGTCTTTGGATCGACTGCTGGCGTGTTACCGATTGTACGAATTACACAGCGGACAGACATTTCTACGAATAAAAGATTCGCTGATAAATTGGACACTTCCGACATATCAGAATACTATTTCCAATTCCTCAAACCAAGACAACTTTAAATATACAGTATCTTAGATATTAATTTTATTTTGATTACGTTAAACATCCACTTGAACTTTATATTCGAACCCAATTTATTTAAAGTGACATAACTGGTCAAGCGACTAATCTGAACAAGACTCTGCACTCGAAATACATCGCCTGTTATTTGTTGTAAACGTATGCACCAAAATTTCCATTCCCATAGCACAGCAAAATTATTGTATAACGATAGTCCGGAATTCAGGGATCCCGGGTTTATTCATCAGTAGATTTATTTCCCGTGTCGCAAACAGCCCGATTTCAGGTTTCTCTTGGGTCACGTTGATCCGTTGTAACCACTTGGTCGTATCCACAAGTGCATTTCGATGTGAGATCGGAAGCAGCATCAGCGCAGGATTAATCCGAAACTCGTTCGGATCGCGTGCAGGGTGCTGCCGTTCATCCTCGTTTTCCCGGCGTGTGTAACGCTTCCGTACAGGGGTAAATTTATACATCGTCCCCGAATTCGCTTTATTCTCCTTCGTTCCGTCCTTTCTGCTCTTCGATGCCAACTCGCTTTTCTTCTTTTTCTTCTATTTTTCTGTCTGAAACGCTGTGGCCTTTCGCGATACCCGCGATAATTTCACCTCGCTTAGATTTGGATTATTTCGTAGCTTAAATATACATATACTTCGTGTGGAATTTTGAAGCAATATTTTATCATCTGGATATATAGACGAGTAATATAGAGGATGGACGATATAGGGAATTTCTAGATTTTTTATTGCAACGAGGATAAATCGCAACGATTTTAGAAAAAAGTCCGATGTTATCTCTCAGAAAAATTAATACTTTTGATAAAACCGTAGTCTCGTTAGAATTAAAATATAAGAAAATATAAGGAAAAACGGGTAAAAGAGGGATGCTGTATTTTTGTATGAAATAGTTCGCTATGATCGAACAAAGTTCAATTTTAAATACGAATCTATCCAACAAATTTTTTCTATAGATCTGTTAACTTTTAGAAACGAGAAAATTAATTATTTCTTAACGTAACTATTACATTGCTGTAAGAGTTTGGAAATTCGTAATAAAATTTTCTAAATAAATATAATACTACGAATCATTTCCTATGTTTATCTTTTGCGAAAAGCTTGTAATACTCGAATGATTGATCCATCACATCCCACGCATCCTGTAAAACAACCCGTTGTTTACTGCGTTAAAATTCTCAGTCACAAGCATTTTCACCAAATTTCATCGATGCAGGAGTCGATCGATTTGATCATCGAACTCGCGAATACAGAGAGAGAGATCGCTCGTACAAACACGATTTCAAGTGTTCCTCTCGAAACACGCGCGAGTAACCGCTCCAGTTCTGGACGCGCGTTGTCGCGTGTAAACGCGAGTGGTACACGCGCGCGTGCACGTGTCCCGAGAATTCGATGGGGTCGTCCGGCGCCGACCGTGCGTTATCCACTTTAACGTCGGGACCAAAGCCCGAATTGCAGTTTCGAATTAAACCGTCCGGATGATCCGTGCCGTCTAGCCCGCTTTAAGGCTCGTTTGCAATTTCGTTGTCGGCAAATATGTCCCTGACAGTCGACGTTGCTTCGTTGCCTTGCTTGCGAAATTACGCTCCCATGAATTAGAAGATACGATCCGTGTCTCTGAACGTCTAAGACGGATTGGAAGTGGATAAACTGCTTGTAATCAGCGTCTAACTAGGAGATCGCGCTATTAATATCGTTATTCGGAATTTCCAGAATGACCAGGACAGAGTGAGGTAAACTGTATTTAGTTTTAAGAAGAGAAGTCAGACGGAAGAAATCACAGACATTTGAATTTTCGAATATTTTAATAGAAAAAAAATGTCATTTGAAATTTTCGTGATTACATAGGTATTAGGTTGTCCGAAAAGTTTCTTTCGTTTTATGAGGAAATAATAGACGCACAACGTTTTCTGTTTTATATTATTTTACCGAATTACGTACGATCCATTTTGTTCTGTTGAGATAAACACCGTGACATTTCACAGACTTGGTTTCACGTTTGCATGAAGATGCACTGCTGTAAAAAACACGTTTGCGAAAGAAAGACACTTTTCGGACAACCTAATATATACGTACCGATTTCTCCTCCTCTTCCGCAATTTGTTATATCGATAATCGAACTTTCATCGTGCCAAAAATTAAACTCGCAGTCTCATATCTTACTTCACAAGTCCGCTAAGTCCTACACAACCCAGCACTGGACTACTATTATACTACGATAGCGTTACATGATTGTCAGAAACTTCGAACGACCAGATTCAAGCGCCAATAAGCCACATATTAGAAAGTACACCCTGTTGACAGTTCGTGCAACCCTCTCCTCGACTAGTCGTGCAACCTTAGTTCTGTGTGTAATATATGTATAAGTATATTCGTGCAAACTTTGAATACAAGAATTATCAAATATGAATTTCAACTTTACAAGATCCAAGTCATATTGAGCTTCGTCAGTCGATAAAAGTTACTTAGAATTGTAAATCTTCCATAAGAGTAGCTGGATGAAATTGCACTGGGTTCGGTTAGCATTACAAACGATCAGGGTATAGCGATATGGCGCCGGCTTTCCGGACGATCGTTCGTTGCCTATAAAGAAGGCGATGGCAAGAAGCATCAGGCGAATGTCTAGTCTTCGATTTTAATTCTAAAGTCCTCCGCTGTTTCCTCTTGTGTCCGCTTATTCACTGTTCAACCGAAAAAATGTTCATTCTGTAGATACCAAATGCACGCCAAGTTTACATTCTTAATCTCAATTTTCTATTTAGAAAGTATACCCAATATCTTTGAACAGATTTAAAGGAAAAATACGCGTTTCTCATTACCAGGAAGTTAATCCTGCCATCTCAATTTATTGCGGCGATACGAACCGCTTTTCTCTCGACAAAGGAGCCAGTCCCCGAGTCTTACCCAGTGCATAAAGCACCCCGTCCATTTTCTTATAGCGCGTCCGCTACGTTTTATTGCGTTTCGAAGTAATTTTTCCCCCTCTCACCCCACACTCATTCGTTCCTTTGTTCCCAACATTATTAATTTAACGTCGTCTCGACGCGGCTTTAATTCGGTCATTTCCGTCGATAGAGCGTCATCGAGTTGAGACGAACAGAGGAACGTGAGAAGCTTGCTTACTAATGTCACCCGGGAACGAAAGGAAACAGGTAGAATGAGAGAAAGTGGCGAATTTTCCGAGCGGCTGCATCCTCGAGTCGGTAATAATTCCCACGACCTCATCAGTGAACTTTTACAATTTCGCCTGGTGCACGATGATCGGACCTTGAAGAAGGTGGTGTAGTAAAGAGGTGGGATCACGAGACGGTTGAAAGCGCAACGGTACACGTAGGCGCATTCCGTACACGTTCCTCGAGTTTATCTCGGGAAAGTGGGACTGACATATTGGAATCGTTCTGGCCGTCTAGTCGCATTTATGTACCTCCCCCGTGTTGGCGTGCCGCGCCAAAATGATCCTCCTCCTTTTTCTTGCCATCCCCTCTATTTACTTTCCACCACCCTTCGAGACTTCGCTTTTTCAAGCCGCAGGGAACGCGGAAATTCTACGAAATTCGTGACCGTCCTTTCGTTTTCGACTCGAGAAGATAAACCGCACTGAGAATTTATCTCTTACCAAGGAATTCTTTTACAGGAATAGAAACATAAAGAGGAGGAGTTAAGATATCGAGGACCAAAGATGGAAGTAACGGGTGCATATTGCGTGAATGTGCTATTATTGGAAAACGTCAATAAAGAGACCTACGTAATTTTCATTTCAAAAGAATTTAAAGAGGAAGACAGTTTATTAAAAAGAAAATGATTTATTGTACCGAGTGCTATAAATTTTTCAATTTCTTTGAAAGATATTAAACCATTCTTGGACTTCCCTTACACAGTATTAAAAAGCGGAATTCAATAATGTAAATTGCCTAAAAAAAGAAAAAGAGGAATTGCAGGTGGTATTACATTATCAAAACTTCTGCTCTAAAAGAAAAGAATTTCCATCGAATAAAGTCATAAAGGAGAAGTTAGTATAGATAAAGTTGAAAAGTGAAATTAAAAAAAATGATAAAACATCTACGAAGAATATTACCAATGTAAATGGTACATTTCGAATAATCAATATAATAAATAGCAAAATGACTATTTGAAAATAAATCGCTAATAATTCAGAATACATTTAACCATAAACGAAATAGTACTTCACTACATCCACTCGCGTGGAATGAAACTGCGGATCCTATTAGGATAAACTGACGAGCATATTAACGGACGTTACGACAGATAACGTCAGGAAGAACCGCAATGAAGTTTCTATCGATCCTATTCGTGGCAGGTTGATGACCTAATTATATCGTGCCCAGTGTCTCATTGTGAAGCTCATTAGACGAGTCTGGGTTCTAAGTTACTCTAGCTAATTAAGTCACCGTGCTTTTCATTCCTTTTAACACGTCCACGAACCGTGTAATTTTCGAACGACCTTTCATTTAGGTCACGCGTACCACCGATAACGAGGCTCCTCTGTTTATTTACATGTAGTTTGTTTATTTAGATTTCTGGTTTGTTTATATTTGTATTTATTCTGGATTTATTTATTCGCATTTCTGGCTTATTTACTAACCTAAAGAGCAATTCCATTTCTGTTTACAGGTGTCGAATGAAACAATGGAGAAGAGACCTGCCTCCAACCTCCGTAATAATCACTTTTCACAATGAGGCGCGGTCGACGCTGCTCAGGACTGTCGTCAGGTACTTTTGATCTTATAATATCTTTACGCGCCTTGTAATGTTAAAACGATGCGTTAGAAAAGTAAAAATAAAAGATAATAAAAAAAAAAGATCGGATAATGATCGATTTCGTTGAAAAATGGAAAAACGTCAACAGCGAGGAATGCGTGGATGAAACGAAACGAGATTAATATTTCCTGGTTGATAGCGTTCGGCTAAATTCCCACGCGTAGAGCGTGCAACGCGATCGAGTTTCACGGAAAACGCGAGAAAACTTTCAACTCGGGTCCAGAGGCCGAGGTCCGATGGAATTTCCTAATCGTCGTTCCATCATCCCACACCTATTACCTCGTGGTATGATAAATCACGCGTGAAATTCGAAGAGTCGATGTAAAAAAATTTGATCCTCCTTACATTTGACTCTGTTGCAGCAACTTTTTTCGCTTTATGTCGAAATACGAAGAACACACCGAGAGGAATTAATTACCAACAGTGCTAGCAAGTTTATTCAATACTATTTGCTTATTTACACAAGAATTTATTTAAGATACATCTGCAAGTCGAAGCAATGAACGATTCCACATCTTCGTGTATAGTATTGTTGCATCTTTTTAAATAAATAATGGTTCGTCAACACCAAATAGAGCACCAAAATTTCCGCATACATATTCTTTTTACACGACAACTATCAATAAAGAACTATTGTATTCTCGCAGACAAAATAAGACAAAAATACTTACCTATCTTAAACATTCTTTTAAAGTTGAAAACTTGCGGATAATTATACTTGTTCGTGAAAATAATAATTTTTCTCATCACTAACGAGTGGGTCAAAATGACCGATCGATGTTCGCGATATTCAGTAAGGCGCTTACATCATTACATTATTCTGGAATCATCACCGGTGTTTTAAAGTAATTCAAAGAATCGTTTCTTTCATTTTCTCGCGGCGCGATCGCCCGGACCATAGATTTGCCTCGCGGACTTAACTAAAACATAACTGAATTGCCAATTTAATTGAAACATTTTTCCACGGTATAATGTCACGCGACTGAAACGGGATTACTTTCGCCGCGAAAGAAATATTTTTCCCCCTCGTTGAAGAGAATTTCTTCGCGAGAAGAGGACGAGCGAGACTATGAAGAAACTTATTTAGGGAAACTTATTTAAAAGAGGATTCGCTGCCGCATTCAGGCTACATCTTGAGGCTGGATTACTCCCCTAGATGGAATTAGAACCGTTTAATTTCTACGCGGAAATTTCATTTGCTACAATCGCATGGCTAGTCTTTCGTAGAATATTGTGAATATTTATTTTTGATTTCAGCGTGCTGAACAGAAGTCCGGAGCACTTGATAAAGGAGATTATATTGGTGGATGACTTCAGCGATCATCGTAAGCAATTCTAATCCTTTTCATAATTGTTGTTTATTATGAAATGTAAATTAGACTGTCTAATATTAAAATATTAGGCTGTTTTTCTTTCGTTTGAATTTTCTGACGCTTTTTAACGATATAAAGATACTGTTTCTTTAGATATCACGTTTTATAACTTGACTATTTTCTCGAAGTTTGCAACACGAAGAATGCATCGAACAACGCCGTAACAATTCATTTACTTCTTTCGCAGCGGAGGATGGTGAAGAGCTATCGAGGATACACAAAGTGCGAGTGATACGCAACGAAAAGAGGGAGGGCTTGATGAGATCGAGGGTGCGAGGCGCGGATGCAGCCACCGCCAGCGTGTTAACGTTCCTCGACTCGCATTGTGAATGCAACGCCGACTGGCTGGAGCCCCTTTTAGAAAGGGTGGCTGAGGATCCTACGAGGGTCGTCTGCCCTGTCATTGACGTCATAAGCATGGACACCTTCCAATATATTGGTATTATTATAGCCTCTCAACTTCGTTTAACCCTTATCTTTGTGAATTTTCAAATAGAACTGCTCGAGAAATTCAAAGAATAATTAAAGTGACTTGAATTGAATTCATATAAGAATAAAACTTAACGTATTACTCTCAATTTTCTCTTAATTCTCTATTCTCGATCAATTTGGTATCAACTGGTTTTTAAATATTTGTCTACAAACACGGCAGAGTCTACACTTTACAACAAGCTAAAGTAGCTCTATTCCCAAATATATTTCGCTCGTTTAACACTAGAACTAGCACACCAGTCAAATTGACTGGTTTTACAATTTTATTTAAAAATTCCTACTTCATGCTATATTTTTTTCCACAATGATGTAATGACTTTCGTAACGATAACTAAAAGAATAATATAATGAATTTTATTTTGTTTTTTATGTATTCAAACTCAAAATAATTTTGCATCAAGGCAACTTATACCAACACCAGCCAAAATGGCTGGTACTCGTCAAAGTGTAAAAGGGTCCTGTAATCTGTTTATCGAACCCCAATTAACCAGTTTCCTCGTTCCGTACAATTTCTCATAAGTTTTTAAAATTTTTACTGCGTATCATTCAGTATGATGATATCAGATATCAGGAAAATTCCGGATCGATCGCTAGATCGCTAGATGCTAACACTAGAAATACCACATCAGTCAAAACGACTGGTTCTACAATTTTATAAATTTGTCAAGTCGTTTAGGGATCATGGTCCCAGATGGATTAATAATATCAAAAATGTACTACATAACATGGAATTCTTTCTGTAAGAAAGTAATAAATCAATAAATATAAAAATATTCTATTATTATTACGTATTTTTTTTTTTTTTTTTTTGGTAGAAGTAGCTTCGTGTTAACTATCGGATATTCTAGCGTTAAAAAAAAATCTTGCCACTTCGAAAATATTCTTTTTCGTTTCTAATTGAAATCATATTTATTGATCATTAACTAAACATAATAATTAATAATAATTAATCTATCCTTCAGGAGCATCGGCTGATCTAAGAGGCGGCTTCGATTGGAGTCTAGTTTTTAAATGGGAATATCTGAGTCAAACCGAAAGGCAAGCGAGACAAAAGGACCCTACGCAGGCGATTAGGACGCCTATGATTGCCGGCGGTTTGTTCGTAATCAACAAGGCGTACTTCGAGAAACTGGGCAAGTACGACACTCAGATGGACGTGTGGGGCGGCGAGAATCTCGGTGAGAATACTCGATCTGTCTGTCGTCCGCAGAAATTTACCGAACGTGATTCGAGTTCTCGACTACGCCGCTTTCAGAGATATCGTTCCGAGTGTGGCAATGCGGCGGCAGCTTGGAGATTATTCCGTGCTCGCGCGTCGGCCACGTGTTTCGAAAACGTCATCCGTACTCGTTCCCCGGGGGCAGTGGAAACGTTTTCGCCCGAAACACCAGACGAGCTGCTGAAGTGTGGATGGACGATTACAAACAGTTCTACTACAACGCGGTGCCTCTGGCACGCAACATCCCTTACGGAAAGTGAGTACGCTTGCTCTATCTCAATTATTTCGTGTTTACGAGACGGAGCGAAGAACTGCTGTGTAGAATTCGAGGAAATTAACGCTAGAACTACCAGTTCCCTTTTTTCTTTTTTGTAATTGTATTACTAGCAACACGTGAGTGCTTTTATTAAATTGGCTACTTTTTTATCGTATATTTTTCATATCCAACTACTGACGTGCCTATGTTTTTTAATGGCCACGCTAAAATCCATAGCGTTTCTTTACATTTGCGTTGTAATTTATAGTCATCCGTTACTTTAGTATCGTTAATCTTGTGTGAATGTAATTCCCCAACGTTTGTTGTTCGTTATGAAATAACAATAAATAAATATTTTAAGTCTTCTTTAGGATATATGCAATGGTAAATTATAGATATTTTGTTGCAATTATACGATGAGATAATTACGATAGAAGGAAATATTTTGTATGAAGAGATTTCTATTTGCAAATTAAGATCGAGGAAAGAACGAAGATAAAAATATATTGCAAGATTAATTTGCCTCCGTCTAACTTAACCAGAAATATAGCGCAATATCATAAGCGAAGGAGTCGAATAACCGAGCCCGGGTGATTTATACACGGATCCGCGAAACGGAGAACGTGTTAAGCTTCCAAATATCGGCGGGCCGGAGAAAAAACAAGACAACGAAAGTACGTTCCTCCTCTGGGAAGCAACATAAATTACTCGGCCGCAACTACAATTCCCGCTACCAAGAACAACATCGATACCCTCGCAACAATCTCACGACACACTCTGTACACAATCTATTCATTGGGCAAAGTTTCGCGAGAAGCAAGTTTCTTTCCTCCTGGTTTGGATCGTTTATCACGAGCTAATTTCTGTGCCGTCTCGCGTGCGGCACACAGAGAAAGGAGGAAGCTCGATTTACGAGCCGAAATACCCGATAGTCGATTTCATTAAAACGCGTCAGCGCACGTGAGCCGTATTAATAAAACGGCCCCGGTGTCGTTTCCCTTGTTTCAGTATTCAAGACAGGATGGAGCTGAAGCGGAAATTGCATTGCAAGCCCTTCAGCTGGTATCTGAAAAACGTGTATCCCGAGCTGGTTATACCAACGAGCGAGGGTGGTCCTGGTGGATCGTTGAAACAGGGTACAGCGTGTCTGGACAGTATGGGCCACCTTCTCGATGGGAATGTGGGTCTTTACCCGTGTCATGACACCGGTGGTAACCAAGTAAGTACGCCTGCCCTCGTTATTCATCGCTCTCCGCTGTGTCCTGAGTAAACTGGACCAGGCATGCTCTCGTAGAAATAACTCTTCGCCACGCTGTTAATATTAATCCGTGTATTCAATTTTACGTTTCAATTATCGCTGTGAGGATTCCGTTCTGTGCCAGTGGATTAACGGGTCGACCGTACTGCTTCGCGGTCCTTCCATAGAAGCTTCCAAAGGAAAAGAAAATACTCTTTTGAAGATTGCTTTTCAATCTTTTGAGATCCTTTGTTTTAACGTACGAGTGCTGAATTTGCGAAAACATCGATCGATACTATCGAATTACTAGGATCTTTCATACAACGCAGTGAAAACTTAAATCTTTCGTGGAAGAATATTAAATAGATTTTAATGCTGCTAGAAATACTTTCTCGGTAGTTCTTTTACCTGTTTCAAGTTAAAGTAAATTTTTGAAAGTAAATTACTAAAATTTGAAACCTATTTTTCCCTAGATGATTAGCAGAGAATCACTTCCACTTTCTAATTTCCACTAAAAAAAAAAATCTTTAAAAATTCCTTTTAAATTTTTCTACAAATCCACTCCTTAAACTGATAAGCCTCTAAACATACTCTGTTTAACTTCACCTAAACAATTTCTTACAGGAATGGGGTCTGACGAAGGACGGTCTCATCAAGCACCACGATCTCTGTCTAACTTTGCCAGTGTACGCGAAAGGCACAACGCTATTAATGCAAATCTGCGACGGTAGCGAGAATCAGAAATGGAGGCACCTGGAGGGTGGCTTGATCCGCCATTCGAGGATCCCAGTGTGCGTTGATTCGAGATACCATGCACAAAGAGGCATCACGGCGGAGAAATGCGACTCCAATGCCGAAACACAAAGGTGGCATCTATACAATCACAATCACTAGCTCCAAAGGACGATCAGTGTTCCGTGAAGACCGCGGTGCCGTCGTCATTCACGAAGGGCCGAACGAGTGCAGTATTTGATCAGAAGAAGAAAGGTCGATCTAATCAGGGAGGGCAATCTGATCGATACAAGATCGAGATTGCTCAAACGAACCCGATGATGATTTACACAGGGTTCGTTGCTTTGAGAGAAAAGAAAGGACCTTCTTGACGAGGCGTGAAGATGAAAAACTATCTGAATTAGAAGAGTGGTATATCAGTCTGATATACTCACTAGATTTAATGAGACTGTTTGGAGAGATGTTTAAGAAGAGATTACGGAGAACATGGAATTGAATTCATGTTTCATAGCGAAGAGAGAGATTGTCTTTTCGTTCTATCTCAAGTAGAGAATGATATGAAGATTCGAGGAGAAGTTCACCCTTTGTGAGATTGATTTGTGATGAATGAAGAATATCTTTACGCTTTCTTTTTTTTATTTTAATTGATCGATGATATCTGATTGCAAAATAAGAGTTTGTCCTAGTCGGTAAAGGGTTAATTTCGAATGGCTGCTTCGAAGCGTATTCATTCCAGTGCATTTACGTTAACCTCGATGATCTCAAATGGAATCATTTTGGAACTTCATCGTATAGAATAAAAGTCAAAAGGAACAAAAGAAAAATGGACAAATTCCAACATCGTAATTTTAAGCGGACTCTCGACTCATTGACCGTTTGAATATCGTTTAGACAAACGTTGAAACGCTTATAAATTTTCATTCAATCGGCGCGCGATTTATTATTACATGGCGATTAATTCTCCAGCGTTGTTTCCGCGAGAATAAAACGAAGTAACGATAAACTGTATCTTTTTATCAATTTCCCTATTTCCACGGCCTTAAACAATAAATGTAAAGGCAAAAACGCTATTTCTAGATCGATTATTAGTTTCTTAGCCGACCACACGACACACGCATGCACACACGGTATATGTGGCGCGTCGATATCGATTTGCGTCTCCGATCCAACTGCAGATCGCGACGCGAATCGGGTGCTTCTCGATCCAAAGACATGCGCTACCATTCTCACAAAGAGATTTATTTTTCTATAAGAAAATTGTATACTTACTTGGTTGTGCGAATAGCTGGGAATTATGGTGTGTTCGCCTCACAGAGATTCGACGTGTTACAAAATCGATTTACGTTATTCGTTTTGCTGTTGTGTCAGATGATGCTTGTTTCTTTTAAATTTCTTTCGCTACTTGAATGCTGGTAAAAAAAATTCGTCTCGTTAAAAAAAGAAATAAATTTGTGAATAAAAGAATAAGTTAAATAACCATCAACACGTCGAGTTGTTCAAAGGCGAGAAAATGGAGCAACTACTATACAGTAAGATACAGCGAAAGAACGATCTTTTGTACACTGATACTTTCACGGCGACAATGATTCGACTGTCGTCATCTCGCATCCAACCTCTGACACACGTATACATATATGTACACAGAAGTTACGCTATCGAATTATTGTAAGCTTTTGTATGATACGAGCGCGTCCCAAATCACTTACACATGTAGCTACGTTCGTAGGTTTACGAAACCAGTGTTTCACATTTGGAAAAAGATTGTTTTTACTCTTAAAACACGTTAAGCTAAGCTATCGGACAATATGATGATTCAAATTTTATCGATTCTGAATTCATGCATTGTATATATGTATGTGTTTAAAAGATGTCGTTTATCGAACGATTCATCTAAACGCGCATATTTCGAGCCGTCGATTTGGCTCAAATTTTATGTATAATTGACGCATTACGCGCATAATAATTTTCTGAATGGCATGATAGAATACATGAATAATGTATCATGTGCATTTGGAATGTTATTGCATGCGATGTACTCTTACTACGTACTTTCCTCGTCAGAATTTTAATTCAAACGCATTCGCTTGAATCTTTTCATTCAATCGCTAAATTAATTAAACGCTGCGAACGATAACACGTTTAAACCTAAGAATTTTCCCAACTTCCTCGTAAAAGATCCTTCGGATCTACGAAATGTTATAAACGAACAGACAAAAATATCAAAAAGGTACTAAACGCGCAGAATAATGAAGAAGTTCCTTTTGAACTTCCATTTTTTCTCCATCAACTCACTGTATCGACGCGCTGTAAATACTTCGACGCCATCGATCAATCGTCTGTTTCCCGTCCTAAGGCGTCTCTGAGTGAATTTACGAATGATGTCATTCGTACCTTTTCGTTCGCGAGTAACGAGGCAACCATAATCCCGTGCTAAATTGTACATAACGTGTCTACGATATAAGTTAAATAAAAGCGTTGTACTTCCACGAATCTGTAAGATGTAAGATAAACGAGCGACTTAACATTTAAGATTAAGGTACAGGGCACTTGATCCCCGTGCTCGGTTAACAATAAGAAATACGCTGTACATTGTCACGAATATTTCTGACTTCTTTATTGTATGTACGATACGTTCAATTCTTTATTAGCCTCGTGTTTATTAAGATAACGCGCTGTTGCAAGGGAAGGATTCTATTTAAATCCTGTTTATTCCGTTTAAGATGCTCGATGCATTGAAGACTCGGTATGTGAAAGCAACGTTTCTACATTTAAAGATAGCTATTAAGGGATGAAGCTTTTGTTTTATATTTAATTTATACATATAACTATGCCATCCCTTGGATATTGAAACTATATCGAAATTGTAACGAAACTACAAAAATAATCCTGAAGAAAAACAATATATATATGCGTATATGGACGTTCGTTTTCGACACCAAATACCTGTCTTCAAGGTGTACACGTTGTATTTCTACGACTCTGTATTTTGCAAATGTAACATACTAAAAAACTAGAAATATATATAAGTATATACGAGTGGTAAATGCTTATATATATTTGCATCTCGTACATTAAGAACGCGATAATATAATACTTATAGGAACAAGGTTTTTTTTAATAAAATATTGGAGTTATTCCAGAAGTTACACGAGTATTTCTTAAATTGAAATTTATTAACGGACATTCATCTTATTAAAAACATCATGTACAAATAATTTAGCAAGTTAACTTACTAAAACTGAATCTGTTAATTTACAAGCAAGTACTATGACTGGCCGCCACGTTTTTTCAACGCCTTTTTAACTTTCTTTTTAAACTCAACCAAATTTATCTCATTATTCTGTTCTTTCTTTTCTTTTGATTGTTCTTCGGGAGGTACAAATGCTTCTGCTCTGCGTTCTTGTCTCTTCTTCTCAGCCTCCTGGTGCCTGATGTCCTGTTCTCTCTTTCTCTTGGCTATCTTTTGCTCTTCCTTCAAGAAATATTCTCCGGAAGCTATCATCTTGTCTACCTTGCTTTCCTGTTGCGGAGGTGGGAACGGAGTATACGGTTTCTTTTCTTTCTTATTCCTAGGTTGCTTTCGCTTGCTAATATTCTTACTGTTGAATTTAGGCAAAAATCTTTCCCAATTTTCATTTTTCAGTTTAGGATCTTTCGCCAACTCTCTCTTAATCATCAATGCTTTAATGTTGTAAATAGGATGAATATTTTTCATAGTATCTTCTACGATACGCCTCACTTGAATAAGACCTTTGTAAGGACCCAATGCAGCCACTGTCTGTCCCTGTACAACGACATAACAATTTGTTAACAATTCGATGGATTTCAAGGTACATCCTTTTGGTCCTATGAGCCTCTGTCGTCTCTTGACAAACTTTTCTCTGTTTCTTACAAAAGATGATATCTTTATGATATCTGAGCCAATATCGTCTTGAAGTACTCTCATTGCTTGCTCAAAAGGAACAGATCTGGACATGAGTTTGAGCATGTCACGAGCTTTAATTATGATATACGGATCCCAAGTTTTTCTGGTGGTCTTCACAGACATACTACCTTCGATGAGGTCCAATTCGGCCTTGATTGCATGTTCATCCAAAGATTTTTGAATTAACGGCCAATGTTCCTTTAAGTATTGTTCTCTATATTTTGGAAACAAAGTCGCGAACGAACTTTCTTCGAGTAAACGATGTGGATTATCCTCGGGCTTAAAAGATGGAATTTTTAACGACCAGGCATTGTCTACTGGCCCCGTTACTTTAGGGCCATCTTCATTTTCGGAATCCCTCATTTTTCACGCAATATGTTAATGTTTGAACATTACACTAAACGATTAAACTTCATATATATAGCCTCGCGTCAAGAATGGTTTTGCAGATTATATTTACTTAGCAAGAATGGAATTAACGTTTTTAGTATCACAATAAACTTTTCAATCGACACACACAAAAACAGACTTTACTATTTGTTTACTTGATAATTGCAAGTGATGAGTAAATGTGTCGACCTCGAATTAAGGTTATGTTATCGATTTCACTACCGTACGAAGTATGAGTCGCGCAAATGCAAGATGGCATACCTATCCGATATTTCCGATGAAATAAATTTACGCTATACTTAATAAAAATTGAATTTTATATGTCATTCAAGCCACAAAACGTTTAGGCAATAAAATTTGTATAACAATTTGGCAAATTGTTGATAATAATTTAATATAATTAAGAACTTAACACGAGTAACAACATTCAAAGTATCTGGTGCGCGAAAGTCGTAAGACTGCCACCTTGCGGTGTACTTAGATTTACGTATAATTTTGGCGCCATTTATGTTAGCTACCTTTTATAAATTGACTAAGATAATACAAACTATGAATATATATTTATCTTTATCTATCAAAGTTAATTAAACCTTGAATTACGATGTAATTAATATAGACTTAAAGTATTCATTAAGTTATCTTTCAGCTAGTATTATTTGCAAGAAGGGATTGCATTCAATGATAGAACGAACGCGTGAGGTATCTATGACGCAGTTTATTATACAATTACAATACTCTTACTAATCATATTATGATAATGATCGTAGTAATAGTATATCCTAGATAACATGAACTATTCCAGATTGATATGACTTTATTTATACAGCTCCATTAGCACACGCGCACACACCCTTTTCCTTTCTCTCTTCCTTTCACTCTAATTTCCGGTAAGTTTTTGAGAGACTAACGCGGAATATCGGGGGCGGACATCAGAAACACGCTTCGCAATTAATTAATTCCTAATCGTAGTGCGTTCCGTGGCATGAGATTTTATAGTCACGAATACGCCGATGAACGCCTTAAAAAGATCGCAAATTTCACGATCACGCCACTAATTCTCAGTACAAAATAGTTTAAACGACTTTGTCATCGAACAAGGACTTCTCCCATTCTCATGACTCTAATATTATTTCACTTAATCTTTTAAGAACTGTCATACCGTGCTCTTGTCATTTCTTCTCTTCTTCTTTTTTTTTTCTTTTTTTTTTTGCTCCTTAATTAATTATCCTCTAAACCTTTACTCTTGTGTCATCTGTTACAGTGTTACCGTTTAAGGGTACTCCGTTCTTATTATTTAACGTTACCTCTAGGCATTGAAGTCGAACGACGCTCGCGTCCCAATATTTACGAGTTACACATCGAATTGTTTAATAGGCTTCTATATAACGCTAGATTTCTCTCAGAAGACAATTATACACTGCTACTGATTGAGATTAATCAACTAATTCTCGATATACCAACCGTTTTGGCTTTCGTTCCGAGGCGCGTGCTGCCATCTCGAAAAGTTGCGCGCATTCTGCGCGCCTTTTTAGAAACGCGCCACTTTTTCACGCGACTTTTATGCTATTTCGCATCATGTATTTACAGAAAAAACGCGATGGGACGGTAGGAGCAAAATCTTATGCTTTTTCACGCTAAAACATCGACGAACCTTCATTTCGAATGTTTAACGAAATATCGGTATGAATATTTAAAATCAGATCGATAAGTTCTATGCCGCAAAACCC
Source organism: Bombus vosnesenskii (assembly GCF_011952255.1). Lineage (NCBI taxonomy): Eukaryota > Metazoa > Arthropoda > Insecta > Hymenoptera > Apidae > Bombus > Bombus vosnesenskii. The sequence continues at coordinate 305,352 of NW_022882937.1, forward strand.
GGCATAGCTTCCCGGTCGAAGCTTATTAAAAGGAAAAGTTTACACTATTTGTAAAAGACAAGTGGCTACTTATAAAATGTTATCAGATATTAATAATTCACGTGGCACATAACGTGTTAACGACAACTGATACTTGATCTTCTTAACCCTCGATTGGTAAGCATGCGGTAATATTGCGTAAACGTGTCCCGAGATCTTGAAAAATCAACGAAAGAATAAAAAAGTGGATTCTAGAAATACAACGATGTAACTTGTTTCGTGTTTACTCTATCGATTAAGAGTTATCAGGTGGATTAGAAAATAATCTAGGATTATTTAAGTACTCTGTACAAAGTAACTAAAACAGGAAACAACAAAGGATAGACAGAAAGAAAATGAAAAACAAAAAGTAACTAAAGTCTGTCTAGCACTTTTATTTTCAAATAATAAAAGTTAAAATATAATGAAATAATAATAATAATAATTAATAATAATTAATAATAATAATGATAACCATTGTAATAATGCGTTCATCGCTCAGTGGAATGCGCCGGCTCATCGAAGCCCACGAAAAAAAAAAAGTGAACCAGTGACACGTCGATCAGAGGGTGCGGCAATCGTGGGTTCGACTCTAATTATCTCTATTCTATCTACAAGAAAAAACGCTGTACACCTCCGACGAACAAGGAGAAAAGGAAGAAAAAAGAAAAAAGATAAGGAAAACGCAAACGTGTCCCTAACTCACACTCTGTCATTCACACTCATTTTTTTCGTTCTTCGGCTGCAATGGGCTGCTCGTTATGTATCAATTTGTCTCCCGTTTCTATCGTTTACACATCCGTTCACCGTATTTAATTTATAAAACGTCTACGTAATGCACTCAAAACTGGTGCTCTAGGAACTCTTTTTTTTTTTTGTATTTCTCTTCGCTATATTTTCTTTCATTCTTTATCACTCTCATTCACATTTTTGTTTCGCTACAGTTTGGTCCACGACTCTGGTAGTGAATGATTCGAAGTAAAACGAAGTAGAAGATCGATTCAAGAGATGAAAACCCGAAGTTGTGTGGAATTATGAAGGGTAGTTATGTGAAAAAAGATGGGAGATGATCTCGTGTGTGTGTGTGTGTGTGTGTGTGTTCGAGTGATTTAAGAACGAAAAGACGCGCGTGATCGATATGAGATCTCGTCTCGTACTCGTTTACATACATACATACATACACATGTTATATTATATTATATATAATTACGCGTACACGATATATCAGAATATCGAAAATATATTGTGATATATCGCGTTGCGTTCACATAGCTTCCGTAGAAAATTACATATAATATAATATCAAATATATATATACATACATTATGATAGTAGTACGCATATACACCTTCGGTTAACGCACGCTCGTGCTTCGTTACAAGAAAAGCTCTTGCAACAAATGTACATACACGGATTTAATTTGCTGATGTTGGCGATCGTAAGAACGAGGGATTGAGAAATCGAGTTCACCAGAAACAAACCACAATATCAAGAATATCGTATTTAATAAGTAATGTCGCATAAGTGTTACGGTTATCGCCATTTATCAGCACTTAAGTGTAGCGATGAGTTTTCAATTCCTTATCATAGAGCATCTTTGAAATAATTCTTTCACCATCGATCGATATAGATCGAAATTAATTGCCACATGGAAAAGTAGGCTACGAACGAATCAATTCTACGATGTTAGAGTGAAGGTACGACGTTTCCATGATTACTCGAACTTACGATTGCTATGACGACCAGCGTTGCCCAATGATACCCTATAATTAAGGATTACTTAATAATAAGCGTCGCAATAATAAGAAACGATCGTCACGGTGAATAAATTCGCCGCGGATTCGCTAATCACCGTTCGCTGCCATATCTCCCTATTATTTACAATACGTTTACTTTATACATTTATGTATAGTATGTATATTTATACATGCATATGTATATATTCCCGATGCTCGACTACTGCGCAATGTCTTTCTCGTTGCATACATATGTGCTTCATACATACATATACACATAACTAACGTAATATATAATATGTATATGTATATGGACAATTCCTAGCACAAACTTCTACATGTATGTAAATCTCTTCAAACACTGTTTCCGTCACCTTGGTTGTACAAGATCATAGCCTTTAACTAGTCACCGGGTGTTTACCACCTGGAAGAATCGATCTGTGCGCTCCAAGATCAGAATTCGCGCTTCTAATAAATGCCATCAGCCTCGTAACCGATTTCTCGATTTCAAAAAATGGCGTCAACGCGAACTCTCGGACCACGAGCGTGTTCAATCGACTCGCGCAAACGTATACGAGCTACATATGTGGAATAATTCCCAGGTAGCCTGTCTATATATGCCGTATGTACAGGTACAGACGTATCTACAACTGCTAAACTTCGTGTCTGTCTAAAAAACAGAGAATATGAGCATGCCATCCATGTTCACCCTCTCGGAAATGTAACTTTCGTTACCTTCTTTTACTTTAATTAGAAGATACTTTGGCTTGAGTAATTACAATTCGTTGAGAATCAATCGACCAAGACGCGAGTGAGGACTCTGTCGATGACGATGTACGAGCCATATTCTCCTCGAGTCTTTGTTTTCGCGGTATTATTAGGCCCGCACGTTTCTTTGTATCTTACCTCCTCTTTTTTTCTTTTTGCCTACATATACAAATTTATGACACAGATATGTATGAAGACAGACACGCACACGTATGCGCAATTATGTACAATCGTATTGTCGGGCCTCGCCGCATGTTCACCACCTCAAAGGGAACTTGAAACTTGAAGATCAAAAGCTCGTCTGAATTGTATAATATTTTTTTTACTTGATAAAATTAAGCGAGTGGTTGTTTTCATGAAATCCAAACTGTCGATTAATCATTGATTTTCATTAGAAGAAATTAGAATCTACCATTTTTTATTATTTCTGAGTGGCAGTGAACATTCCAGTTTTCATGAACTTGGTGCTTCTTTTCTTTAGTAATAGACGAACTTTCTCTCTCGAGGAATTGGAGACTCCCTTGTAAGTGGCACGTAAACCCTGCTTACCACGAAGAGGCGAGTACTTGTAAAAAGTGTTTGCCCCCTTCGAAGGAACCGTCGATCGCGACACCACGAATTCAGCAAAACGGCAGGAAGATTTAACACATCCGATACATGTGTGCTCTCGTTGTTTGTTGTAATCTCGATCATGTGTTCCGTCGTGATTCGTTGGACGAATGCTCGTGAAAAATTTAAAGACTCTATTCTTTTGTCTTTCTCCGGTGGCTTTACGATTTCGAAAAGTTCAATTCTCGGATTCTTCGAGATCGTGAAACAGCACGCACGAAATGTAGTGCGTGATCGAAGCGACGTTGAATCGCCCGATGGGCAAAAGGAAACTCGAAGGACGCAGAGGAAAACCAGTCGATAATTACAGGTATCGTCGAACGATTCCCCCCATGATAAATATTTCATGATAATTCAAATGAGAAACTGCAGAAACCGATTAAGGTACTGTTTTATGACGGTTCGCGGCCGGTTATATTCGCGTCGTTAATTACATCTTGCAAATAAATGTCGAATGGCGGCAACGATCCTGCACTATTTGCTATGCGGGAATGAAGACCTCAAAGCTATTTTGAATTCTGATTGAATTCAAATTTAGTCTGTAATTTGTATCATCGTTTCTTCAATTTCTTCAAATGAAACAAATGCATATTTCAAGTTGGAAAAATTGCAGTATTTTTATATACAATGTATAATAATCACATAAGCTTTGAAGACTTCGTTCCGCGCGATATCGTCATCACTACAATCAACGCTTCCAACCGAATAATCCAGTCAATAAACATAATACTGTGAGAAAAACACGAAACGTTCAACGAAACACGATGTTCGATAAATCGATGTCTTTGGACGATACACTGCATTTCTTGAAGTTTAAGTTTTTACCTAAGAGTCTCTTTGTGGCGTTCCATGTTTGATGCCTTTCCATAATGCCTCTCCGTTACTCGTATACTCTTTATAAGATAGATATACCTTGATAATTCCTCCTCCGATCATCCTCTTCCCTTCAGAATTGATTGATCATAACAATCCATAATTAAAGATTGCATCCACTCCTGACATAATCTCTTCCAAATGGAATCTCTCGACACCAAGATATGTTTCGAATTGTATCGTAAAGTCAGCTAACAGTCCAAAATCTCTGCTCCATTCCCATGACCGTATATTGCTCGATCCTGTCGGTTCCATCGCGTCAAATTCCCTTTGGTAACGAAATCCGCCGACGGGCGTTCGCTAGATAGTCACTGAATCATCGCCAACGATGGACTAGCTGACGGATTAGTGATAGAATTCAGGTAGATTGCACAAACGTCGTTGTTGTTGTTGTTGTTGTTGATGTGATGGCTGTTGATGGTGTTGGTGAAAAAGCGCGTCCCCTTGATGGGTGGGCTGCTGGTGTCACTCGTGGGACTTGCCACTTAGTGGGTGGTAGTTTCCACCTGCTGAAGCCACCAGAGCCAAGGGTAATGGTGAACCGAGGGGTGTGGGGTGAGGATGAGAGTGTCCCATGCCTGAAGAGTGCGTCGTGAGAGCTAGAGGACTACCGGACATGGAACTTGCGAGTGATGCGAAGACTGATGGTGCTGGGGACGCCATTGTTGGACTGCCCATTGCTGCTGTTGGCGGATTGATTCTTTTCTCTTTTTGTCGTCTGTAATGAAATAGACTATGATGATAATGTGTTTCGTTAAACATTTTCATCGACGCTAAAACTACTAGTTCCACTGGAACCAATTAAAAGTCACTGGTATCGTACCTTTTTAATTTTAAGTAACTATACGTATCGAAGGCCGATAGTTTTAGTGTTAAAAAAAATTAAAGAATAAAATTGGTACTTTTCAGGCTTACCTATTGCAAAACCACACCCGAACAACTTCCTTTTCCATGGCTAAAGTGTCTGCTAATACGGTAATTTCTTCAGAAGTAGGTTTCGGGTTTTGTACGAACGCCTTTTCCAGAGCAACTCTCACGCTGGTTTCTATCGACGTCCTCTTCTTCCGCCGCCTGCCGATAGCTTCCGGTGTAGTAAGTGGATTCGAAAGAGAATTTGGGTTGTTCAACGAATTATCCGCGTCTTCCAACCACTTTTGTAAGAGGGGTTTCAGTTTGCACATGTTCTTGAAAGAAAGATTCAATGCTTCGAACCTGGCGAGCAGAATAAGACAATCGAGTCATAAAATGGTAATAAAACCTTTTACTTCTTCGTCTCATTTGTAATTATGAAAAATATCCACCTGGAGATCGTCGTCTGAGAAAAATCGTTGCCATAAAGTTTGCCCATAGCTAGGCCAACGTCGCCTTGGGTGAAGCCGAGTTTGATTCTTCTCTGTTTAAAGGTTTTGGCGAACTGTTCCAGTTCCTCGAGGTCCGTAGTCTCCTCCGGCGATGGTTCAAGCCTCGGAGGCGGTGGTTTCACCGCTGGAGGCGTGCCAGGTGGCGGTGGTGACCTTTGTTGCCCTAAACTTCGACCAACTAGGCCTCCGCTACCCTGAAGAGCTTGCTGCTTCTGTAGAGCTTGGAGTTGCTGGGCTGCCTGCGCTACTGCCTGCTGCACCTGATGACACATAATTGAATCCTCTTTTTTTTTCGTTTGATTCTCTAAGTAGAATCGGTAGAAAATATTAGAGACGCATTTGGCATTAATTGATGGATCTTTAATTTAATGGTCTGCCGTACCTGCATGGACTGTGAGCGCGGATGACTGGATCTTGAGGAGTAGCCACCGCCCTGCAACAGCCCCTGCAAGACGTTAACGACCATTGATCGTTATCGTACACGTTTTCCCCGGTACGAACAATTCTATTTATTTCTGTCTAAGGCTTCTCGATCTAAAAAGTAATTTTTAAATATTCTATCTTTATACTGTTTCTACATTTACCGAGCATGATTCACACCTGCAAGTCACAGAAACGATCCTAATTCTGCTGCTGCTCTTAAATTTTTATTTAATCTTGTACTTAGTGTACAAACGGAAATACACTTTTTAACATTATAAGAAAATCTGTAGTGCAAAGTTGAAATTGCGCATGCCGATAACGATATTCCCATATTTTCTTCGAACTTAAGATATTTTTAGGCGAAATAGATCGGATTAAAAGTGATCGAAGAAACCCGATAGGGTTGAAAAGAAATCTTCGCTTCTTTAAGGGCCTTCGAAATCTGAATATCTATGAACTACTCTTGAAATGCCGCGCCAGTTATAGATCACGATAATCTTCCTAACCCCTATTCGAGATAAATAGTACACGTTAAACCAAGCTGCTCCACACGTCGGTAGATTAAGCGGTTTCTATTGGAAAGGCGACACGTGTTGCGCTCGTGGACAGGTACGAGAGGAGTAGCCGAAGGGGCGACCGGACCGATCGATTATCATCACCCTTTTCTTAACCAGATGCTCGATTACGAGAAGAAGGGGCCCGTGCAAAACGAGTCGCCCGGAGAGGAAAAGGGTTTGGGATTGGTCGCGTGTCGAGCCCGTTTATGCTTATTGTCGACCGCGAAGACACCCTGCGAAGGGTGCTTAGAATATCGCCACGTGCCGTCACACACGGGTTACAAGACTCAAGATTCACCTGTACACGCGATTCTTTAAGTTGTCAGACTATAAAAACTAGAAAGCATGACTTGTTAGTTTTATTTCCTGTGTCTTTCAGAGATATTGTTAATTTCGATTGAATCGTTAAAATCAAGTCGGTGAAAGTACTACAAATGCAACAACAATCATGACGCATTGCTAATCTATGTGATTGTAAGTAACGATAAGAACTGTTGGAAAGCAAATCGAACTCTTTATATTCAGGAAATCGAACATTTTGATCTCTCTCCGTCGTATTAATCCTGTAATAGCGTAATAAACAAAATGACGGAAAATTCAGAATGAACCATTAAGAAAATAATTATCTCTTGTCTTCAAGATCTTTTGCATTTCTGGTATCAGGTATGAAAAATACATACTTTCAATTTTTCATTGAAGATAAATATTAACAATCGCAATACACTACTATTTCTTATGAGTTGTCCGAGGAACTCTACGCTGTCCGAAGATTAATGCCACGAATTTCTTCGAACGTGAGACATTGCGTGTCAGCTGGTAGCCCAAAACACGCACGAAAGGAATTGAATCAGTGTTACGGACGACTTCCGCCATGCGTATAATCCTTGAAAAGAATCCGGACTATGATGCAGGTTGCAAGGCACTCGAGGAAGGGTTGCGCGATCAAGGAATACGTGTGTCTGGGTTTTTAATCCCGCGACTGTTTCCAAAAGGGGAAAAAAGCCAGGGGGGTTGGTCGATGTAAACGAAGGAAAAGACGAGACGAAAGAAGGAAGAAGATGGAAAATTAAGGGAGAGGAGGGATAGCGAAGGATAGAAAAAAGAAACAGCTTGGCCACGTGTGAGGTAACAAAAGGCACCCCGTGGCAAGGTGCCGAAGGGATCTCCTTGTTGCACCTTTCAAAGAAGACACGGAAGACCCAAGGCTTTAATCCTCGCAGCTACGTATATCACGGCCATTAAATCTGCTCAAGTTCGAAGTCGTTTTGTTAGTTTTTCCAGGAGGTTACGTAGGACGTGCACGCGCTTCACGTGACGGAATCTATAGAAATTTTTTCGTAAACGCGCGCAGACCCTGAAGGCCTTCATTCAACGTTCTCGCTGCAAGGAGGGGATAAAATTGGTCGAGATCCAGGAAGGAGGATCGTTTTTCATCGTATCCCCGGATATATCGATTTTTCTTACTTCGATCCGCTGGATCTCGAGGGACAAAACACACAAAACGAACGATATTCAGGGTATGTTCTTTACGAGGATGCAGGTGATGAATGTATTTGCTTCCCATTTTTTATCTTAACAAACGAAACGTCCGACATAGTCAATTTATTTATACGAAGAAAATAGAGAACGTTTCTAGAAAATCTATAGAAAAATCTGCTTATTCTTGGAATTTTATTGTAGACAGGCAAACGTTTTTTTATAATCATCAAATCGTAATTATACGATTGCTCGACGATCACAATTTGAAAATCGAACACACCCAGTTCCTTTGTAACGAACATAACGTAGATTTTTAGAAAGTTTATAGAAAATCCTGTGTATCCTTGAAATTTTATTGAAGACTGGGCAATATTTTTCCATACTCGTCAAATTCTAATTATTCGACCGATCACGATTTTCCACTTGTCAGAGAGAAAACGCGAGGCCGAACGAGTACAAACCCTGTCCCTTTGTGACATCTCCAGCCGGCTATCTCCGCGTCAAATCGAGCGAATCGTCCCCGAAGAATAAGACGTCTACTTCTTTTCGAGCGGTCGATCAGATACCGCATGGAACGTCGTCTCTGGGCTCGCGATCATCTACCTCCACCATCCCCGCTAGCCGCCGACGCGACGATTCGAATCGAATTCGCATCGAGTGTGTAATTCGGTAAAGTACCCGGATGCCCGGAGAACAATGATGTCGGAATTCGAGTGCACGGGATGCATTTGTTCGCGCTCCCAGCGTAATACCTTTGGTCAGAGATAGAAAACGCGCCCGATTTTCGACAGCTCTTTATATTTTACAGAGGAAAGAGGATCCTGCTGCTGTTGCTGCCTTCAAGGTTTTCACGCTCAGTTTTTCTGCCTTTTTTCAATTCTGAATACTCATATGATGCTCGAATAATCGAGATAATGTTAATATTCATTCGAATGAGACATTTTATTTCGCTAAAATTTTAGGATCTAGGGTGCAGTTATTGTACGGTCATCGCTTTGAAATTTTGAATACGAACATAGAATTATCGCAAAATCGGAGAAACAGGCATGTTGCCACGCATCTTCCAACTATCTTATCAGCAACAAAATTTTCTTTCCATAGTTTAGTACTGTAGCGATCTAGGAAAGGTAATGTCGAAGGTTTCACGAACCTGGTTTTGTAAGAAGAACTGCGCCTGAGCCGGAAGCTGGCCCGCTGCAGCAGAGTTCGCTTGCTGAAACATTGCCAACTGCTGCAACTGTTGCTGCAGCGAATGTTGTTGTTGCTGAAACGTCGAAGCCAATGCCTGAATCTCCTGTGGTCCGAGAGCACCAAGAGGTCCGTGCATCAGCAATTGTTGGCTGACTAGTTGAGCAGCCAGGGCAGCTTGCGAGTTGCTGCTATTCTGCTGGCCTGCCGTGTGTTGCTGTTGTTGATGACTTCCGGTTATTTGGCTGCTCACCCCGGAACTAGGCGAGGAGGCGCTGCCGCTGGTTCCGCTACTGCTGTTGCGGTGCGACACGTCTGTGACCTAAAACATATTTTCGTTGTTAGAGAAAATTAATCGAAGATCGAGAAGATTGTAAATTGTGACGAATAAAAATATTGCCAATAAAATAATTCGAGTTTGAAGTAACTTACTTATTACAATTTTGTGTTTCCAATTAAATGGACTTAAAATTATATATACGTATCACTTAAAGATTACTCGAAGATAAATAATAATGAACTACCCCTTTGGTTTCGAAGTATTCAGACACGGACATGAATGTTTATATATTGATAATTGAAGTGTTACAAATGAATTGGGACACGATGATCAGATGAAAAAGAAAGAATCGATTTTCATGGAATTGCGTGGGAGCAGAAATCGAAGGAACACGGAAGAGCTACCCTACCCTAATGTTACAAAGTAAACGGCGTCGAACAAAACCGTGTTTACACTCGACCAGGTCAGGATATTGGTCACTACGGTCCATCCTGCGCTTTTGTGTTTTAAAACCTACATCCCTCCCTATACGTCCTTTCTGTCGTTCATCTCGCTAGTGGCTTCCTTTATTTATTTGCCAAATATTGAACGGGAGCACTTTTTGCGCTCTTCACGAATGACTGTAAAATATCGAGCCCTCTTGTCGTCACTTCGAGACAAAAGGGAGCTTTTTTTTTACAAAAGGGAAGCACCACCGGAAGCTGTGATTCCCGATGTTACCAGCATCTTCTTTGACCAATAGTTTATCTTTGAGCGAAGGTAAAAAACAAAGCAAAGAGTATACTAACCAGATTGAGAGCTTCCCTATCCGAGTCCATGGAATCGTGATCGAGATTCGCCTCAGTGGCATCTTGAATATCACTGGTGATACTCCTATCGTCACCGCTGAGATCGGGTCCATCCACCTCGCCATGAAGGTCTGCATCTGTAAAAAATAAGAAAAGTCCATCTTTAATTATCACTTTCTTCTTTCAACGACTACCTAATTAACGCAACATTCAACGCTGAAGGGATCTTTGGTCGAAGAGATTCCTAAGTTCAACTCTAAATTCACTAGCGAATTCAATGTACGACAGATCGTACAGTTGTTGTTGTTCTGCGGCCTGTACTTCTGATGAAGGTAACGCGTGGGGGTGCAAGTTGGCGTGCTGGTCGCATCAAGTCGCATATCCGCAAAGATCATCCTGGGCTCTTCCAGGAAGACCATCATGACCTCGTTTGCCTTCGAGGATCCTCGTGGCCCGCTGTTTGAGGTAACATTAGGTTTGGCTTCAAGATCCAGCACGACGGTCAATGACCGTGACTTTTGGGTGCGGATCGACTCTGGACCATCAACTATCTTCTTCTTTCCACGTATCTGCCCTTCGGCATCGTGACGATTGGTCACCACATCTTTTGGGAGAGATCGATAAAATCGAATATATTTCCTAAGAATCGAATATATTATATTTCCAACCACGGTGACAATTTTGTATGACAAAATTATAGAAGAAGTTTGATATGTTCAAGAAATGTTAATAGAAAGCTACCAATATACTGATAATGTGAATAATCAACACCATTCACTGCCGGTACCGATCGAACTGAATATTCTGGTATAACGTCCAAGGGCAGTCACCAAGGATTCCGAAGGTCACAACGAAAGCCAGTGGTCCTCATCGAAGGACCGATACAGAACGAATGTTAGGATGACGCAACGAAATCGTGCCCCTAAGGACGACCGAATCCTCCCCACCACCACGTGGCTGGAAGGGGCTTTCGATGATTGGTCGTTGGTATTGAAAGATCTCGTACGATTGGTTATCCTGGAAAACCCTTTGGCCCTTTGCTCTCCCTCCACCTCGCGGAACAACTCTTCGCGCACCCATCATCGTATCTTATGACCAGCCTCCCTCGCCACCCTTTTCTTCTTCTTTCGCTGTTACGCGCCCCCTGAAAAAGGGGTACGTGCCGGATAATGGCACGGAACCGATTCGTTTGGTTCGAGAAAACGAGCTTACGCGCCCTCATTGGTCCTGCGCGTCAGTCTAACGGTTTTTAATAATAATTATTTCGATACGCAGGGGCAGCGGAGGCCGTTTCGCATTCTTCGAAAGGGGATTTGCGGCATGACGATCGTCATGCGAAACCTTGTTCACGAATGCTTCAAAGGTTAACGTTCTTAAAATATAACATTTGTATGAAACTTATGTTGAAATATAACATCCATTTCGAGTCTATATGAGTCTAGCAAGATTAATGATAAAAGACAAGAGAATGACGATGAGCAGCTTAATAGAAAAGGGCTTTCCTACTATTCTTATTTTATCGGGGTGAAGTCTGAATGGCTATTTGGACCGCGAGAACAAGAAAGGTCAGTGAACCAAGGTAGCGAAGAAAGGAAGTCTCTTAGCCACTTGGACCGTCGAATTTTCCCATCGATGTCAGGACAAAGACCGAGAAGAGACGGCCAGGAACAGATAAACGCTCGCGAAACGCTCGTAAAAAGGTCGAAGAAGTCGCAGGTGGGGATGATCGCTACTGTGGGACGAGACTCGTAGTCAGGGAGAAAGAAGGTAAAAAAAAAAATTCAAAATCCTGTGAATCCCGTGAATTCGACGCAAAAGTTTCACGAGGTTCGCTCCGCATTTCGTTCATCCGCATCTGTGCCCCCTTCATACCTGACGTAGATTCCCCTGAAACGATGAAAAAAAAAACGGTAGAAGAGAGTCGACAGATCAGGTAGGGCAACCTTGGACAGTAAAAAGCCTCCGTATTGGTGGATTCCCTATAAAATTTCAGTTACTCGTCCTCGTTTCCTCGCGCGGCCGATTACACCCTAGCTTCGGTCTTTCCTACCCTCGAGTGACGCGTTCGAGACGCAAAAAGCAGGTACACAAAGTCTACACACGGACGAACACGTCGGTTTCCCTTTTCACCCCTGAATTTGCATCGTCGATTCCCCTCTTTTCATCAAAATTACGCTTTTTTCTCCGTGAGAAGGTCCCGCGGCTCTCTAACATTCGAAAGGAAGAAGGAGAGGGAGGGGAGAAAGGATTTTTGGGGTGAATTACGTCGGTTCCTATTTTTCCACCCTTTTCCAGTAGCGCTCTCGTGAAAGGCTCTGCGACTTCTAGTTCAAAAAATAACGTTTATCGACGACGACGACGACGACGACTACGAAGACGCCAGGTGCGAACTCATCCACCAACGGACGCCTAGATAAGGCGACCGATGTTTTGCTTTCCTCTTTTTCCACCACGTTTTTGTCCTATCGCGATTAGCTGCGATGCGATTGGTGGTGCTTCAGGTTTGAAAAAAAAGCGCAACGAACGTTGCACGAAGCTTCTAATGGAACGGATCGATGGAATTGTGGAGAGGAGGAGAGACGATACTTCTGGAAGAGACGTTGGAAGCAACGGTTTTTTGACGAACGTTCACGAGCACTGTGAACGATACAGCAACAGTCAAGAAAGAAGTCTCAAATACATTGGAAGTTAAAAAAATTTTCAAGAACTCTTTACAAGTTAACCGAATATTCAAAAACTTTACCGTTTGAATATTTAAATATTCGAATATTTAAAATTCGTATCAATTATCTTTACGATTAAACGCAAATCCATTCTCGATAAGTTTCCAACCCTCGCTCGGTAATAAATTAACCACCCTCCAGGTGCATTAATACCAAAAATTCTAGGAGCGAGATCCTATCTTGAATCTCCGACACGTCTTTGTCCCGCATCTGCATACACCAAGGCAGTCTTCGGTGTCGCTCGAAATGGGACCCGCTTACAATGGTGGTGCCCATGCAATTTCGACGCATTGGGGCTCGTTTAACGTTTGCACGACTGACACGGTGACCGTCTATCCATCATCCACCTACGTTTCCACGATCAAGCTGCACGCACACGTAACAGAATCCATTCTGAACGACCGACTGCAGCTGGACGTTCGCAACAATCTTCGATTTTCTCTTTCCTTCCCCTTTTTCACAAGCGAGGGAAAAGCCGGGCGCCGACCTGACCTTCGTGTCGCGAAGTCCAGGTTCGGGGAAACATCGGACACATACGTCAGGTGATAAAATAGCACAATGAGACACCTGAGCTGCACCATTGCCGACTACGGTGTCTGGATGTTTCGAAGATGATGATTTTGGGAAACGTGGTCGCTTACTGGTTCAAGGGTCGTTTCTAAATGATCAGAGAGTTCGAGTAAATATTTTCAACGTATTAGCGAAGAATTTCGTGGTACCTTCGCTGTTTTGTCGGGGGTTGGAACCGATGATTCAGTATTTTGAGCAGTACAAGTGTTTCTTTATATAATTCATTTTTATATAATTAGGGAATTTCTAATATGGCAGTGAAAATTATTGAAATATTTTTCCATTTATGTTGAAAGTTATTTCGAAAGTACGATTTCCATTGCCACGGAATTTGACGAAACCAAGCAATATTTCACGCGACTAATTTATACTTAAATTTGCATTGATTAAGTTCTACACAATAACGATTCGAGTTCTAATATTAGAGCACTAGGGCACTGCGAAATTTCATTCGTGTGACAATTTCATTCAAATTGCATGGAAATGCATTGAATATTTCTATTTAATTCATTCGAATGCATCGGATGAATAACGTCAATTTTCTCCACCCACGACGTAAGAATCGCCACGAAGGCGAAGTTCCATTTTCTCGATGAATTCCGCTGTGCAACAAAGCTTTCCCCATCCCTGTCCACCTTCCTTTCTCTGTCTTCTTCCCGTTCGTTCTTCTCGCCTGGGATCAGCCGATGTTTTTGTTCGTCCAGGCGAGAATAGCCAGAGCAACGGCGAAGGGCACGTTGCCCTTTTCTCGCGATCTACATAAAATATCGATTCTTTCAGCGTTCGGGAAAAATATCGACGAGTCACGAACACCCATGCACGATTCTCTCCCTCTTCCTCCATCGTCGTGATCTTCGTTCTGCTCCTATCGTGAAACCGGCTCTTCTCGGTTTAACGAACGGCACCACAAAGGAGAAATCGTTATTTTCACGGGTCTACCCGATTTCGCGGTTGCATCCCTCGCTTTCTGTATGTTCCGCTCCCCTCTGCTCCGCCCTCGAATCGGCCCTCTCTCAATCGCGGTCCTCCTTTTGCTCAATTTACTCCAAACTCACCTTTCCACCCTTCCTTGTTTCTTCTGTTTCTGTGTTCTCTGCCCTTTCTACGATAGATCTACTTTCAAAATTCGTAACGGTCTCCTCCGAATACGTGTAAATTAACTCTTTCGCAATTATGCAGTTTTTTGACTTCCACCGCGATTTACTCAATTTTCCGTAAATTCTCTCGATTGTCATCCATCTTTTCCCTATTTTGCTCTTCTATCCTATTATCATCATCTTAGGCCGTTTCGCTGTGACCTTTGCAATTTTGTTGTATTATGCTCGTCGAGTTCTTCGTTACATAATTCGATTCTTAAAACTGTGCATTAAATTCAGTTTAACGCTGTAAGTTAGAAATTGCATCATCTATACGCTACGAAAGGGGCAGAAGATTTGTTCGAAGGGAAGATCTCGAAGAAATTGTCAAATCTTGTCGCTGCACATTGAAAAGAAACGATTCGAAAGAAATCTCTGCTCTCGATTTACCTGGCTGCTTCGCAGGCAGCGTAAGATCGCATTAAGTCTCGTTCCATCTTCGTCCTGCATATCACACGAGGCAGCAGAATGTCTAAACGGCATCTGCCTTCGCGTCGTTTCTTCGTCGCCATTCTTACGTAAGGGAACTAGCGACAATGCAACCCAACCACCCCTACGTCTACGGGGGAGGAATGTCTGGCCCATTATTCCACGCTATGTGCACCGCCTGTCAACCGACTTACGATTTTATTAGGGCCTTACATCATTCGATTATGCCTGCTCGGTCCGTTTTCATGCATGGCGGGCTCGACGAGTACCGCGGTGCGAAGAAAACGAAAGAATCGATCTCTCGTAAACGATTCCATCGGAGTAATTTTATCTCAATTTCATTCGTACGCCATTAAACAACTATTGAAATATTCATTAAATTTAAAAAATTGCGATCTTTAAAATTGCTGCGAAGAATTAGCAACTATGTTTAATTTCTTTCTAGATAAATTGAATTTTGTTTAAGCCTAAATTTTTCACTGTTCAAGACTTCCAGAGAACCTACAAAAGTTCTGGGATACTTTCAATGTTTCCAAGCCTCGCTAGGTCAAACGTGTGAAACATGTTTCGATAAAAATAAAAGTTCGTTTCACCCAGAAAGGGAACTCGTCGCAGGAAAATTCACTGGTGAAATTTCACTGCATTTCCTTCATTTTCTCTGCACCGATTCGTGTCTTCTAAACTCGGTTTCTGTTTCTTCCTAGACAGCGGTAAAGGTGTTGTCCTAGGATCAGAAATCGAGGTAGTTAAAGCGAATCTGACTATAGCCGAGGATTCACATCGAAAAAGGGGGAAGGCACGAGGGGGCTAGATCCACGAGCCAATGGAATAACAGTTTCCACTGGCGTGTTTTGAAGCAGCGGTGCCGGCGGTTCGGCAAGGGTGACGAGAGAAGGGGTGGACTGGTTTTCGAGCAACGTGTGGGGTGAGTCTAAAACCGTTAGGTTGGTCGCGTGCTACCAAAGGCACGTGGCCTTCCTCTCCTTCTCTTATTCTCTCTTTCTCTTTCTTCACTACGCACGCGCACGTACACGCGTGAATCTTGCTCCAATCCTCCGTACGCATGGTTCTCTTACGCATGGTTTTCATGCAACGACGTCGCACGATGGAGTCAAAAATCATTCGTAAATAGAAAATTCACGAAATTTCATATACGACAAAATAGATTTACTACACTGCCCACCAACGTAGATTTTTGTTATGTACGATCAGTACATACGTTTGAGTATATTTCAACCCTCTTCAAACAAATGACTTTAGTAAGGCGTGTAAACTAAACGAAAGACGTCGCTGCAAAGAGGGTTCATGAAGATTATTACAAATTATTTCTATTAAATTACATAACAATTGAAATTCCTACAGTGTAGATTCTGTGTAGTTTGAACCCTATCAAGATTTCTGAGAACAAAGATGTCAAAAGCTCCGAGAGATTGCAATTATTTCATTGCGCAAATCAATCAGAAAGATCGTCAAGTCCGATTATCAAAAAACACATGTTCCATAGAAACTCGGCCGATTATCTTTCGAACGAACAACATCGAAAGCTGTTTATACGCCTAATAACCAAGAACGCTTCCACTTTCTTAATTAAAGTCAACGGAGCGTCGAATTTATTCCGCCCAAACCACGAAAGCCAGCTCCATGCCAGAGGCTATCGATTGTCGGATATAGAAAGCTCAGGTAAAATTAAGAGGCAGGTAAGCAGCGAGAGCGAGATTCTTGGACACATGGCGCCATTAGCAGCGGTGAAAACGAGATATTCGAGGACGAACGTGGGTCGGGACAGATGCAGGATCGGTAAATAGTCGACTTGGATGGCAGACCGTCGATGCTGATCGTCGTCATCGACAGCTACCGTTATAATGAAATCGAGACAGACCCCTTGGCACGTGCTTCTGAAACGAACGCGAGCCACTCTCTCTGCTTTCGTTACTCGTGTATTCGCTTATAAGACTGCTGCGCTGCATAACGGTGCATCGAGATGCAGTCTGCGATTACAGATGGTCAAACCCATTGTAAAAACAAGAAAAAAAGAGGAGAAAAAAAAAACAGGACAATCTAAATAGAAGAAAAATGAAAATAGCGTTCTTCGAGGGATAGATATCTTCTTAGATGGCTCCAGTAAACAGTAGAATATTCCAACATCATCTTACAGAATTGACAAGAATAAATATATTTGTTAGAAATTCCGTTCACTAGAAATGGCTTTCGATATGTATACAAACGGAGAACGATAATTTACTTATTTGGTATGAAAATATCGCACAGATATATTCTTCGAAGGTTCGAAATTCCATCAACGTCGACGTTTTCATTGCTAGGAAACAAAGAGTTTTGAGAAGCAACGAATAAATCTGGAATAGAAGGCAAAACGGAGACGCGTAGGAAACGAAGATACTCGCAGAGGCAATTACGAGAAAGAGCGACGAAAAGCAATTAAGGGCTTAGAAAGTCCATCGTGTTCGGCGATGCGATAAGAAAAATGGTCTGCGGCCGAGCGAGGCGCGCGGCCACGTTCACCGTAAATTTCCGATAAGGAAATGAGACTATGCATATGAAAGCAAGGGTTTCCGCGAGGGAGTTCCACGTTGCCACTCCAACTCCATTTACTGGGGGCACCCCCGCTGCTGGCTGGCAGTGATGTATGGCACGGTAAGCCTTCGTGCTGACCGCTATCGACGATATTCTGCGTTTCCTCGTCTTCCATTTCGCAAACACTCGATTTCTGAGTCGCTTTCTCGCCTCGGCGATACGAAGGTGGCGCCAACCGCGAGAAGATCCATGCGACATTCGCAACATTGTGTCAATTGCAGGGAATATGTGTTAATTGGTACGTTAGCGTGATGGATATCATGGTTAAACGATGCTTCGTATGCTGTACATTTAGAATTGCAACGATGTTATGAGATACAGGTCATTGTGTATCATTTCTTAGAAACATCGAAAATTCTAATTGAAGGCTAAACTGTTATTAATTAGGATACAAACGTTTTAACCTTCGTATCAATACAAATTCTCTACGTCGAAGAACGTGCATTCAAAGCTACGTATGACACTTGCATGGAATGCAACATTATCTGAAACGTGTTATATTTTGTAAAATATCCATTGAAACATTGACCCATCACATGCTTGAAAACCGCATAGAGGTGGCAGAAAGCGGACAGCGAAGGAAAACGGAAACCAGAGGGTGGGTAAAAGGGGAGGGAAGTGGCGAGATTATTTGAATATCCCATATTTAAGATTCGTCCGGCGTAGTACGGGGCAGTGATTGCCGAGTTGGCAGGCCGGTCACGTGGCCGGCACGTCATACACGTCAAACCGACCCCCGATGGAAGCCACCCCTATTGCGCCTAAGGCCGGCGGCCAGTGCTGCGAACACTTTACATTCTATTTTCACGCTGTACTGACCCCGATGTATGCGACTTTCTTAACATATTCGCTGGATATTGCCTGCTGGCACGTGCTCTCGCTTACCCGATCGATATTCATCCTTGAAGCGACAATGATTTCCGAACGCGCTTAGAATGGCACCCGTCATATTGCACCATGGAAAGCTCATAAATCTCTGACAAATTTATCACGCTGGATAATTTCCAGTTATTTCGACGACCATACACTTCTCTAGGATATAATTTTTACGCGTCAAAAAGTAAGAAATTTATTCACGTGATGTTAATATTCCCAGTTATGATCCTATATCTGTTACGTTCACACGAGAAAAATTCGAATATTCATAGACTGAATAGCAACGTAGAACCATAGAAATTTCGAATTTCGAATTAAATTCTTCGTGAAAGTAGAGCGGAACAACTAAAATCCGTGGTGTTTAAAATCGTGGTCACGGCTAATTCATTAACAACAAGGGGTAAATAGGGTGATTACAGTGTGCTGGCCATGTAAAGGCTCCCCCTGAAAAAGCTGACGAGCACCTGACGTTCCAAATGGGGTTTGCCCACTATTTTATGCGTGTCACCGCCCCCGCAGTGTTTTCACGGGACGACGAGCACCCCCGGATTTTTACCCGGGGCTGTTCGCGACCAGTCCCCGCCAAGGGGAGGACATCTAACCGAGTTAAATAACGCTACATTAGCGTCCTTCGTGGATACAAGGCCAGTCCGAGTGTGAAATACCCTCAGGCTTATCAGGCCGCAGCAGAGCTTTTTTTATTAGCTTTCGGCCGATCGTGCTTCAACCATCGAAGCTCATCCAGACGAGTTTTCGCGAAAACGAAATTCTACGGGATATAGGAGGTCATACTTTCACCACGGGACGCGTTTAATCGACCTTGGTATTCGTTTCTGTAACGATGAATGGATCTGCCTACCCTTATCCATTTCCTCTTTCCTAAAATAATTTCTCTCTATACAAGAAGAAAATTCATTTTGAAAACTCGAAGAGTCCAAGGTTCGAATATTTACTTTTCAAACTTATTTTCTCTACTTATTTTTAATACTGCAAAATTCTTTGCAAAATAGATCAATTTACCTAGACCAGTGATTGAATGCATTTATTTGAACGTAAACTCCTATTATACGACACTACTGTTGTATCAATTTCAATTATGCGAACTATTTATCCCTCGACTAGTTCATACATACACCCTACTCATGTAGTCAGATCAAAAGTAATTTTTTTTCTTAATTAAAGTAGCAAACATAAATATATAAAAGTCATTATTTTAATATATTTTGATAACAATCGTATAGTACTGTCAGACTACAATCAAAAATACAAACGCTGCGTCCAATGGCGCAAAATGAGTGACGAATGATGAATACAAGAAGTCGCAGGGCAAGTGTATTAAGATGTAATGGCAACCGCGAATGACTTTATGGACGACATCTTGCACGACAGGGCAAAATAACGGTAAACTTCAACGTGTCTCGGAACGATCGTGGTGGAGCCCGATAATACATTTAATTACTCCCTTCGGAGGGCTACACGATATGGCGAGGTAGCAATGTCCGCGCTCCGTGTTCCTCGCATAACCGCACCGTTTACCTGGCCGCGTCGCCCTTTGTCCTTTTGCTACAATCACCGTCGTCTAGACACGGCCATCGTTTTCCCCGCGAAATGACAATTACATAGTACCGGGATCGCCTCTCGTCGACTGTTTCGAGGGAAGAAACGATCCGGTTGTCCTGATCCTTCTCTAACGAGAAACACCTCCGCCAGAAGCTTCGTTTTGGTACAACTATTGTTTACTGGAACTCTTATTCCTTCCAAACAAATGAATTGTACTATGGCTTTGTATATGAATAATAATTAAGTGGGGGACTGTTGTAATTTTCTACATGATTGTATAAATTTAATCTTTCCATGTGTAGAGGATGGTTGGTCATGTGGTAGTTTAAATGACGGGATTATTCGATGTTGGAACCGTCAAATACATTTTAAAATAATTATAAATACAGAGTCAACCGTAGATTGCTCGATATGGGTCGTTAAAAGAATGTTCGCTAAGACGCTCGGTACTAACCGATTCGCTAAAGACTATGTATTGATCGCTGATAAAATCGCTCGAGACAGAGACTGAGAAAGTGGTCACCTTACGATCGTGTTCGTTTATTTATACTGGTCCAGGGGTACCGGAAAGTTTCCATTCGCCTTTGTTTGACGGTTCACGTAGCGGCGACATTGTTTTGCCCGGAGTTGGTTTATTATTACGTTATGTATATCTTAACGATGTTAGTACTCCTAGGGAAAATAACAACGTGGCTCGAATTGTCCTCTAGCTCATGCGCCCCTACACATGGACAACCGAAATTCTATGGCTACTTAACGAGAGTTTACAGCTTTAATGTTTAAAACATCTGCATGAATTTTAATAAAAAGAATAAAAATTTGCATTTGTTTCATGATAATTTTGGTGGGTAACAGAAATATTGTTGAAAGACATATGGAATTAATGGAATTCATTTTCTTTCATTTAAATTGCTTCGTGTGTTTAAAAAAGTTGTACTTTGGAAAACTTGTCGCCTACCAAAGTAACGTAGTGTACGTTGAAGGAAATGAATTAATTATTGGAGTGATCTAATTTAGTTTGGTCTTAAGAATACTGCGAAATATCTTTAGTTATTCGTGTGTTAAAAAGATTTCATGTCCCCTTCTTTTTCAAACACCATCTTCCCCTACATCGACACCCTTTTTCCTCGCCGACTTGTGCGCAAGAGATCCTCCCCTCTCTCTCTTTCTCTCTCTCTCTCACCCTTCTGCCCTGCCCTTCACAGTTCTGGCTTAATGGCTGACGCGGCTATCGGGTTTCTGCAGAAGCGTAAAAGATCTTCGAGAAAGGGAGCGAGGAGAACGATATAGTCGACTTTCTCTGTCTCTTGTCTGTTCTACGATAAGTCTGCTCTTCCTTCGACTGAACAAACGGATCGAATCAACTACCGAAGGACACAGAACAATTTTGTATCGTGAGAATACATTTTCTTTTAAATATAAGAAACAACAATTGTATATTCTTGGTGTATCGTAACTAACGATTGGGGTTCGAGGTTCAAAAAAAGCGCCGAAAGAATCCGACTACTCATCAGCCTGTTGCAGAGCCACCCCCTCGAAGGCTTCGTAGGCTGGTGTATAAAAAATCAGGAGGGTTGCACCCCTGGAATACAACGTTTCAGTCGATGGTAGATAGCCGGTCGCTAATTGATTATAATAAGCGATCAGGAAGTAGAACCGGAAACGTGACGGCAGGGGTTACGGACAAGAATGATTCAAACAACGTGAGCTTCATAATGGAACCATAAAGAAACAGGAAGAAATGACTTTTTAACATTCTTGACTTTATCGACGATCGAATTAATCTCACTTGCAAACGATTAAATAATTAGAGAATAATTAGAGCATCGTGTCGAATTAGCTCTGACTACCTTTCATACGACTACTGACGAAAAAAGAAAGGAAAAATTCGATGATTTTTTTAACACTCTGGCGAACGTCAACGGAATCGTTATTAGGAAAGAAAAAGGCAGAAAATTAAAGGGAAGGAAGCATAAAGAGAATGAAAGAACGGGAGGCAACTGACAGCGGGGGCGTTTGACAATTTATTGTCTTCATTTGGCCACGTCCATATTTATTGCGTCGTCAGGAACAATATGGCGCCTATTAAGCGAAATACGGGCCCCACCGTGGATGCGGAATCGAATTAATACCACGCTTGTGCCGCCGGATCCCGTAATAAGCTTAATAAATATTGATCGTTTAATTAATGTAGAATCGACGCGTGGGACATCGTGCAACTATCGGCAGTCCATTCGATCGCCCACACTTGGACACGAATTTATTAAACGTACGCCATCGATATTCTCCTCGACGTTCGCTCGAAGCTTCCTACAGAACTCTCTGTACATTTCTAATTACTTTACGCAACTGCAAGGTTTTCCCATCCCCACGATCTTTTCTCGAAAGGATCCACGTTTTTAAGGTACGAATAATTTCGACCCCATCTACCAGCCAACGAATAGATCTCTCGCAAATTGTTCACTCTAATTCGCGGTTTCTCGGTAACGCTATCGTGTCAGGAGATCGAAAAGAAGAATAAGAAGGATGGGGTCGGCAGCCAGCTCGTTCTACGTCTACTAATTATACGTTCTCGAAGCAATTGGAGATCATGGCGCGAGAGGAACTGTCGACAGAGCGACGAACGGCGAAAAACGGCGTTCGCCTTCTGTGGGAACGGTTCGTCCCATTAATGGAATCACCAATTGCACACTTATTGGTTTAATTGCTAATTGCTAGTCTCCTTCTTGCTCTCTTCGTCGCGAAACGAGCAACAATGGCGCCGACACCCACCGCTCAATTCGATGCCATTTTCATAAATAGTCCCTCCGTACTGTCCTTTTTAATTTCTTTGTCTTCTTTTCAAGCTCGAATCGAATTGAATCGTACGAAGCTTCGTGGGCGAGGATGAATTAATTTTCTTTCATAGAATACAACTTAATTTTCTTTCGTCGAACAACGTTTAAAAATCCTTTACGCTTGTTGCTACAGTATGCCATCTTTCTTAAATTTGAAAAGTAAATTTTTGTTCACAATTGATCTGCGACTAAAGCCACGACTATGTTTATTATACGTATAGAACGTTACATTCTATTGAAATCGGTCAGATCCGAAGCATCCCCTATTAAAGCAAAGAGAGGGAGAAGTATGAAAGAAAAAGACACGGAAGTCGTCCTCGAGCCCGTGAGAAATATGTCGAAGAAAGAAAACGTCTTCGAGCTCGTTCCGAGTTGGACCGTTCCCTCGGTGTTTCTCGTTTTCTTCGCTCCCGCTCGTTGCCTCCATCATTCCGAGAAACACTCGCTATACTCGTTTTCATTTCCTCTTACGCGATTTGCCGGCCCGTACAGTGTCTTCTGCACGCGCGACTAGCTCGCGTGCAAGCCGAGCGAACGCAGTTTCGACGTTTTTTCCATCGACAATGGTCACGCCGTTCTTCGGCAAGAAATCGTGGATTCTAATATGCTTCTGGTGATTAATTCCGCATAGGAGAATTACGGACAATCGCGTCTATCGTTAAAAGGGAAGAAAATTATGAGATGCGAGTGGTGTCGATTAAGCTATTCTTAATGATAAAAATTTGGAGCTAAACTGTTTTATACTTTACTCCAGAGAGGTATTTTTCTTCTATTCTATCGGTTGGAATTATTTTCGCTGCGCATCGAGAAATCTAAGAGAAATATTTTCTATGTAAAAAAATTTTGTTGAACTATTTCAAAATGTGAAGGCTTAGTTTTCGAATATAAAAATCACAATGATAACTTTATTCTTTTCCACCCATCTTCAATTTTTCTACTAGAACGAAAGAGCGTTTGCGTCGATCTCCTCAATTTCATGAACTGGCGATATTTAGAAATAGACATGTTTCGGAATAGAAAAAGCATTAGTACTTGAACGAAAAAATAATATCGAAGAATTAATTTCATATCAAAGATGAATTTTTCTCTTCTCAACTTTCCAATATATATTCAAAGACTCGTAGAGAGTCTGCTATGGATCAAACCGGGAAAGAAGAAACGAACGTTCCTCATCTACCCGCGAATAGAGTGTGCAAATAAAAGGGGCGAAGACTACGGTCAGCAGTCGATCGGATCAGCATATTCCGTGTACGGGACGTTCGATGGTGGAGCTGTTGAAGAGAGGACGATAAAAATCTGAAAATCCCCGGGAAAGCCGCGGTATGGAATTTGAATTTGCTCCGGCAGGCAGGGCGCGTGAATCGCTCTCGTCAACATTCAAAACCAGTTCGCCTCGTCACCATCGATCCGAATAACAAAGTGCGCTCTGCTTCTGGTGGAAACGCTTGTTAACGGGCTGCGAACGTTCCCGTTCCCGTAGTTCTGGTTTTTTGTCGTCGTATCGCCTCGAACGGGCCGGCCGACGTTCTCGGAAAAACGCACGCAGGAATGAGTCTATCGTCGATAATTGAGAAAAGTCGAGACGTTCGACGTTCGAGTTCCCTGGATATGTGTAGAATCGAGTAAATTTTTCTCCTGCAGTCTGGGTAAATTTATAATAAAATATATGAAATATGGCGTTTCCTATAAATTTACTTTTTGTCTATATATTGTTTCTTAACAGAACAGGTAAATGATTTGTTAGCGTCCAGTACCTTGAGCCTAACTTGAGTCGTCATTTTGTATATCAAATTTTTTTTTATCTTTGGTGTTACTCTATAGGTGTCTCTATAATTTACGAATAAACGTTTGGTGTTAATTGTATATACAATTAATGAATCTAGCTGTACGCTTACACAACTTCACAATTTACGATTCAATATGTTATATCTAGTACACAGTTACACGTACTTATATTATTAGATTGGCAACTAAGTGATTGAGGATTTTGTCATTAGGTGGTAATGGCAATATATCGTATTAGCTACAATTTATGAACCACATGAATGAACGTGTTTATCTATAATTTATGAATCAACCTGTATACTCGATTGCCTCGACTTACGAATCCACCTGCACATTCCCTAATTCCTAAATAAATCGATTGATACGTCTAATCGCGTCAACAATTCTTAAATCAATTTGTGTATTTTTAGATATCCTTAATTGTGTTACGTTCTCCCGTTCAATTTCTCCCAATTATATTCCTTTAACGTTAAGTGACATCTCCGCGAAGTTCGAACTGAAAAATACGAAAAACACACGTCATCTAGAAAAGTTTTCGTTTGGTAATTGGAATATAAAAATCCGAAGGTTCTATAGCAGGGTTAAACGTAAACCATCGAAATCTAACGAAGGCTAATCGACGATTAAGTGTCCAACCACTTTCCCATTTGTTCCGGTAACAGGAAAATCGGCAAAATTTTCTCTCCGCGCGAATTCACGAAAGTCGCGTCTTGAGTAATCGAATGATAGACGTGAGAGCTCGGTCGGAGCTTAACGGGAATCGAACGATACGCGGTAAAGCTTTTTGCTTGTAAGCTAGCGGCTTTTCCAGGGACACCCGGCCACGCAAGAACCGGACGTTCTGGATTGGCGGGCGTGAATGGAAGGTTCTTGCGGGAGGGTCGGGAAGCCGTTTCGGCATTCAATAGCGGTTTTCCACGGTCACCGCGGTCCTCGGCGGCCGATTTGAATAACAAAATCACCAGGAAGACGTATTATCGTCCTCGCGGCCGTGCGACCGGACCACTCGCCACTATGTCGTGCGAGTCTATATCGTCGCGACTCGTTTGCATTCCAAGCGAAACCGATCTTCCCCGTTCCGCCGACCGATCACCATTTCCATCCTCGTCGATCCCGCCGCGATACTGAATCTATCCATTCCGCGGAATCGACGCATTGAAAAACACGCACGTTGCTCCAATTCTGGGAATAGAGTCGCTTGCTCGATACCATTTGCATGCTGGTTCTTAGGAATCTCGAAGGAACACGGTAGGTTGAGTTAGGTTAGGATTTAACGTCAAGTTAAACGATGTCACATGTGAGACAGTCGTCGACTCTTCGTGACTCAATTGCCATCTAGTTTCAACAGAGGATTTTTATGTTTGAAGAATATTTTTGATATAAAGTTGAAAACATGTCGTTCTATTAGCAATACTTTCCCACGGCTTAAGAAAGATTCGATCCTGAAAAGGCTAAGACCAAGCGACGATCACAATTTGATCGAAGTCTACGAACGACGAGATCGGTATTTCATAACGTAGAATATGACGATTTTATGGAAATAGGATTCATGAATTCAATATGACGTAGAATAGGGGAAGGTTGAACGACACCGATCCAGGGAATGTATAGTTTCAGATCAGGCTGTTACTTCGCTCGTAATTGAATAAACCAACCGGACAAACACCCGCGGAGGTGTATGCCGGGAGAAACAATAGCGATATCGAAGCAACCGGATAACGATCGACAGGTGGTAGAGAATCAGCCCATAAATTACGCCTTGACCTGGGGACTAGAGCGAAAGAACTTTCAGATAATCATCTATTATAGTACCAACACTCGTTCCAGCCTTTTGGATCGTTTCTCAAGGTCCAAGTCTAACAGGAGCATAGAGTGACGATTTTTTTCAATAATCTCGACGTAACGTAGTTTCCTTGATTAAAACCACGATGAGAGAACGAAGAAAAGACAGGAGTGGCAGTCGAAGGGGGAAAAAAGACAAAGAACGGAGAAAATATCGTCGAGAGTTTACATTACAAAGTATGATGAGGGACTTGGCCGTTCTCCGTTCGAAAGATCTCCATGAAGCCCGCGTTAAAAGAATCTCTGGTCTGACCATATCGGTCGAACAGGTGTGCCTGTACGACGCAGGAATAAACGATTAGCGATTCGATTAGCATCCGTGGATCATATCGATCGCAGCTACTTGCATTCCGAATGATACCTCCAGTTTCTTTCTTAGGCCGATTTCGCAATTTCGATCTGCGTGTAGTCGTCCACGATTAGAGAGATCTTCCACTGTTGCGCAGCTTGATCCCGACCGAGTTAATTATCGACGATTCGTTACCGAGGACACGAGAACACGTTAATTAACGTACCCGTGCTGCGTCACGCCTGCACGACGCAAAAAGCTTCGCGGTTGAAAATTAAGAAGCACGTCACGTGGCCTTCTACCCGTCTAACTTCATCGTCCCATGCCGCTGCTATAAATCGCGTTTTCCATAGATAGAGATCGAGAAAATTCTCGTACATCTTTTCTTCTCGATTCACCCCTTTGGTGGTCCCACGAAGATCTTTATCAGAGTCTTCAAGACGAAGAGATCACCAACCAAGAGATCACGGTAGAAGGAAATCAAACAAAAGACGAACGAACGATGGAGCGAACGAGAGCGAAGGGTGGATGGAAGTGTATAGACAGGTTTAAGGAGAAGAGAAGGAAGAAAAATGGAGCGAGCAGCGGTGGTGGCGCTAGGCGATCGGAAGTGTGTCAAATTACAGAGGTCCGTGATATTAATGACTCCTAATGACATGCCCCCTCTAACCGTGGTTCCCTTCTCCCACCTTGCTACTCGAATCCCCTCTTCGACGCCCGATTTCCTCCTACTGGCTCCCCTCGAGCCACCAAGGTTGGACGAGGCCGCTCTTCGTGGTCGAAACCGATTCACGGAATCGACATTAAAGATACAATTGCTAATTGAAGGAGGCTAATAGCAATAAGACAAACAATCGGGGCTAAATGCTATAAAGTAAAACACAGGTTGCCAATGGTGTCCCTCGTCGTTCCTTCTCTCGTTTCACGACCGCTAGCTTCGCCATCGTTCTCGTTCTTTTTCGATTTTCGTCTCCTTCCGCTAGACAAATACAGGGGACGAATTGTGCCGAACTCGCGGCCCTCTTCGCAGGATCTTCGAAATCTTCTTTCGCTCGTAACGACCGGTTCAGCGTTTCCGAGAGTCCGGGACAACCGGGCTGATTTTTTGCGTCTCTTCCAAAGCTTTGTTAACATCCGCAGTTCTTGATGCTTATTTTTCGGTGGGGACTGACGAGCGCTTTCGACGAGATGCGAGGTGTTCCGAGGAACTGAACGAAGTTGCCCGATCTGTATATTACTATTTTTCTTCTTTAGTTTTACAAACAGGGGCGCGTTGGCGATACCAGCAGGAACTAACTCGATTTTTACACCAATGAAATTTTGCAAAATTAAAGTATACATTTTTCTGATTTCAAGAACTGTCTACGAGAGAAATAACTAAATTAAGCTACCATCTGCTGACTGAATTCACTTACACGAACGCGGACTCCTATTATGTATAACATTTGCATATTTTTAACAATTTCAAGATAATTGAAAGACTTTGAAATCTTCTCAAGTCATTCTGACGGGTATGTTTGTTTCAGGTCAAGATTCGTCTCGGTTCGAATAAGATACCGTCATCGTCGATGTCCGAGCTTCTTTGACATCCCAAAGACAGACCGATCGTAATGTACATCGAAAGGGGCGCGAAACGTGCCGCTGATCCGGCTCGTTAAAGATCCGGCTCTGTTATTACCGGCTACGTTCTCTGAAGGCGCGATCCTCGACGTGTTATACTTCGCGACACGTGACAGCCCCGACGAGCTGCGTTTTCCAGGCGAACACCGACGGTCAGCAGAAATGCACACGCAGAAACAGGGGGATGCCTCTCACGCGAGCCTAAATTATCCGCTGGAATCCTCGATTCCCTTTCCGCTGTCGCGTGAGAAGAAACGCCGCCGCTTCAAACATCCATCGCCTTTCGACGAGGCGATAAAACTTTTGAAAAACGTTCTTTCAATCGGTTGTCGAATTTTTACCGAAAAAATCTCGCCAAGCTTTAGGGTTTCGACGACGTCTTCGTTCGTTTTAGGGAGAATTCTACCCTTTTTACGAGCCGGACCAAGAATCCTTGGACCGAAGAACGAGCCAAGGTTGTCGGATAATGCTCCAAGTTAAAAGGCCACGAAAGAATTCTTCCAGGCAAATGACAAAACCACTGTGCTGCCTCTGGTAGGCGGTGAACGAGAGAGTGTAATTGGTTTTACGACATATTTTACGTGGAAAAGGATTAGCCTTAGGATGCAGCGTCGACAACGTTCTATTTCTATAAATGAGAGTGACGATGGAATTTTTGGACGTTGCGTGATTCTTCCGCGAAAGGCAACCGATTTTGAATTTTACGAAAGGAGCTTTCAAGATGCGATAAAGTACTACAAATTCAGATAGTACGATAGATCGATCGTTCAATTTTCTGCCAATTTCTGGTAAAATACGAATTGGGTTATTTCGAATTCGATTTACTTTAACTTGCGATTCAAAATTTTGGATGCCATAACATCCTTTTCTTTAGTTAAGGTATTTTCTTCATTAGAAAATATTTCGATCGATAAGTCGAACTAGAAATACATGTATTTAACAAACCCTACTTCGGAATTTGCTAACGGATAAAATGTAAAATATGTATATGGTATGATACACAGTCGGCCATATGACACGAAGCGGAACGACGAAGAAGATACGAGACACGGGACGATGATGAATCCTTTTCGAACGACTGGTTTCGCGATTGGGCCCGATCCCGTTCCACGGTCGGTCGATTAATAAAATGTCCGTGTCCGCGGCGACGCTGGCGGCGGCTCGTGTTCCATTTCTTTGTCGTCTCTGAAAATTTCTCAATCAGCGGTGTCCCCGGTTTCCTTTCCAGAGGCGGATTTTCTGTGAGTACACGGGCGCATCGGCCCGCAAGGGGCGCACAATGTAAAAGCCTGATCGTTGCAATTAAACGATGTTGCCCCGGCCCGATCGGTCGTGCCGGGCAAAAAGCTGGCTAAGAAATAACGACGCGGATTTATAATGCCGATACTTGAGCCTTTCGCTCAGACTCCGCCGTGTCGTATTATTCGTTTGTGAAATTTATGTTCCTGCCATCGGCGAAGGTTAAACCCTTCGGTACGTTAATCGTATCGCGATTGGACGACGGGGAGAGGGAGAGAGGACGAAGGTGGTTCGTACGGAAGAGAGAACGCTGGACAGAGGAACAGAGAGGAAGAGAGAAGGAGAGAGGAAGAAGAGGTTAAGGTGGACGACAGACGGACGATGAAACTCTGTGCAAACTCACCTTGTATGGATTCCGGTGAGGCTGGCTCCTTATCGATTCGGCCGAGAGCATCGCTGGCTGCAACAAAAAGTGCAACGGGGCCTCGTTAGTGACGTCGCGTTATAAAGCCGCCGGGGAAACTTTGCCTTTTTCTCGTAAAAATGATAGATGCGATTCCAAAAAGAATTTCCGCGAGTAGGGAGCGTTAGCTGATGCCCTGTCCCGACCGGCGATATCTGCCCATAAAGATCCACGCGACAATTAACAAACGATGCGTCCTGCCGATCTCTTGTGACTCAAAAGTCCCAGCCTGGGACTGGACGTTACTTACTCGTTTGAAATTTTTATCGCTGTTGCTAATTGCGAGTAGCGTCTCGATTTTTACATTTAACTCGACCTTGATGTTTATCCGACGAATATCGTTTATCCGAAAGCTTCATACAGATTAGACGATAACTTGAAATCATTTTACTAGCGCGAATTTGCCGACATCAAGTCGTTTAAATGCCAATAGCTTTACACATCGGAACAAGGCTTCATTGTTATTCATAGTTTGTTTGAGGAATTCAGTTACCCAAATTTCATTCAAAACTTAGCTGCATGTCTTGCCAAACGTCATCTTGTTCATGAGACTCGAAGAACGTCAGTTCGTTAATCAGCCGCTGGATCTCACCAGAATTTCTTCGAATCTTCTTGACGCACGAGTTCATCTTCTCTAACCCCTATAATTTCGACATAGATCCGCTCAGTACCCCCACATCGGGGCTGATTAAATCGGGGAGCGCGTAAATACGATTCCAGACATAGCATCGGGAGTGGAGCTGTTATCAATCAGTCGAATTATGCTAAAACACGGCCAATCATGGCAACACATGGTCAGACGACTGTCCCCTCTAGCTATTCCTAGAAATAGGGCGAACCATCGATCGATATTCAAATAATCTATTCTAAGTCGTATATAGAGGATCAGTGGAAAGAAGATGGTGGTAATTCGCAGTGTAGATGACCGCTATAGATCACGAGGGAGGCAAGGATAGTTCCGGAGAGGCCTTGGCCGGCCACCTACTACCCCCCAGAGACTCGCAACTCACCCCCGAAAACGACTGTATTCAGATAATCCCACCTTTCCTCTGCTACCGTTTCGTTCCTCAACACACGCGACATTTCAATACGGCGACGCCCGCCGGATAACCCAGCGCAAATACGGTCGGATCTACGCGACCCACGGCTTCGAAAATAACGCAGGCTCTAACGATGACATATCGAAGCAATAGGGTGAAGAGTATCCTGCTGATTTTTGTGTTTCTTGAATTTCTTCGGGATACCGAAGTATCTTGATATGAAACATCATCGAATTCTGCGACGATTCGTGAATATAACAGCTTACACTCTTTGAAGTTTAAGACATTTAGAATTTCGATAGAACGTTCGGAAATCGGTATATGCTAGAAAAAGTTTCGGCATATTCCCTTATTTTCCAATATAAAACAGTCTTTTGTCGTAAAAAAATGTTGTTTAAATATTTGTAGTCGCATGAAAGTACTAACGAATGATACGAAAATTAATATGCTTCTACATGATCAATTAATGTAACGTATAGATACTGTTGCGAATACAATGGTGTGTTAATACTTGTTGTAGTCATTGTGATTGTTAATAAAACCATGTAGCTATTAACACAGGTTACTGTTGAAGTGATTCTCACTTTTAGGAAAACTCTACATCTTCTCTAGTGTTTAGTTTTCTTAGTTCTCGAAGCCATTGAATATTGTTTAGCTCTAAATCAATTCGAAGGGTCTTACGGCCTTTTCTAGGAACAAGTCCTGCACAGAAGGTGTAGTGGGGCATAGACAGGTCAGTCTTCCTAATTATACAAATACCCATAAGTCCATGGCTTCGGAGCTCAATTGTAAAGTGACGCTGTCAGCGTGCGAATCTGGACTAGTATACATTGTACTTGTACTTACTTAAATATATTTCTATTATACATTCATCCACGCATTTCCTCTCTCTATTCCGAGATAAACCTTCGCGGGTTATGTGCCCAGAGCTGTGAATTATGTAGTAGAAACGCGAAGTGAGTAAAGTGGCAAAGTATCGTGCAAAGTAAAGTGAGTAAGAGTGTTGTGTGAAAAAAAAAATAAAACAAAAATGGAATCAGCGAGTGTGAAGATCGAGAAGCTGCGTGGCAAAGAAAACTGGTGCAAGAACAGTGGCGCTTTGTTATGCGTATACTTTTGGAGGAAGATGACGACATGTGTGAAGGAAATCTGCGTCATCCAGGCGAAAGTACGGAGAAAGAAACTGCCTGTAAAAGGTTTTTAAAGGCAGATGAGACTGCGAGAAAATCGATTGTCGCCGCAGTAGAATGGAAACCGCTAGATCTATTTTTAAGATTTACTTTTAAGTTGCACAGCAGCACATGAAATGTGGAAGAAGCTGAATACAGTGCGTGATAAGTGCGTGATAAGTATAGTCTAGAAATAGTTCTTCGATTTTAAGTGGGAAGAATCTGAAAGTGCTGCTCGCAACTTGTCAAAGTTGGAAGATGCAAGTTCTTGGGAGTGAAATTGACGAGAAAATGCTGATTACACGTATTTTAACAACATTGCCAAAGAAGTTTGACCAGTTTCACAGTGCGTAGGATTCGGTGGATGATGAGAAGAAGACCTTACACAAGTTCATTATCAGGCTGATAATGGAAGAGTTCAGATGGAAAAACGATGACGATCAGCAAGCGTCAGTGGCACTGGTAATAAAAGACAATAACGACAAAAGAGAACAGCAAAAGCAGATAAGCAGAAGCGAATACGGGAAGCAAGGACCAAGCTGCTTTAAATGTGAAGAGGTTGGCCATCTAAAGAAAGATTGCTTTAGATGCTTTATATGCAAAAGAAAAGGCCACACCAGTAGGAATTGCTTTAGAAACAATCAAAGAGACGACAGCAGAGACAATTGGCAGTCCAAAAATCAAAATCAAGATCGCAGGTAAGTTGGTCTAGAATGGTTCAGTGTCTTCGAAAAATTCTAATAACCGTAAAAATACAGGTCGGCGATGGTACTTTTATGGATGCGTGCGGCAAAGGAAATATCGAGGTAGAAACCGTCATAAAAATTATTAGTAGGTAGAATGCACGATATTTTATACGTACCAGGTATGAAAAGAAATTTATTTTTCGTTAAATTTGTCGTGAAGAGGAAGAATATTTCAGCATTTTAAAGAAAGTGAAAGAATGCATATTTTTACAGAACCGGAAAGTAATCGCTAGAGGTTCCGACATCGGTAAGCTCGATATGCGAGTTATTATACCGTCAGTTTATAATCTTGGTAATAAAACGGAGTCAAATGCGGACTCACTGTAGTTATGGAACGAGTGGCTTAGTCACCAAAACATCAAACACGTTAGCAAATTTTTTAAGAATTTGAATATAAAAGTTGTGGATGACAGTAACTTTTTCTGCGAAGGTTGCGTGTACGGGAACCATCATGGGTCGAGTTTTCACGAGAAAGTTAAGCGCGCAATTAAACCCCGCGAAATAATTTACACGGATATACGTGGACCTATGGAAGTCGAGTCATTAGGCGAGAAACTTTATACTTCTTCTTCTTACATATAATATATAAATGTAGGAAACACATTTATACTTACGACACAAGTCAGAAATAATTGAAAAACTAAAATCCTTTTGCCTAGAATTTGAAAATCAATTCAATCGTAAAACCAAAGAAATTCACATACCCATAGGCCCGTGGTTTCGACGTCTATTTCAAAGTAACGCTGCCAGCGTGCGGATTTGGACTAGCATACATTGTACTTATATTTGTACTTATACTTAAATATATTTCTATTCTACATTCATCCCCTTATTTTCTCTCTCCGAGAGAAACCTCAACAGTTACGAAAGGCAGGCCGAAGATTACCCTGTTGATTTTTATTGGTGGATATAATAATACGTATCCCTTGAAGTTTAATAGAGTTTCGATAGAATGAATGTGTTTCTCTGGGATTTTCTGAAGCAGGTAAAACGTAGATTAGTACAAAAGGAGACATAATCACAGCGAGTATAATCGCTAGAATAAGTTACAAAGAACTGAAACAATCGTGAGTGACCGGATTGAAAAAGGAAACGGGAATGCGAGCGCCTCGGTCTAACGATCATCGGCGCGCAAGTCTGGAAAACGAACAATGCGAGGTCCTTGATGCGCGCATTTTCATTATTAAACGAAGGACTGCCACTGGAAACTGGCACACGCTTACATTAAATATGAACGACGACCTCGTTCGCGTGTCCATCGACTTTTTCCAACGGCGCGTTAGTCACAAAGAGCGCGACGAGTGCCCCCAGGCGATGTCCCTTGCCAATTCGAAAGGAAAAGGTTAATCAAATTGATCAGCTATCGCTATGATCCATAAATATCAATGTGACGATCGATACTTTTAGTTACAGTGACCATGCAAATCGAACGATCTCGTGTTGGATTAGAATATTTCTCGATGCGATTAATCAACGTCAGAAACCTTTGAAACGTTTAAAAGGGAACGAACTTCGATAAATTCGAGGGCATTCGTGGGAAGTCTCCCGGGCGTTATAAAGCTGTTACCTTTGCACATGCACCTATACAGTATTCACAGGTCCGATCGTCGAATTGGGTTCTAAACACGTTCATCTTACCACCATCTTTTCGTAGGTCGTTTACGACTGCGTAAACACACGTCTGACCATTTACAAGAACTATATACTATACTCTTTAAAATAATATGAGAAGAAAAATTATTTAGACTTGAAAATTAACCTGTAACCGGCGAATATCGCAATATTTCGGTCCGTTGTCATGAACTATTTTACACAAATCGATATCATTAAAAATATATATTTTTAAATATTTAATAAAATAGTAAAGTCAAAATTTAGTAAGAAAGGTTTGCGAATAATACAATTTCCTTGTTCATTCCTTTATTTATACTAAAATCACAATCTTCCACCCCTCGTAGTCATGAATTTTTTATCGAAAATTTCGAGCATTCACCGAGCTCGACATTTGCTCATCCAGATATCCGTATTCACCACAAACGGATAACAGTCAAGCCGGTCATTTATTAATTCGAGAGGATCGCCTTATGACAGGCTTGGAATCGCGTGTCTGCGGCTGCAACCCCTTCTCCCTTAGTATTCATAAAGGTCAGCCGTGCGCGAGGCTCTCGCGGAGTGCCACCTCTCGTGCACGTACATATTCCCATTCACTCGAGTTACGTGGACGAGACACCTGTACAGCTAGCCGACAGCTAGCCGCGGACAGGTGAACTCGACGGACTTCCACCGGCTGTCGAAGAACGCTCGCGGCCAGAAGCACTATCGAAACAACGCGATTACTGCGGCTCGATTGTGTCCAGTCAACGGCCGCCGCGAAATAATGTAACGGCAGAATCGATTGTAGGATATACGCGGTGGATTGATCCCCGATGGGGTTGATTGGGGTTGAACAGCACATTTCGATGACTGTATTCATGTTCGATTGATGGGTAAGATAATAATCGAAGGCTTTATTCGCTTTGGATATATTAATCGAGGAAAATGATATTAAATATGTAACTATTACTTTGGCGTCTTGAAGCAATGTACGATGGATGTTAATAATATTGTTGTAATTTTATCCTCAAGTCACGGATGCTGCTGCGTCTTATCGTCAGTAATCTTTAATTATATTAAATCTTATGAAAGTAGCTTGTAAGTACAGATTTGATATTTTTATTGAGGTAGACCTTTAAAATGGAATACCATGAGAATTAATTTAATTAATTTATATATCGTATCAAGTAAGGATTTAACAAAGTGTTTTAATAAAATTAAAAAGACCTCGTTATAATACGATGCAATATTGTTGCCTTAAATAGCGTTTCAACTTGAATATAAACATTACACAAAATATTTCAATGAATATAGAATATAGAAGGAGTGCGAAAGGAATCTTGAGATATTAATCATTACAACAACCATCTTAATTTCCATGTAAAATGTTTTCGGACAAAACCAATCAAGTATCCTTCAATAAGGGTCTATCGATGAAAACCGGCGTGTTTCGATGACTCTATCGACTTGAATCCACGCGGTCTTCCGGCGTGTCCGCGTTTCTACGTCCAAGGAAAACGAGATTTTAATATTTAAACCACGCCACGATACAATAAGTGTAATAAGCATAGAGTCGACCGTTGGCCGGCGCACAAGAGACGGTTGAAATATTAATGCTGACATTTCGTTGCTTTGCGGTAGTTTAACCACACCCCCCACACTTACGCCGCCGTGCGGACGGTGGCTTTCAAGGCTGCGGTTTCCGGGGAACGATATTGCACTCGACCATTCCCGTCGCGATATATTCTAATCGCACTGAATTCACAGCGAACACGCGTTTTCCCGGCTCCTTCGCGTTATATGTTGCTTTTTTTTCTTCTCACGCCTGGGTCACGCCAAATATCCTCCTTCCGCTCGTCGTTCTCTCATCGAAGGAGCACCATGAATACCAGATGCGGGATCTGGATACGTCTAGTTTGCGTGGTGCCGGCCCTCTCATCAATTTTTAAGAACCATCTTGTAATACGTATGCACCGAGACGTTGGATATGGAAACCACGTTCCCAGCGTGAATACAGCAGGGAGAATCGTGCCGCCGTAACGGGCCTGAATAGCGATGAGAAATCGCTGCTGGATCGTTCAAAGCTAGTCGAACAGATTTGATCGTGTCTCTTTTTGGTGACCAAGCGATAGCCGATTGTTCGGCGAACAATCCTCCTCGACAAAATTGATCTAACGAGCAAACATTGGGACGCTATTCTTCGTTAATCCCATTGGCGATTTCCGAACTTGGAGAGTTCCAACAGTGCGGTATTAAGATAATGCATGGAAATAAAAATTTAAGAAGGTCCTGGTTCCATTTGCTGCAGAATCCCCCGTTCGTCAAGATAACCGGGCGAACGAGCGTCCCCGTTACCGCGAGAAAAATCCTAATCCGCGGCAACCGGAAAGTTCGAGAAAAAGAGGGAGAAGCAGCCAGACGAGACGAAAGAAAGGGTAGAAGGAAAGAGAAAAGCGCAGAGTAAAAGAGGGAAAGGGAACGAAAGAGAGACAGATAGGGGAAGAAATGCGCGTTGGAAACAGCGTTCTTGTACGTGAGCCGAGACTTTTTCCAATTACAAACGGCGCCATTCGCGAGCCGGCTGGCGGCGATTATTTTTAAAACAAGAATATTCCCTTCCGCCCCAGGACATAATGAGGAGGAGGAGGAGAAGGAGGGAAAGCACTGTTGGAGGGCGCGATAATGGCGGCCGTTATGAAGAAATCAACCCACCCCCGTGTCCCTCCGCCCCTCTCAACCCGCCACGCCGCCCCTCTGCCCACTTGATCTTCCGTCTCCATGGCAACCGCCTTGTCCAACGGACCCCTGCGAGCATACAGGGTGGTTGCGAGCATTCTCTCTTATTATGAGACTTGCTCCACCCGCGAAAGGGTTGCAACCCCCGGTTCCATGACGCCCGCCGCTAACGTGGCCTCCGGTGACTTTGAAAACCGTCTCGACTCCGACCTTGCGAGGATAAAAATAATCGTCGACGCCTAATTGTCGGCGGTTTTGTCTTTGGCTAGTTTTCTTAGGACTGAAGAAATTTGTGTTAATTAATCCCGATTAAGTTGACGTTTCAAGAAGAGATTCTGGAGAATGTGGTTTCGGGAGGACCCGTTCTGGTGCGCTTCGAAATCTTCGCTAAACGCAAAGAGAGAGTTCTTGAAGATTTGTGAATTCCGCGATACATGTAGAAGCGAGTGACAAATGACTGTTGACGTAGTTATTTACAAGAGGAAACATTATAATCAAGAAAACGACTTGTATAATATTCAACGCAACCCGTTGCTAAATAAGCAGAAGATCCCACGGAGTACAGAGATAAAATCCTGCATATTATCTCCTTGATTGAACCAGGTAACAAGGCACGAGAAACAAGTATCCATGAACGCGTTCACCGCGTGGCCAGGATCATTTCGAGGTATAAAGGCCAGCCAGATCGTTTCCTTCAGCGAGGGTTTCCAGGAAGCCACGATGTTTCATCTGGATTTCTACTCTGGCAACGCTCTCGCTTGTCCCTCCGTTTCCGCGAAGCGCAACGAGCGTTATACGGGTGCAGAAACCGTCCCAACTGCGTTCCATCCAATTAAATGATCTCGATGCCCTGTACGCGGCTTTCAGGCGTCGGTCGATCCATCATCGGTCGATAATCGTCCTCGAAACGCCTAATCCCGCGACGAAACTGACGGATCATGGAATAATTGCTTACGAGACGATCGCGCGTGATTCGATGGGGCTGAACTGTCGCTAGTTTCTTTCGCCCCTACTCTAACGGCGTGACAAACGAACGAGATGCACCGGAGGAGGGTAAAAAAAGAAAAACACAACATCGATAGACACGCTGTTAGAGGGGAGAAGAAAAAGATGGTCGCGACACAGAGAAATTATTTGAAATTGATGAGGATGATCGGAGAAGGGTTGGGGTCGCGTGGCGCACATTCGATGCATAAAAGAGCTTTGGCCCCTCTTTTATTGCTTTCCATTCTGTGACACGCGCGCCTGATCTTGCACCCCTTCCTCAAGATCCACCGGTTCCCGCCTCGTTCGCCCGTGGCAATTCGAAAATGGCGCCGTAATTTACGACGAGTTAATTCGACGCGATCCGTGGGTAGGCTTGACCGGCCTACGGGACGCAATAATGTAGTTACTTACGTATATAGCGTGTAGTATTTGGATCTTATACGTATCGGTGCATGCAGAGAGATTTATATTTATCGATCCCCTTGTTGGCAAGAAACCACTCTGTTGATTAAATTTTATGCTGCCACTAGCTATCGAACAATACCAAACAGCGTAGTACTAGACATCGGATATCGTTTGTTCGATTTGTGTGTAGGATAAAATTCAAAGAAATCCGAAATAGAAAGTTTTGACGACCGGTGACGCTACTGTGGCGTCGTTATTATAATAATTTTATGAAACCTGTTACCACATGAGAAGATAAAGTATTTCAAGTTACTAAATATTTCTGTAATCATAAATAATAGCCGGTTACTAATGTGACTTACACCTTAAACTAGTCATGGTCCTCGTACAGATATCCAAATCCAACTCCCGCTACTTTCTCTCAAGGTAACCAATTTATACAAAGTATGATCGCTCATCGTATTAAACTCAAATCATAACCCGTCGCGTATCACGGAAAGAACGATCGTTGAATCGAGGCCCTGGACAACCAACACTTTCGCACGTCTTTTCTTATTACGGTATTTTCGTTGGAATTACCGTGAAACTGTGCAGACACGTCCGACGGGTCGTAGCGCGACGACATTTCGTTGCACGTAGACCAGAAGAGAGAACGAGGGGCCATTAACGGCCTCGTAGGGACGCGTACGCGGACCTTACGCCCGAGGGGATGGTTTTCCAGGCGACTCCGTGGCCACCGCGGGAGGAAGCATCCGGCGCGACGAGGAGAGACAGGGGGGCGAACGTAAGTGCTTCACGCGGCGAGGTAATGGAGTCGACTTATTCGTCAGGGAAACGCCTCGGCCGGGAGCAATCGAGACCGAAGCTACGTGCGAGCAGAAAAAGAAATAACCGTGACTCTAGACGACACCCGGGTGGCGGATTCGTCGCGATCAGATCTCGTGAACGCATGCTGTATGCTGACTAATGAGCTTTTGATTAGAGGAAAAGATGATGGTAGAGTGTTTACATGCAGGACTGTTGCCGAAACAAAGGATTTCTCGTCTCAATTTCTAAACTAAATTGTACGTACGGTGCCCTTTTGGGAATTTGCCTCGATGTGGAGTCGGCACCGCAAAGTTGCAGCTGTTCGCTCGTTAACAACGTTGCACCTTGAACCCAATTTCAGAATTGACTCTTTTATGCCGCGACGTATCGATGCTTCCAAAACACGCAGCCTTTATCTCCCATCTAGTAAATGCGCTCCGTTAAGCGAGTACTTTCGTATACACGTCGAATCTATCCTGCACGTTCGATTAATTAACCGTCGTTTTCCGTGTCGCGAAACATCCTGCCCCATGGCGAATGAAATATTCATCGAATGCAAATGCAGGGAGACGCGTGTGTAATCCATTGAAAAATAATAACGACAGAAATTCGCCTTAATTGGCACAATAGCCGCGACAGCGACATGGCTACCTCTCCCTAGTCTTGACGATTACGACACGACCCTATCGTGGTTCTTGGTCGCGTTACAAGCTACCAAGAGGAACGGCCGTCCGCGTTGATGCTCATAATTACGCGGTAATTAGAGAGGTTTGCCGTGAGTACGGCGTATGTACATCTTAAATATCGGCCCCCGATCCGCAACTCGATACACCTATGACGTTACGTCTCTCGTCG
The DNA here is from genome assembly GCF_011952255.1 of Bombus vosnesenskii. NCBI lineage: Eukaryota > Metazoa > Arthropoda > Insecta > Hymenoptera > Apidae > Bombus > Bombus vosnesenskii. The sequence goes on from NW_022882937.1 coordinate 345,731, forward strand.
AGGCAACTTGAAATCATCGTCTCGTATCCGACGTCTGACATTTTGAAATGGAAATTTAATCGACGGGATTACGCATCGGCTGGTCATTCAAACTATTCTACCGTCTATTCTGTCGTGTAATTTGCGATACAGTAAAATTTAAGCAACCCTGGAAAACAAAATTAAAGTTCTACGCGTTTCATATCTGTTTCAGATAGTCCGCGATAGTAAAAGAAGTTGAACGGTTGATTTAATAGATGTTCGAATGTCTGGTCCAGAGCCAACCTCGTTCTCCAATCGTCTCCATCTTCACCCCCTTTTCAGGATATAATTTCTCGGCGGAAAAAGTTTCTAACGACGGGAAATCTAATATATATCGCATCGAGGCAGCCGGTCTGCCGGTACGAGCAGCTTTTCTTGTAATTAAGTTATAACTAAGGACGCGAGCGCACCATTTCAGGGTAGAAGGAGGAGAAAGAAACGCGAGAATACGCTTCGAAGCTAGGGGCGGCTGAAGCAGATCCTCGCAAGAGTGGAAAACAATAAGAGGGCTCCGCTAATCCGGACGATATATTATATCCAACGGGAGTGCTTCTGGCACTGTCGAGCCAGCTGTATATATACACACGGAGGAGAGGAGGGGGAGAGAGAGAGAGAGAGAGAGAGAGAGAGAGAGTAGAAAGTCCAACAAATAAGGAGCAACAAGACAAAAGAGCATAGCTTTCAGTATGAATGTTTTTTCATTTTGTATAGAAGCCTCCAGCTATTTTCATCGATGATCGTAATTATCGCATACCAACGTGACGTTTCGAGATTCGCGTATACGAAATGATGTTTTTTTTACATCCAACCGAATATTTATTAAGACAGGGATGAAGGTTATGCTTGCATTATCAAGACATCGTTGCAATTAAATTCAACGTCTTAAACAGTCATAAATAATTCACGAATTCGTTTTGTTGGAGACGTTGAAGAGCGTTATCGTAGTTTAACAACTTTATACTGTCCACATTCGTTCAGGAATGAATTATTGGCAAATGAACTGTCTTAATGATGAATATCCGCAATTTTTCAGAAAACGCCACCGTAGAGCCCCGACGGTTACGGATATAACCGTGGAGCACAAGAGGGGCGAATTAAAACGGCGCGCCATCGAGGCGTGAGGAGAGATCTCAAGCCTCGATAATTATCGTAGCGTGCAAATATCGATAATGCCGACGACTTGGAAGCGGGAAACAGCCGAGAGGAAACGTAGGTAAGTCGAGGGGGCCGCCGGATGCCCGCCTCCGAACCAACAACTCAATTGCGCGAAATCGAGTTACCTACCAGTCCTGGTGAACGTGTAATTAATTAATTCGAGCGCCATTTTGCTACTGACGGCTCAACGAGAAATATTATTTTCTGGCTGTGCCGAGGAAAGGCCAAAGTGCCCTCAAATTCTATTTGTCTCTATTAATCCTCGCCTTTCTTTCGATTTTTCTTCCTCCAACTCGACTACGATTTAGCCATTATCTCTTCACGTTTCGAAATAACCGAAACGTTAATCGTGAGAAAAGATACCAATTTTCCTAGCTGAAAGAACATATACGTACATAATTAAAGGTTTAAGTTATAATGAAAAGCATCGAACGCGGTTGGTTCACGGGGCAGGCGAACCGTTCGAGTAACACGGTCACAAATTTGTACGAAACTCGAGGAGGATCTGGTCGAGTGCGCTACAAGGGGAGGCTACGTGTTCGCTTAACAAGGAATTCGAGTCATAACGCTTAATTAAGGTACTGTACGTAAGTAAGGCCCGCATCCACGAGAGGGATAGAGGAGTGGGAAGGTATGAGGGCCATTGGACCCCGGGATCGTGACCAACCCAGAAGCAGGAACGCGGTCAGATCGGTTGATAACGATCTGATAAGGTGCCCTCCCAAGATTACGAGCCGAGTTTCGTTCGAGCTACCTCTCGATGAAACCAGTTTTTCTGCGGGCTCGATTTAATTAGATTTTCCGTGGGATCTATCGGCACTCGCCCTTAACTTTTCTTCGAAATTATTCCACTAAGTAGCTAATGGACTTCTCTCGCGGGTCGCTGTTAGTGTTTAGGGAACATGTGACAAACGTTGTACGTAATTCGTCTCCATTTCCGCGCCACATGTGACATACTACTAATCGTTAATCGTTTGTTCATTTATGTCGGTCTTGGTCTCTACCAAAGAGTTATTCGTACAATAGATATAAGTAGTTAGACAAGATTTTATTTCCTTAGAGAGATTTCAGAAAAGGTTCAAGAAAAAAAATTCGAAGAAAACTTCTTTGATATTGTGCGATAATTTCATAATGAAACTCGAGTTAAATGTATATGCTTTTTAGTTCGTGAATATAGAGAGTGAGAAAGATAGCGTTTTGCAATTTTTTATTTTGCATTAGTGGGACAGTGGAACGATCGTATTTGCGTGCATTCTGCTCACACGAAATCGATGAAGGCGTGCGAGAAATCCGCCGATAATGCAAAGCGTGACTGACGTTCGACTTATCGCGCTATAATCCTATTAAAACATCATTATGAGCTTAGCGGGGAATCACCGCAAGTGCTCGCCGATATTTCATGAAAATTTATGAATCCACGGTTCAATTAGCATACGCCCACTGCACAGTTTCTATTACCCTAGGAAATTAAGTACCGAACCAATCTATATAAATTACAAACTTCGTTCTTGAATTATGTGCAGATTCGATCATGAATAATCGAAAAAGAAACAATCTGCAAATAGAATCGAGTAGAAGGGGTTAGAGTGTAGGTAAAAGGATACAGAGTCGAAGGGACGACAGAATGGAATTCGAGTGCGTCCGCCGATAATCTGAAGCGTATGGGGCTAGCAGAAGCTACTATAAACGAAGGGGGTGGGGACTTTAAAATGGCGGGAGCATCCCTTCTCGACCTAAAAGCAACCCCAATCGTTGCACGCTGGTCTAATCACAGAAAGGGGGTTGGTTTTGCATTTCATACCCTAACAGAAGGAGCTCCAACACGCGTCCTCTGTATTTCTTTTCACATATGTGCACATACGAAACTGTATTCGATAATGCAATTGATAAACGATGAATTAAATACATGTAATTTTAACATGATAAGGGCAGAGGAATAAACAACGATAATAGTACGCCAGAACACAGAAAGCATCGAGCAGAGACTAATTTAAAAGAACACGTTGCTCCATGCGGGACTTGATAGTTTTCCATAAAATTTCTCCAAACTAGATGCTGGTATTATCATTCACAATAATGGAATACGATATGGGTCTTTAAGAACCCCAACGGAGCGGAATCCTATTAGCTCCATTGCAACAAAATCGAACCCTAGTCGAATTATCACAGAAATATTATTCAACACCATTTGTAAGAAACAATCTTTTCTCTTCCATGAGGAAGGAGAATGTTTAAAATGCTTACGTATTGGAAAAGTCGGTTTTGTGTCCGCATGCATCGTCCTCTTGCTTCCAAATTGACAGATTCCCACAACCATCGAAAAACCTTTGAAATAATCTCTGTGTAATACTAATCTTCCTGTGAACTACGTATTTCTCGTCTCATCAGGGGCGAACTTCTTCTTCAATAACACGTCGTACTTCGTAATTTATTTCACACAAAACGACCTTCAATAATTAAATATACGAACAAGACTTCTGACCTTTGATGATCGATCTCACCTTCACAGAGAAAGAAGCTTTCACCAATTCACTATCGAAATCGAGACTAGGTTGTGGAATCATCAACATGTAAAACTTGTCCTACGAGTAGTTGATATATTTGAAAAAACCAGGGGTGCCCCAAGTTAGCTTCTCGGGGGCAACTTGTCTACTGGTGAGCCAAGAGCTGTCCGTTCGCGTTGGTCAGCGCTGCCCCTCTTCTCAGCTGGCCCGTCGAGGTGCACCCCCGCAAACCCTCCGCAATACCAGTGTGAAGAAGAGAGAGAGACGAGGAGACAGAGATCCGGTACGTGCCACTCTCTAGAGCACTCTTCTCTCTCGCCGTGTTCGACAGAGGGTACATACATTATCCGCCCCTGATCCTCGATCCCGAACGATCCACGTCTCGCCAGCTACCATGCTGAATTATAGAAACGTTCTTCCCTCTTCCTACCACCCCAGTTTTCGACGGTCGTGCAATTGTCCTGCCCTTTTAATTTGGGAAAGATTCTAACTGCATATGAGAACAATAGGAGGTTAGTTGTTCGAAGATATTAATTACGGGTAATTATCAAGGAAAACTTACGTTATGACTTTGTAGCAGTACTCTGTTTGTTCATACAAGTTGTCGAGGAATAAACAATTTCTGTAATTGCAGAACTTTCTATTATGAATGATTTATGTAAGTAATATTTTGCCGGACGCTAACTAAAATTTCACTCGAATACATGAAAATGCCCCCACTGTGTATGCTTAGGATTTTTTTAGTATTTTGCTGATGGAATGAGGACGGCAGGCAGCACTATGATTTTTACGAATCGTAGACGATCGGATGAAGTTACAGAAGAACGACTATGACCGTAGTCTCGTCTCGGGGTAAATTCCATTGTCGGTTATTCTCTCAGCCCTTTCGTCGAAATGAAGGGTGTTTGGTAACAAAGAGAAGAATAAGGGAGAAAAAAAGAAAAAAGGAACAACTACAGCGCAGTTCATTGGAATTTCGGAATGCCTCGTCGTTCGGAGGAGTCATTAAGTCGTAAAACTAGAGAGCAACCTTGTCGGTAAAAGAAGCAAATAAAAAAAAAGGAAAAAAAAGCAAATTTGCGTCCCTGACATGGAGGATCAAGCGTAAGGGCGTTGTAAATTTTTTTTTCTTTCTCGCACATAGGAAGATTCCAAATGGGCTTTCCGTGTCTTGCGAAAATCTACATTTACAAATAGTTATTTGCCTGTAAATCTCATCCCAATGTCAGGAAAAATTTTGAGAGTAAATCGACCGTTAAATGACGCTTTATTTGAAAGTTTATTTGAAAATTTAACTTAGCGAAAGTATGGTAGAGTGGCTGTTCCATTAGCAACGTCTTGGTTTAATTTATGTTCATCCCGGCTGTTTGCCATTGATGGTCGTTATTGTAAATGTTGATTGAGCAATTGCGATGGAATTGGCCTTCCCACGGTTCGCCGATATAAATACTAGTTGCCCAGAAAAAGTACAAGCGGCTAACGCTGGGGCACAATTATTTTTACACCCGGATCGATCTGCAAATTATCTAACTCGGTTAATTATTGGCTCAATTATCACCGACCTACGAAGTGGGCCAACGTCAGCAAGCGCTTCGGTGGGGTTCTAATCAAACAATCAGGCACCTCATTACCAATTTCCCCTATACTGTTATCGTACGCAGTGTTTTACTTGTTTCGGGATAATGAAGAGCAGAAATTCTTAGAGTTTTTCATGGACGTGTTTTATACGATGAACCATTAATACGTCAAAGAAAGTTTAAGAAAAGAAGATGAACATATAAATAATGGCGAACGAATAGGGAACAAACGAAAATTAATTGAATTGTGCAAATCGTTACTGTATATTCTGAAGCAAATAGAAATCATACCGGTCGATACGATTTTACTCTCAACTCAGCTCAATTACAAAGAAGTAACCGAACCTGAAAAAAGCATCGAAGCTGGAAAATGGCCCGCATCTCTTGCTCCGAATTCCCATCCGGTCACGCGACATATATCATTCGTAGCCTCTCTATGTTCGAGATCGATCAGACTCAGAATCGAGCAAATTTTCAGAGAGAGAGAGGGAGAGAAAGAGAAGCACCGGGCATTCTCGGAAGAAAATGCGAGAGAAAAATGAAAGGCCGCGTTCCGTTCAGCCACCCACGCTTTCAACGGGGCAGCGGGAGAGAGCAACGTAAGGGTCCATTCGCCGCCCCTATTTTGCAACCACCCCCATCCACCGTTTGCCGCCGATAGTGCATTTGACCAGAGCATTGTCCGAACGAACGGTCCATTGTCAGATTGAATCATCGTCCGGGTTTGGAATATTCAGGGATGGCCAATGGTCAGTGACCATTATTGTTAAACTGGCGCGTGTGTGCGGGGCTGCCATTCGTCCGATTCGAGAGAGGGGAAAAATCGACACACTCGAAAATCTGGAACGTGGACATTTCGCCCTTTCATCCGTTGATCTCGAAACTGGACTACCCCCTGGTTTGGTGAATTATTGGCTTTAATTGTGCCTACGGTAATGGTTCGACTGGGACAAATTTCCGGGCGGGAAGCTGGCAGATTGTTCGAAACTGGACGGTCGCGTGGCTAACGCCGATTTCTCGAAAACAGAAATTCTACTCTGGCGTGAAATTCGGGGAACTCGCGGGTAAATTGATTGGGTCGGGTATACATACGATGCGATTCGATATATTAAATTCGTTTGTTATGAACGTAAAGGGGAAAGCATGCGTTTTCTGTTGAAACTATTTTTCGTAATTTGGCCTGATTGTAAAAGATGAAAGATACGATAAGACGGGCAGGTACGATTACACGAATTTTCTACCAGGATTCTCTTATTGCCCCGTGTCGAGAGGGGTCAAGCCAGCCTAGGGTGCAGTAGTCTGAGCAGAGGTTAGCGGGGTCAGAGGGCAGATTTTCGCCGACTCGTACGAGCCGGTTTATACCCTTATTATGATGCGAGCACACTAAGGGTCACGACCGTGTTTTCCATGAAACGGGGAAAATAAAATAAACGTGGAACTGATCGAGAAAATGTAATATTGCGACCTTCTATTTCCCCAATATGCAAGTTCATGAAAAACAATGATCTATGATTTTTGTAATTTCGGCAACGGAACAGATTATAGCCTGTCGAGAATCTTTGGGAATTTCTTAAAAGAAACAACGTCGGTCCATCAACTGCTGAAAAGGCGACCACAAAAACTACTTAATGAGTTCATAAGGCTACCTGAAAAGACCAAATGATTTCAATCTTCCTTTCGAAACCTGTGCAGCCCGATCGGCACATCCTTCTACATGCTAATGCGGGAGGATGTTCCAAAGATCTTTAAGACTCTTATTACCTTCAGGCCCACGTTTCAGATACGTAGCCTGCTGCCGCCTTTCCACGAGAATAGTTCCCGACATTTTTCAACAGTCCGCCTCATTCAGCCGGAAAAAAGTAAATTTACATATCTATGCATTTGGCGAATACAAGGGAGACCCGTGAATGGTAAAGGCCCGTTAGACCTGATACGTATTTGCTGGAATTTTTAATATTCAGTGACGGCGAACTTTAAAGTCTCAGGACGTTTGGATTTTTGGAAACGGTTCCATGATTACGGTAACATTTACAAAACCGTACAAATCGAAAAAGATCACGGTCGAAGCAAATAATTATTTTTCCAATAGTAACTAACGAGTTCTAATGTATTCTAAAGAGAACTACGAATATTTTGTTTCTGCAATATTTGCGAGTCTACGCTTCCATCGAGAAGCCCATTTCTCTTGGACATCCCTTCAACCCTTAACTTTAGGTTTATAGACGGGTAAAAAGAAATATTTATAGCTCAAGTATTTGCTTTAGTTAAATTAGTAAGAAATAGAATAGAAAGAAAAGAAAAGAAATTAGTACGAAATCAAATCTGATAGAGTCGATGGTAAAAAATTTAGATGCCTATTTATCAATTACAGTTCCGACAATAATTTTCCAAATTTTTCTCAGAAAATGGCAGGTCCTTGTAACGTTCGTTGTAGTAGAGAAAATATTGTGGAAACAGGGAAACTGAGAGGAGGCGATCGCAATTAACGGCAAAGCGTAGCTTGTCGGAAGAAACCCGATAGGCTGTCCATAACCGGATTCCATATGCCTGAGCCGAGGGTTGCCGGCCACCGGCAGGTCCGCGACCCAGGAAGTAGGTAATAATTTCGGGCACAAGGCCCACCGAAATTAGCAGGCAAAGAACCGAGAGATGATTTTCCAAAATAACACGTCCCGACACAATGGCCAAGCAATTTCCCGAGCACCAGCTGCTGCCACCTATCTGATTTATCATCTCGCCACCCCCAACCACCCTGTTTCGCCACTCTTGATCTTCGAAAAAATGGATCTACGATCTATAGATCCCTTCTGTTCGAAAATCTGACCATTGATTATACATGTGTTCGGAATTATCGAATAAGAAATTTTAGAGATTTCCATGGAATGAAAATTAGACATATATTGAAATCGACGATTATATTTTATAGCTTTTTGCAATATTCTATTTTCTCGTGACTGTATGTTGGCGCTAGAATTATTGAAAAAATTCACAATTTTCCACGGGAACTTTATAGATTTGCAGCGGTGCATCCTTGAAAATTTGAAAGAACTTTTACAAAATATATTACTTTTGAACTTCTCTGATACGAGTTTCGTACTTTACACTTTTCATGTTACTTTACATCGGTCAATAATAATTGCAATTACCGTATCTGGAGACCAATTGTCTTGTTATTAAAAATTCTTTACGCCCATTGAAAGATATTTAATTTATATAGTACTTCCATCAACCAGCATCGATCACAATTCTTCGCACAATTATGTATTCGTTATTCTCAGAGAACCACCAGGGACAGGAAAAGCAACATGCTCGAGTCGCGGAACGCAGAACTGTTTGGCCGTTTGCTTGCAGGAATGCGAGGGACTAACAGATGGGGGTTGAGAGGGGGTTGTTCAATCGGTTATTGATTGGAAATGTAAGCTGGAGCGGGGCGAGGCAGGGGAGGGGGAAGAAGGGTAGAACCAGTACAGCAACGACCCAACAGATGGCCACTGGTCAGCGGGACCGCGTGGCAAAGTTTGCCAATCGAAGGAACAAGTTCGACTCCTTGCTCAAAATTATTAGATCTCCGAAACTTCCAGCCGGAAATTCCTTTCCCTCGACACCTGCTGACGTTGCAATTTCACTAGGAATAATCGGTCTCTCTTCTCTCTTTCACTGCAATTAGCCCAACCATTTCCCTTATCATCCTTCGTATCTGAGCAAAGACTCATCCTAGAATAATCAACTTGGAAAAGCAGCTAAGCTATCTCGTTCGGATCTCGAAAAATCTTTAAATCGAAGTCGACCATCTGCTGCGTCCAAACAACGTATGCTCCACGCGAAGGTAGCGATTCACGCTAATCACCGTCGTCCACGTCTGAAAGTGGTGACCACGCGGTTACGAGAGGTGTAAAGGTCGACCAGCCTAGCCGTGAACATGATCATAGACGCGTAGTTGCTAGGTACACGAGTGAAAAAGACGCGTTCTCCTCTTCACACTTTGCCGTATAAGCATTCATGCAATGCACTTTTTGATAGAAACAAAGAACACATTCTGGTAGGCTGCAGAATCTTCTCGAAGCATAAATATCAACGATGTCCTTGAATTTCTATGTGTCAACCAAACTTTCGTTTCGCCCGAGAAAAAGGCGTTTAATGTTTTAAGAAATTTTCTAACAGTCGAAAGTGACTGAAAGAACATAGAAGAGTTAATATCGAACACAAGGGATTGTTCGTCTAGCGGTCAGCTAGACGTAAGCTGCTTAAAACCGCATCACGCGCATGCAGCGTTTTCCAAGCCTGTGTGTTAAAACGCAGAAACGTGGTGGAAGAATGGATACATCCCTCCTTGAAAGCGACCTCATCCTCCTGGTGCTGAAACCGCAGCACGGAATCAGCACCACCGCCTCCGTGGCCGCTACGATAGTCGGGCTCCCTCGCATCCCCCGGGCAATCTTTTCAATTTAAAGTCAAGCATTATGGCTTAAATTGCATTATGGTTTCCTTCCCCACGAAGAAGAAGGTAGGAACCGAGAGCAGCAACGAAGGGCGGCTCCTTGTAAGCAAGACTCAATCACGCCGCTTAACCTCTGACCCTGCACAGACCGGCCGAGCACACACGCGTCTATACACCATCACCGACACGCGGTTCGTTCAATTCATCTCTCTCCGTTTGGCCACGATGGACTTCATATATAGGAGATGATCGAAGGATGTGTGAGAGGATGTTGTTGCATCACGAGTGTCGTCGTGTGCATGTTGACCGCGCGGAGGGCCGCGATCGCCGCGGTGTTCGCGAAATTAACCATGGAAACCTGTCCATACGCACGCTCCCTAAGTGCGAACACTTCGTCAAACTTTCTCGCGTCTGCCGTTCAACCTGCTGCTTCGGTAGGAACTTAGGTGTTCAATCTGTCTCTTTGACGTCTGTTATTTATCTTTGATATATTAAACATTTGTTCGAACGATAAGTTTCATTAGATTTTCCGAGCAATGATCTTTGGTTTCCAAGATGAAAAGTTTCTAGGTTGCTAGGATTCGAGTATGAATTTTGGTTTCTAATTTGAAACGAAAGAAAAAAAGCATACTTATGGAATTTACTTATGACATGGAATTTGTTTAGAACATCTTACGAGCCCGTGAATAATTCTTGATCCTTAACTTCAAATGAAATAAGAAAGGATACTGCGGTTGAGTTTACTTCATTTATCTTGTGAATAGTACCTTTCCTGTGAACCAGAAATCTACGCTAGAAAGTACGAACAAGGTTTCCAAGTTGCTTTCAAACTTTCAAAAGTGTGTGTGTGTGTGTGTGTGTGTCTAGCAGAAGCAATTATAAAATATCTATACCGACAAATAGAATCGAAAAATTGCAACTAGATCTATATCCGCGTGTAACGCGCACGAGTTCCTCAACGTGCTGGGGCAACCACACACAGCTCGCTATCCAACGCGAATGAATGAAACGACCCAACCCAGGACGGACCTTGAACTTCGCGTTGCCGGGGAAAAGAGTCACTGCTCCCCTCGCACGGCACCTCTAGCTGGCTGTAATAACGCGTTCCTTGCTGTCTGTAAACCGTGTAACAGACACTCCAGCCCTTCTCGCATCTTTTACTTTTTCCCTTTACGCGTATTACGTTATCAGTTGCACGTTGTACTGCACGCATTTATCACAGAGACGAGACTGCCCGATAACCCTCGATCGTTTCCATAGGTCGCGCTACTTTTCGAGCACCGGTAGATCTCGAGGAACGAGGAGCTAAATTTGAATCAAAGACGAACGTGTATCAATGATCGTATGAGCTTTAGGAGACTCGTTGAGCAGAATATACGATAGAGTTAATCAATGGCACTCGTATATACATTTTAGTTCTTTTAATAAAACTCAAATCTAATGCAGACTACTCTGATCACTTATATTGTACATACGACTCAACGGTACTAGTTGATGGAAGAAATTTTCGGAAATAAAAATTCTACACTCTGTTTCATCGACAAATTTTTCTAAACTAGCTACCGTGAAGCTGACTAATTCAGAGAATGCCGAACGCCAAAGGATTCAAATTCTCCGATTTCCTACGAGAGGCACCGTCACTCCGAAGCCAAGGTGCACGCAAGATCGAAGCCCATTAAACCTACCCGCTACGCAGAGGAAACCTGGAACGAACCAGTAGTGAGGAGAGCCGAACGTAGTGCGAGTTCACGCGGGGGACCGTGATCGCCGGACGTGGAAGCATCCTTATCGTCTGCGTTCTTAGCGAGCAATCCTTAAGTAATATATTTCTCGGGGGTAATTGCAGGCAGCGATTTCGTGCGGCTCGTTCGAGATCCGCCAGATACGTCGTGCCGTACCGCGGAGCGTGTATTGCACGTGCAAAAGCGGACGATGGAAAGAGCGAGAGAACAAGAGGAAAAGAAAAAGATAAAAGAAGAAAGAGTAAGAGAGGAACAGCAGGCCGAAGGTAGGTTATACGTACGGTAGGTTGCACGCGTAGGTCGGTACTTACGTGCCTATTCGACGTAGGTAGACACACTTGGTGTTTCCATCTCGATGAAGCGAGATCGAGCGACGCTACGTCGTCGTCGAGCCAACGAAGAAAGTTAAGAGCAACGAAACGAAGAGACGCGATGTGTGTACGATGGAGGAGAGGGAAAAGGGTCAGATCGAGAGAGAAAGAAACAAGGGAGCGGAAGGAGAAAGAGAAAGAGCGCACTGATAGAGCGTAACTGACTTCTTGGCCGGTGCATATTACCGGGCTGTTAGAGGGCGGAGCCGGCTGATGAGTTAGCAACGTATTGACTTTATAATAATCACGTTAGCCGGTCCACCGTGATCCCTTGGTATTACGCGGTGCTTCGCGCCGATTCACGTACCGGGTGATTCCTTCCTCATCCTTCGTACAGCGTGGAAAATGAGAAATCCAAAGGTCGAATTAAATATGAGCATCATGCTCGAAATTCTTCGTTACTTTCCTGGTAACGTACACAACATGGTTAAGGTATCTTGCTAATGTATCCTCGATGAACGTTGCTTCTTAGTAACCGCTCAAAGAAATATTTCCATCATATCGATAAATCTTGATCAATAAACGGTAGTCTTCTTTTGACTGGCCGACGAGACACCAGCGCAAAACCATGGCCCCATAAATCAACGCTACGTCGAAAGAAAACGAATCCTGGAATACGTGGTCGGGCACGATCATTAATATTAACGCCGTCCATGGGCCCGATCGAAATTGCGTTACTCGATTTGGCAGAGGCCAGTTTCAGCCGTGGAATCCCGTTGAATCGAGCCACGATTGATCCAGTGATAGGAAAGACGAGGAATTAGCCTGTGCTTCCACGCATCGAACGTTTCAGGATAGAAGAGTCGAGGGTTTCTCTAGCGGTCTTGGTGGCTTAATTAGTAGTTCGGATTATCTTCCATGGTTTCTCTTTGGACAGAGGCTGTCAGACGCGGAGAAAACACGTGAGAGTAAGGTTCGGTTCGTTACGTATTCACGCGCATCCGCTGGATCGCAGGAATCTCGAATAGAGCAGCGGACAACGTTCCAAGACTCGTTTCTTTCTTTTTATCGCGTCGTTTTCCTATCTACTCTCTTTGCATGCACCCAGAAACGCTTCGCGTATCGATATAATTTCCTATCATGCTTCGCTCTCGCGAAATTTCACTTTCTTTTAGTTTCCTTCGCTTTGTTTCAGTTCCTTTCTGAGTTTTAAAGGAGATTCGGGCAATTTAGAGAGTGTAAAAAGGCGCTACCCCCTGGTAAAATAGAGTCATCACGCGTGCACAACGTCGGAGAAGTATCCCGGTGAACTAACGGTGACGTTAACCGAGACAAGAAAATAATCGATCCTCCGCCAGACCTTTTTCTCCGTTCGCTATTAATAGAAGCCTCGGCGATCACGATGTTAATAGCTGTTCCACGGGGATAGAAGCGTGTTTCTTGTCTCTTTCGCTAATCTGCATCCCTGGATCCTGTTCTACGATTCTGATGACTGAACCGTCTTACGGCAGATTACTCTCCCGCTATCGTTTCCTCGACCGTGGTAATCTCCTTTTCGCTACTCGAAATTCATGCGAACCTAAACATCGTATCATAAAATGGTGTGCGATAACATCGTCCGTAGCGATGCGAAAAGAAACATTATTTCTCTCAGTGTTTGCTTTCATGCTTTTATTCTTTGCTTCTCTCCAAGATTTTCGTACAAGAATTAAGATAAAGGGAAGCAAAGTTGCAAATTGCTTTTGTATCGCCCGGTACACAAGGCGGCGAGCCGCGGCCGGTGAATCGCGCTGACCTCCAATCTCACCTCAATTTGCCTACACGCCGCCATTTGCGTCAGCGGGAACGGCGAGCGGCCTATCTAAAATTATGATCTGAAAAAAATTCCCTCGGCTAGCATGGTGCCTCGCGAACCAACGCACGTCCCGGCGTAATCGATTAATTATGGTAAATCTCGCGTTATTATAAATTTTTGGGATAATTGCGATCTCTTTTCGACTCCTCTCCGAAATATGCTGCAAAATCGTTGGCTTGTGCACGATACGTACAACGCCATTGCATAAATATCGATATGTGTGTGTTTTCCAGGAGGTCGCTTATTAATGTTTAATGAGAAATCGTAACCTGAATCGTTATGCGATAATGCGAAAATGCAAACAATGCGAACGATGTTTCACGAGGAAACAGAACGAGGACGTAACACGACTTGTAGATAAATTCTCGAGGGAAATAACGCGACTTTGTCGTAACCTAATTAACTCTTTAATTAAACTACCGATCCAAGCCACACATTACTCGAACACTGTCGAAACCGCTATCGTTTATAGCCCCATACTAATTTGCGGCGAGCAGCTGCTCGCGCCTCGAGTCCACGCGACTGCCTCGAGCTTTCTGCCGCAACGATGTCTCTCGGTTTATTAAAGCGGGTCATCAATTACCGCCGTGCATCTCATTTTTTCCGCCATGGAGCTCGAACGATCAGTTCATGGGATCAACGTGCATAAAACGCTGATTTAACGTATTATGGTATTCGGCACTTGGATCTTCCCGAAGAATAAAGAAGTGAAGCTTGAGATGCTATTATCTATATCGGATATTTACCTATATATTCATTTATGCGACACTGTTTCTCTTCTTATAACACTATATTTTCTCCTTCTTGGGTTTTTTTTTTTTTTTTGCTACAAGTAATTGATAATATTTCCTCATTCTCTATTATATCAAAGACTAACAGTGTCTCGTAATATACGACAAGTTTGATCGTTCTGTGCTTAGCTGACTCAAATAAACGTATTTTTCCTTAGCTGGGACTTTGCAAGCAAAGCACCAACGTCAAACTGGGAACGTCCCACACTCGACTTAATTGAATTTTCGAGCTTGTTCATCGCGCGAGAACATGCTCGAAGGCGAAGGAGAGAGCTTTCAGCGCAGTTCGAAACAATTCGACCGGCCATAAAACTTGGGTGCAACTTCGGTCACTATAAATCCGGGCTCTTAACTGCGTGACGATAAATCACATAACTTATATGAGAAAAAGAGAGAGACAGAGAAAAATACAGAAAGCGTTAGCTAGCGGAAACTGCGAAACTCGCCGCGTAGATCTTTCCCTTCGATTCTCGTCTCGAAGGAAATTCCTACGTAAAGGATCGATCCCCGAACCCGTGGCCTCTTCTTTCACCTCCTTCTCTTCATCCTCCTCTTCCTCCTCCTCCTCCTCCTTCTCCTCTTCCTCTTCCTCTTTCTGTTCGTTTCTGAAAGCGACGCCAGTACCGCGCAAAGGATATTTCTGTGCTGGCAAGACGCGGCCAGTTAAATCAGAATTCAATTTGAACGACGTTCGAGCTGGGAGATCCCCATAGAAGATACGAAATATTCATGGCGAGAATACTTTATCCGTTGTTATTCTTAGGCCGCGGCCACACGGCCTTCCATAAATACATAGCGCCCCGCAACGACCATTCACGGCGTTTCATCGCAGTCTTTCGTCGCTGAACATCATATCTAAAGAAATTTAGAATACTCTGTGATTATTAGACTGTGAATGTTTATGTATCCATGGGAAATTTATAGCTGCAATAATGCATAGAACGCATGTTTCGTGTGATAGGCAAAGATATATAAGACGTTGAAAGCGTAGTGTACTCGTTATATTTCATGGGTTAAATAAATCTCTGCATTTCTTTAATTATGTTGATAAAAATACAAATTTGCGTAAACATCTGCAATCTAATAATCATAATCGGGTATAAAATGCTTGATAATTTTCAAATCATCACCTTTAATCTCTTCGATGTCGCTTTTGCTCTTTGAATGAAAATAAATCAATACTTTTGTGTATCGACTAATCTCTAATTTGCTAAAAGATAATAAGAGCAATGCACGTGTCTGTCCCTAATTTCTTGTCAACAGGTAATATTATATCAGCGATAATATATCAGATCGACGTGATAGACTGCAAAGTATTCTGCCAATCTACAAAAGTTTCTTGGCCCCTCGCGGGTGGAGCAGTGACGCGGCGCGAGCAGCCTGATCGATTTAGCGCCAAATGTCGCCGTGTTTTACACGCGGCAATAATGGTTGAAATCTATGTAGCCAATATTTCACGGGGTCACCCTTTCTCTCCCCGAACGCGTCCCTTGCGCCGCCGTATATGAAACGTTCGCGTACACCAGCGACGCGTAGCCGTGGTTATTGGCTCGCATATGGCCGCTGCTCGATATTTCAAACTACACGGTAAAATGGAGATACGAACGGCCTCGTACCGTCATTGAAACACGTTCCCGAGGAAATTTCGAAAAGTTCCTCGAAATATTTCGAAGATTAAGTACACCGAACCATCAACTTCAAATCGACGACGTGATAGATTATTACGAAGCGAATAATATGTATTTTTCTTATTTGGCATTGAATATGCCGAGATAAATTGGCATGCGAAATAATTTGACCGGGCTTGACCGAATAAAAGGAATTTAAATACCTTACGAGGAAGAGGGTGAGCCCAGGGAGAAGAATGATAGTCCCAGGGGAGAGATACATCCGAGAGCGGCAAGAAAGGATCCTTCCGTAACCGGACAGCGTAATTTACACACTACGAGACTACGTTATACAGTTCACTGACTTCAAAGATTACTTTTTAAAAGGCATTTGTCCGTAATTCCTTTGCGTGCCTCTTAATTTTATCTTTTGTTTGGCTTCAATAACCAATTAACGAGCAAGGAAGGCTATGGTTACAGCGCATACCTGCTTCGAAGAATTGTCGTTCTGATGGATGATATATCGGAAGAACGATGCGTTTGCTCTTATAAAAATTTATATATCGGCCAACCGTAAGTCCGTAACTATGGCATAATCTTCGACATTTCATATGGATATCTATAAAAAGCGTCAACCTTCCTTTGCAAGGAACCTTAACAAGAAAAAATTCATTTATCTTTTCTCCAATTTATGATAGAGTTATGGAACCCCGACACATTTCTTTAATTATTCCAATGATTTATAGATTTTCATAGATCCATTTTAGGGTTCATACCGATTTCCTAGGCGAAAGGATCATCGTTTCGACATGTGTCCACGGTGGGTGCGGTACAACGTTTTAGGGTTCTATCCCTCATTCTTCAAAAACCGGCCAGTGCATATGTCGGCGCAAGAAGCATAATGTTATCAAGCTGTCCGACAGAGAGACGAGCAGCGAAAGAGGACGAAACCCTTGGGGAACCTCGTCCTCGCTTTCGTCCACTTCGTCCTTATTGATATACCGAATAAACACACTTGGCAGCTAGGCGGGATAGCTTTGCGAGGCAAATAGACTCGGAAGGACCGCGCTCTTTGGCCTGTATCCGCTCTTAAAGCCGAGACTACGATCGAAATACCACTCCTATATTGCCTTTCGTCCTTCTTAAATGTCTACAGAAATTTGATAAAATATATCGATGCAAAGATACAATTCTTTGGATCTTCGGGTTTACACTAAAAAATTACCATCGTTCGAAAGCAACGAGTCGTTCTAAACAATAGGATAACAAGGTACGTTTTATCTTTACAACTTGGTATCCTCTGTCACCACTTTTCTCAATTTGAATGCAAAAATTCAAGACGCTCGACGAAATGCTTGCCATTAATATCCGTTTACGTTTACTAAATTTTAGTAAAAACGTGAAAAATATCGAATAATATAAATGTTCGTAAATATAAAAAACGCGAGACGTCGTTCTGTATACACACAGCCTCGAAAACATCCCGACGAGCTAACAAACGACGAACGAAGACGCTAGGTCGTCTCGCGTTACAACCACGCGGCTTTCAACTTTCGACCCTTATCGATCGGTGCCCTTATCGAGCCTCGGCGCACCTTGTCCAGCGGCGGCTCGACGGTAAATAAAGATGGCCGGTTTTTCCCATCAGCTCGCACACACGTATCGCCTGGCTGGACGTTGGTGTGCGCGCCGGCCAGACGGTTTTAAATTCCGCGAGTCAAAGCGATGTTTGACATGGAAATGTTGAACGATGCATTAAACATGCCGCTTCCTCTCTTTTCCACGGAAAAAGAGGAAGAGGATTCAGCCCTGGCTCCCTCCATTGGCTTCCCGTTCGCGGCAACTACCCACAGCGAAAGAGGCCCCCGATCGGGGCCCCCACGCTATTGTTCGAGCAATGTTTATTTAAGCAAACGAAAGAAGCCACCGTTCGAACGCAACGGAGCGAATTCGCCTTCCTCCAGTTCCTCCACTTTGTTGGACCGTCTTCCGGTACGGATCGATAGCGGCGTGATGCGATGCCGCACTTCCAACGCAACGCCTCCGGCAATAATCTACGATTATTCCGCTCTACCTATCTTTTTCCATCGCGGTTTCTAATTAGAGACGAGAATATATGAATATCATAGGGGGAAACGTGGCTAACTTTCCGAGTCTGATATCATTTTATGACTAAAGCACAGTATTTCGATACGACGATGAGAATGAAAGTTCCTCGGTTTTATCCCTCGAAGATGGTTAGAACATAATAATACTCAGCACAAAGTGGAATTATTAGAGAGAGAATTTTTTCTTGGCATAAATGAGAAGATATTTAAACTGTTTTACTGTGCCATTTCTTTTACCATGCCATATGTTTTCCTGTGTAATTTCAGAAGTGTATAAAATTAGACAAATATAGTCTCGGTATGGGATACTAAAGGAATCTAATGACTTATTAAGATTAAATACTTATGAATTTAATTATCTTTGAGAAATGTTGATGTACACGTAAATACCTACTTTGTACTTACTTGCTCGGACAAATTGCGTACTTTCGAAAAGTTTACGATGTAAGAAGATAAAATATACTTTAATAAATTTCGTTAAGTTTGCTGAAAAAACATAGAAACGCTACATAAAGATAATAATAATGGTTATTGTCGATAATTATTGGCACAAGCGGAAACGGGACGAGCATTGCCAATCGAGGCATCGTGATTGGCTGAGCTGCCTGCGAGGGTCGGAAGCGAGCACCTGCGAGGGACAATTTCGATGGACCTTTCCCTAAAAGGAACATCCCCACTCCCATTGTCCGGCAAATGACATCAAGCTTATTGCATTATTTAAAGAGCCCCGCTTTAAGACCGTTTTAAGCCGCTGACCCTCCGGTTTTTCGGAGTGCTGCCACCGTTCTCCATCGAAGTGATTCTTTCTTCTGTGGATCGCGTCGGCATCGATCTTATCGCGTATTTGCAAGCATAAGTTATGTGGATTTGTCCGATCGTTTTACCTAGCACTTAACTGCCTTCTGTTGGTATCTATTCATAGTAAAATTTGTATCTGGATATAGTCACGATATTTACGTAGACGCGTAAAGGTTTTTCTTTCGTCAGAGACATCCTTGTTTTAAATAATAATAATAATTACTTTAATATATCGTTCGCTGTCTTGTTTTACTCTTTAAATCTTAAAATTTCCGTGGAAATTTCAACGTACAACTCTTTAAAGAATGAAATTCCCGGGTGGTTCTATGATATTTTTACGAGAAGATAAAACTATTGATAAAAGAAATATAGTTAACCCACATTAGTACCGAGGCGTGGGGAGCCGACAAATTTTTGCAGAAACTTGGAATTTTCACTTACCAGGAGAAATACCGAGTTTCACGTGCAGACTGCTGGGACTTCTGTGATCGGGAGTGGTTACGGGGGCGGCAATAGGTGGTGACAGGTGGGGGTGTGCCGGTGCTCCGCCACCTGTCGTTGTCGTAGTAGTCGTGGTGGTACAAGGATTTAAGGGTGAGGTCCTCTTGAAAGACTGTTCGGTCCGCCACGCGACCTCGTTATCGCCTATCCAAACTTTACCTGCGAAAGACACACAAAAATTAGCATTAATTTGCTGTCTTAAATATCTCAAACTTTATTTAGTCCCTAATGAAATTGTTTGTCCCTTCAATATTGCTAAATGCGATCGTTACGTCTGGCTATATTAATATACACACTGGTACATATAATGAGTCGAACAACGATTTACGTGTTTGTTAATTCAAGGCAACAACCGCTCGGAAATTATTCTTACAGACAAGTAATACTATCGAGCATCGGGATCAAATTGCAAAAGAAATTTCCCCTCTCGCTGTATTAATATAACGCTGGGGCCTTTGTGTCTGCGCAGAAAATGGCTTCTCCCCCTTCAAGAGTCCACGTAATTAGCAACCCTCCGAATCCCCTATTCCTGCCAGTTTTCCCGGCTTTCCCTCGTTTCCCTTAATTTCTGGGAACAATCCCGGGCTCTGGATGTTGTTCCAGTCTGCAGTGTCTAATTACACCCCGGACATATAACGCTTTCAACATGGACAGTACTCGCTACGAGATATATCGTATTCTCTGAAATTCCAAATTTTCTACTATGCATCCGTTACACGCTTTTTCATTAACACTTCATGTTTGTTTGCACGAAACTTTCACGAGTCGATTGCATTACTTTTTGACATCGGCGAAGTTCTTTTCGTTTATAAATGCACTCTCACTCGTAGGTTATACTCTGTCATATTCAACTATATTCATGGAACAATGTCTATTCAAATGATAAATAAATCAAAATACATAAAACAAAGATATTCAGCTACAGATATTTGTACTTCGAAACGTAGGATAAAATCGAGAATTCATTTTCTATCCCCTGAAAAGAATCTAAGAATCCAAATATTATCGAGATAGTTAGGATTTCCTATCTATAACATACGTGACGAAAGCTGCACGCAAATATAATCCCGCATGCGTGAGACGTGAGTCAGCCCCTTATTTGCTTGATGAATGATTTAGCCTCGATCCGTCTCTCTCCATCGCATCGGTATCTCGCGCCCCTACTCGCTAACGAGGGCGAGAAAGCGAACTTCCCGTGTATTGGTAAATGAGAAAAAGAGATAGAGAAGAAAGGAAGAGAAGAGAGTAGAAACCGAGGTCCATCGTGGCGATTCGAACGACGGAGGGTGGTCGGGACGGCGAGCATTCGCGGAAAGTACTGTGGGAGACACGGAGGAGAGGAAAGAAAGTGTAGCTGGCGCTAACTAAGGGCGTCGGCTAATCAATATCATCAGAGAATGGCCGCTGACCTCGCGCCGACCAGTGAACGCTCCATTCTTCCTCAATTCTTATGCCAACTTCCACGCGAGAAAGGATTGGGATGAATCGAACTTTTCCACTGTTCGACGATCCGTAACGATTTCTCGTGGATTTTCATCGTGTATCGATTTACGTGAATTAGCATGGTGAATACGTTTGCACGTAGAATGGTGCCAGGAAAATAGTGAACAGGCAACAAGCAATACGAAGATAATTATTTAGGATCGATCGGTGTAACCTCGAGCTATATTCATTTTATAATTAATGGTATTAGTAATAATATCGGTAATTGG
Source organism: Bombus vosnesenskii (assembly GCF_011952255.1). NCBI lineage: Eukaryota > Metazoa > Arthropoda > Insecta > Hymenoptera > Apidae > Bombus > Bombus vosnesenskii. The sequence goes on from NW_022882937.1 coordinate 366,851, forward strand.
ACGTTCCTTTTTTCTCTGGAACTCCTCGGCGAACGGATGAAAGTATCGAATATTACGCGTAGGCATTCCTTTCTAAATAATATATTATTTTAATTACGGGGCGCGTCGTGAGTTGCACAATAATTGATCGGCTCCGATAATTATCACGTTCCTCCGTGAATCGAAAAAGTCTGATCGCTCGTGAAACATTAGCATAGATTTTCATTAATATATCGTCGGTACTTTAATAACGATTAATTTCGATCGTAATTCCGATGGATGTGAAACTTTCACGCGTATACGTATACATATTTACACGTTTAGATATTAGTGTATCGAGTGTGTATTATTTATAGGAGGGTTTGTTGGCTAGTGGCATGTCTCGAGGCCACGATTCGAACTACGGCATGGAACGACGGTTCCTTTAATCTCGTGGTGTTTGCATGCTCCCCTCCAGCATACGGAGACGAACGGAACCACCCCTCGAGGGCGGCGAAACAAACTTTCGCGTGCGCGCCCTGGAAAATTCAATTACGTTTCTATTCGCGAGAATCGCGCCTCGGTACCTCATGGATCGACTTCACCGTCTTTCTTCATTTTCTAGAAAATCTTACCTATTGTTAATTACTGTACGTAAACGCGCAAGCAGCTTTTAAAAGTATATAGAATTAGTATTACATTTATTATCGACTAAAACACGTTATATTAATTTTAAAAAGCCTCAATTATCGTCGAATTTTATTATTTGCGCGGAAAGTGAACGTATAAACGAAGATCAAACACGAGCTATTACTCGGCAGAGTGAAAGCGTTTCTCGTATGAAGAATTTTATTCGCATCAATTAACGAACGTCATGTTCATTTATCACAATAAAGAACTATCCGAAACACTAAACTCTACTTTATATATCCTCAAAATAGACTCTGAAAATCTCAGCGAGCCATGAGCAGTGCGCATAAACAGAGCCATCTATTTGGCGATCGGTGATATCCCGTAGACTGTAGGGTGGTTTCACCCTCTAAATTCCCCTCGTTCATTCGTCCAGCAGGCGCGAACTCCATTCACGGGTTTATCACTGTCCAGATAACAACGATTTACCTATGGACTCGTACGAATATCGAGGGTCCAACAGGAACAGGAAGAAACGAGAGATCGAAGAAGAGGAGGAATAGACGAGGAGGGGTGAGAGACGGTCAGCCACCTTGCATTCAGAAGTATTTCACTTTAACGGCCCTCCGGGGGATTGGCTGACCCTGCTCGAAGACCCTTCACCGTTTCAGCATAATGGACCTCTACATTACTTATTCGTCCTGGCCAATGTCCTGCCAGAAGCGACCGCTACTCGTTTCCACCTCCTTCCATTTCCGTGTACGATTAATCGCCAACTGGATCCACGTTCTTCCTGTCCTCGCCATCTTGCGTGGACAATGGGTAAAAGGGTGATAAGAAAAGAAGAATGTAATTAGAAAATTTATGAAGCTGGTAGCAACACATTTTGATTCCAAAATTGAAGGAACTATGCGCTGATATTCTCGTATGTTCAATAACTTTTGAAGATGTAAGAAAATGTATACGTAAGATTGGAAAATAAATGCGAGGTTTTACAGAATCATTTATACAAAATCATATTTTTACGGCCGAAGATAAAGAAATGTAATCTAAGCGAAAATGTACATCTGCTTTGAGTAATTTGTATACTTTCGTAATTATATATGCAAATTTTTCATAAATTCGTTAAAAACCGATACTATTATGACTAATTCGGTGTTCGGTCCAACAATACCATTTTATTACGACGTGTCGAGATTATACTAAATAACTCGCTATTTTTTTCTACTATTCCATATTACAAAGACCAATCCAATCCACGAGGAACAATCCTTGCGTGCAGAACAATCCAGTACGACCGCCCCCTCCCCCAAATTATCTCCGGAATGCCCCAACACAATCATCGATGCCATACGTAAAACCTACAGACGAGACTGAAATTCCTTTAAAAATCATCTGTACCCTTTCTGTTAAACCAATCTCGATTCCATTCGTTCTTCGTTGAATTCCTCGCGTAGCGGGGATCCGGACTTCCGGTTCGCAGGGTCCTGTGCGACATTAGCGGCGTCACGTAGCGCGCAATTTCACTGAACGCATCTCGGAATCGTGCAGGTGGACGTGAAATTTCGTCGATCGAACGAAACGTCGCGGGGCGAGGCCCTCGGGCAATCTGGTTTGCCGCGGTACTCGAAAGAATTGAAAATTCCTGCTCGTCCAAGGGTTGAAGAGGTCGGCCAACGGGGATGCAGGAGAAAAGGGAAGTCCGGAAGGGGCCAGAGGGGGTGGCAGCGGACGCGGATAAAGCGTTCGATATAAGATTAATAGCGGAGGCCGCTGGCCGAGCCTGTGCACGTCGACGAAGAGGGTGGCCCGCCTATATAGACGACGGTGATTCCTCTTTGAAGGTGGAATCGTGGGCAGTGACCAAATTGAATCCTGCTTAGGACAGGAGCTGCGACGGAGGACTCAGCCCTCGGGCACTTTCTCCAATAAATAAATTGCTCCACGTTGCGGTCGATTCGCGCTCGCGTGGAACCTGAATTAAAATCGCACCGCGCCGCGTGGATCACGATGACTGGATTCCTTTGTGCGTGCTTATATATAGGAATAAACTAGGCTTATTTTGGGTCGGGCAGATACTTTAATCAAACTAAACGATTTGTCTTGTAATTGGTCAAATTCGACGGTAAACAATTTTCGAGCGATGATCGATGATCGGTCGATCGATCTGCGTTCGAGTCTAGTGACAATTATCTGGCCGTCGAAGTGTACCGAAATACAATGTACTATTTATGACACGGTACTGTAGATAAAAGACTGAAACTTTTGCATATTATCTTAACTCGATGGAGATATAGTAAATACGATTCTATGGAATTAATTAAATCGAGATATTCATCGATTAATTCCGTCGGTGTTTGCAATTTCTTAGATAGAGTACAAAGTCCAACTTTTCTTAATACCAAATTGTAATACAAAACAATAAAAATCACGTGTATGATTGGTGGTCTAACCGACCAGCGACGTGACTCCGTAAATACAGCTGTGTTTCTTGTTCATTGTCCATGTCATGATTACAGGCAAATTGGACGTGTGAAAAGATTGCTTCGTATATCGCGCGATAATCAAATTTCTCCACCTGTCGTCGTCTCCGTCGATAAGCAGCATCGGCCACGTGCCGGACTAAAACCCCGATAAAGGGGTCACTAAGGTGCTGTAGAAGCATCAGGGAAGATAACGAACGAGCATCTACGTGGAAACTTCGCGACGCACGCGTCTTGGAATCCTTTCTCGATGCACGTGTGAACGACCTTTAATCGGTCGATGCTTTTTCTTCGTAGGGTCTCGGCTAAGAACCAACAAGGCTGTTGTCGTCCCCAAAACGCAAACGATATCTCGAATCGTCGATTGTTCGTTCTTTCGTAATTTCAATAATGGAGACACGCAGCATTCCGAACGATCAAAGATAAACGCGTCGGTCGATCGCGTCACGTACGCACGTTCGAGACGCGCAATCGCGATCGAAATCGTCGCGCCGTTCGCCGTACGTGGTATGAAAATTTTAACTAGAAAATAAGAAACAAGGCTGAAGAAGCAACGTTGCGTTGAACTGTTATCATTATCTCTAGAGTATCGGATTTCGCAAGGCAGTCAAAATATCTCGAGATATCGTACACGCGTTTATCGCGTTAATTGTTTCTTTATTCAAACGAAATTACCGAACGAAGCAGTAGGAAGAAGATGGATCGTCGATGAGACGGTGCACTGGAGGAGGAACGGATTGGATAGAACGAGGAAGATCGTAATAGCGATGGTAACCGAGGCGACGAGGGGATTTAACTTTTCCCTTTTTATCGATAACGATGTAAGCTAATTGCATCGAGGTAATTAAATTACTTCGAGAGATTCATTAGGATAACGCATTATAGTGGAAAATTTATGCTGTTTACTCTGGAACTAATAACGTGGCTTTATCTAGAAAAAGTATCCGATTATCAAGCGTTACAACTTACGTCAGATAATGATACTAATACGCGCGCGCCGCTTTTACAGGTTTATTAGAAAACGTAAAGAATAAAAAAGGACGCACGAGCGAGCGATCTCGCGCGCGAAAATATGCTCGATATTTTACTATCGACATCGCGACGATACTTATATTTCAAAATAGCGACCGATAATATTTCGATTACGATCGAAGCTACGATCGTTCCGACATACGGCGTCAATCTCCATATAGAACGAAATTCTCTTCGTAATACATGCCTGTCGACTATTCCAAATAAAACTATAATACGGAAATCGTATTAGCTCGAATTAATTCTTCCACGTCATCTCCATATCGTGCAAAGATACCGTGTCCCCTTCTCCGCCGAAGAATGCGAAAAAGGGAGCTCATTTCGGCCGCAGGAGAAAGACAAAGGATCGGCATTCATCGCCAGAGAACGGTTTCCCTATTTCTTGCTGGTTGCCCTTGTCAGACCGGCGATCGATAAAGCCAACCCCCTCTCGCCACTTCTAGCTACCTTAACGCTCGTCCACCCCTTATGTACACTTTTCCGTGCGTCCACGAAAACGCTTTGAGCCTCGAAACGCACTTTCCTTCTTTGTCCATAACCTGCCTTCTACGTTCGCCGCGGTCTCCTCCGCGATTCCATGGTGCAACTCGTCGAACGAACGAGTCTCCTCGGCGTAGAAGAATTTGCAAGGCTGATATTGTCTAACGAGCCGCTCGAATTCCTTCCTATTCGTGGAATGGAATGGAATCGCGCGAAACGAATAGGAATTATTCGAATATTTCAATAATTCAACAGCGTAATCGGTGTGTTCGTACGAGGATCGCCATTATGTAAATACAGGCTACCTGAGCGTCGACCAATAAAAAACGTGAATAATAAAGAGACGGGCCGATCGGTGGGGGTAGGCCAGAGGGGATCAAACAGAGAAGCAAGGGTTGTGAGCGCAAGCGCGAAACCGCCCTCCGCGGACGGACTGTCGAGATACCACCCTTCGACATAACTCCTTTCGATCGACACCTAGCCAATCTGCATGAAACCTGCGGCTCCTCGACGCCATTTTGCCTCCGCTTTAAAACGAAAGGGGAGGTACCTCGCGCAACCCCTTCTCGATTTCTCCCCTTCGGTGTATCAACTAGAACACTCAACGTGGTAAAAGTAACGATTTCAAACTCTCTGCTAACCGTAGATACATTGCAGAATCGAGTGTTGAGGTTAGGACGACAACGTTACCCGCTGTGTCTAGCTCTCCAGCGGACGATGCAGGGGATACGTTCGATTCTCTTGTGAGTACAGCTGAATGTTTATGCCTGCGGCTGGTGGTCGACGTACCGTGTCGAGCATCCCTATCGAGGTTCGAATGTTACCAATACCAAAGTGGAGAAGTACGATTTCAGAGAACTAGCATACGCCCCTTTTGTGTTTATAGACAGAGAAGAAGATAATCAGTGAAGAAGATATACTAATTTAATATCACGCAGGAAATAGGAATTTCAAGATTAATTTCTTGTGATCACACTGGAAGAGAGTAAACGATCGTGATGAAGGAAACTGTGAAGGACAGGGTTCAAACAGGAGCAAACATTTTCCATTAAGATCAAAGATACTCCACCGAACCAGGATACACTCGAGACCAAAATCCACGCTGGTAATACCAGCGTCGCAACATCAAAGGGGTGTAAAACGAGGGAAGGGATGGTGACGAGAAAGAGGAAGAGGGGAGAGGAGGAGAGAGAGAGAGAGAGAGAAAAGGGAGCCGATTTTAAAATCACAATGGCAGACACACGTCCACGACGTATGAACCATCCGCCCTTCCCCGTCCCAAAAAGCCGGCTGGGTCCGTCTGTTCGTTCCCTGTCGAAGCATCTGCGTCTATTCCGGGCCTAAACGCTTCTTCCTACGTACCAACGCACACAACTATATGGATTTGGTGTACGTGAGGCGTCGCACAAATAGGCGAACGCGTACGAAAAGGTGCGTGGCACGGACCTAGCACGCGTTTCGAAGGATTCTGCAGGAATACAATCACTGCCGGCACCTCGCGATCTAGGGAGGGGATAGAAGGGAAGACACCCCTTCCTCAAACATTTTAAACTTTTTTTTTCCAGCTCCTTCCCCCTGTTACGAGGCTACGCTAACGATGCACGACTTTCAGTCGAAAAGGGTCGCAATGGGGTGGCCCTGCCGCTCTGTCTGCCGCTACGCGATTTTCTATTTTTTATTCGATCCTCCCTTATGGACAGATTCGTGAATTTCCGAAATTGACTTCTGTTTGGTTTGGCGAAAAAAAAGGTAAGATAATCTAAGTATCGTAACGAGTGCTATACTTTATATATCTCGTTTACTTTTGTGTATTTTTGCAATTTTAAATTTTCTACAAATATATAGACATCCAAACTACGGTTATAATAGGAAAAAGCCTCATTACAATGCAGTTTTGAATTGACATACTGAAAGTATACCAAAACTGCTCTTTCTATGTCCACGTACACCAAATGTTGTGCATTGGCCTCAGAAACTTTCGATTTCTATTCACGATAATATTCGCAGATGATACGACTAGCGTGGATAACCAAGAAACACACGCTCCTCGACAAAATTCTCCTCGCTACGTATCGCTACTCTATCAAGAATATCAACATCATGCAACCACAAAACCGCAAAAAAATCGTTCTACCATCGCGCATTCCATCGTCTCCGTGCTTGCCTCGTTTCACGGCAAGAGGACGCATAATCGAGTTTCTAGAAAATCGCGGCCGTTTAGCGATCCGCTAATTAATTGGCATTCACGAGCCAGAGGATGCTCCCACACGATGGCGTAGGAAATAGTGTTGCAAGTAAAAGGAAGAGAGACGATATACTACCGTTCAATTATGATAATTCCCGCGTGGTGGGCCGGTCGATTTACATTCACCGCGAAACTCAGGAACTCATACGCGCGTTTTATATCGGCACCGTTCCGCGAACGCGAGCAGACTGCGGCGACGATGATCGAATTCGCGATGCATTTATGCGAGTTCCACGGCGCGGATGCACGTGGGAACTGACGATAAGGCGGGCGGCGAACGGCTTATTAAATTTCTGCTGGCTTCCTCGGCCAATCGCCGGCGATCATCTCGTACCTCCCAGTTTCTCTTTTTCACTTACTACATAATTAATCTACCGCGGTGGTCGCGCGCACACCTCGCACTTCGTTATTTTTCCGTCGACGTTTATCCCGCGCTCTTATTCGTCTCGCGAGCAGACCTATTCATCAACCTCGTCCAGCTACGTGTTCGATCGTTCTCACGGTGTCGATGATCGCGTGGGTGCTGTCGGATATGAATTCCTTTGGTTCTGGACCAAATCATTTGATTCAGGTTAAGTGTTTGTGGATGCGTCATAGATATTTAGCATAGACGAAAGCCTACATAGGATGTTGATTATTAAATACTAATTTTATATTGATAAGCGTAAATATTGCTAGCATTGATTGTTGCAATCATCGAACTTCCGAAAGAAAATTCACCGTTACGCGATATGCAAAAATGTGTACAATATTCAGAGTAAATTATTCATTAGAGTGAAACTCGCGAACGTACGAATTTACATACGTATTGGCAATCTAATCACAGTAGAAATTCGTGCGAGTTTCTGCGTTACTATCTCCACGTATTTCACGTATCTACATATCTACGTATATTCTAAAAAAAAGTCTCGAACGATATATCTAAATCGATAAATCAATCACGTACTACAACAACTTTAAACAGAATGCAGGAATTAAAATCGCGCGAAAGATTGCGATTATTAATAGAATTTACAGAAATTAAAATTCCCTGGAATCGTAAGAGCAATTTTCCACGGCACACTGATCACCCTTCGATCGCCAAGATATCGGTGAAAAAATAATACGCAATATCTCGCGTGGCTCGTCACGGGAATGGTCGGGCGTGCAATTATACGCAAACTTTGACGGGAGCTGCTCGCAATGATTATATGTCTTTATTTAGATTAATCACCGGTCCCCCGCGCGATGCAGCTGTGCATAACAGCGACGCTCCTTAAAGGATGAATTAAACCATCAACGAACGAGGGACCAGGTTAGACAAGCATTACGCCGCTGCTTGGCTCGTCCACGGATCCGTGAATAAGAAACGAGAAAGGGACTGAAACGTGGCAGAAAATCATTTCCTATTCAGCCACCCGATGCTTTTCTAGCCTTTTACTTTCTGCACGTAAACGTTGCTATCGCATCTTATTTCATCGGGTACCTTCACGCCATGGGTTAATTAAAACGTTATTATTCGTTGCTATTTTCGCATAGCGTTTCGCTTTTCATACGGCTCTGTCTTCCTCGTTGGAAACCAACGAACACGAGAACTAGGGAAACTCGAAATGGTATTCACATTCAAATTGCATAGGAGTTAATAACCTTGTTATAGTCGTGTAGTTGAACGAGAACGTCATGGACAATGGCGATTCCCATATCGTTGAACGACACGATGAAAGGGATACGGAAGATTTACAATCATTGGAATAAATCACGAAGACAATGAGACAAGAATAATGTTCCGGGAATACGTTGAATAATATTCAACTTCTCCACTTCGATTTCTGCCGGTCAGCGTGTCATCGAGTAGAGCGATTCGTTGATAGTATTTGTGGTAGTAGTTTAATACTTGATTAATCCTCTTTGACACAGTTATTAAACAATTTCTTAAGTTCAAGGAGTATATGAAAGAACTCCTATAACTCCTAATATAACTTGTTCCAACGTTACGCTCAAATCTATTTTACAACGTTAGTAATCCTTCAGCTTGTTGAAACGGTGAGATTAGAACGTAAAAGTTCAAAGACCCTGTCCGGGTTAAACTTTATTCCTTTGTTCGAAGACAGGTTTGTCAAACCATATCCAACCATAGATATTTAACGCACATAATTCAAACCTCAAACGATCGATACGAATCGACGTGTGGAGTTCAACGTGATCCGGTGTTCAGAAGTCGCAGCTACTCGATATAACCGGCAGGCCAGATGGAGCACATACGAATGAAAAGGGGCAAGAACTGGAGAAAGAAGAGGAAGAAGAAGCGGTAGAAGAAGGGGAGAAATAAGACGCGGGTACAAGGAATAAAAGAGAAGAAAAAAGCAGAAAGAAACGAACAGATCCTTAAAGCAAACTGCCCGCCTCGAAGCTTGGTTCAGCTGGGCCTGGAGGGGTGAATTCGTCGCCCGATAACCCGATTGGCTGGCATCGCCGCCAATGCAACCGCGCTGTCCGCGAATGCAATCGGCTGATGCAGTTCTGCGTGGATGCGTGGACGAGTGCGTGCACCGGCTCCTGGTGCATGCGTAATGTGTCTCGCGTTCGTGCTACTGCTCGTACAAACTTTGATCCGTGAGTGACACGGAGCAAGGTTTGAGCAGGCAATATTCGAACAGTCGAAACACGAAGAAATCTATCCGGAAAAAAATCACTGTCGTGGGAGAAATTTCGATAAGTGAGTATTCAGAGGCGTGATTTTGCATGAAACTGTAGAGAGAATTAAAGTAAGAGGAAAGTTTGGGTAGGAAAAATTACATTCGTCGCTGATACAGAGAAATTACGATCTATACGAAGAAACTTCGACCAGTGATCATTTAGAATCATGAATCCATACGAAATTACTATCTGTTTAAGCAGATTTTGATTCGTAGAGATAGAAACGCTGGAATCCACGCGAAATAAAAATTATAATCGTTAGATGCGAGATGGGCCTGAAGTTATTTTTCACTTTGAAGAGGTTCGATTTCTAGGCGTACGATAAATGTGAATTTTCACCAGATCTCTAACATAAAATTCACACGATTGATAGATTGTTTAGGGCGTGTCTACGAGCAGAGGAAAATTCAACGTACAGTCGCGATTAGTCCAGTTACTCGTTCGAACGGACAAACGAGTCTATCCAGAGCGTAGGTGCACCCAGGGATTTGCGCTCGGGCGCACGAACGTGAGTAGAGACGCTGGTGTTCGCGTGTGTGCGAGAAACCCCGTAGGACAGGGACAAAAACTAGTAGGTCCGCGGACCGGTCGCCCGTATTGCCATTGCGGGCTGCTTCTCTGCCGACGCGACTCCTCTTGATCGTTCTGTTGCGCTTCTGCAACGACGGAAGAGGGGGAGGTAATGCCGGACGATCGAGGGAGGACTTTTCTCACGGAGCGACGGAGAGAAAGAAGAAGCTGCCTCTGGAACGACAAGCGGACGCCGCTCCACGGAATCGTTCCTCCGATCGTGAGTATGCCTCGCATCGTTTCGGCCTTCTCTTCGACTGGCAACGCGTCTTTCGTTTCGTTCTTCTCGAATCGATCGACCGCTACTTACACTTTGTCCGGTTCTATAGAAAATCGAATTAAGCTGGAAATTTGCATCGAGTCTTTCTCTCCGATTTACTTTCTTTATACTTCTATTTGTACTTCTGCAATATATTCTGTATAGTTTTTATAGAAATCTGAATCGTCCTGAAAATTCTCATTGCTTCTGGTCGTTTCGTTTCTATTTTATTTCGATAGATTTTTGTTCTTCGGATCAGCGTGAAGATGATTTCGTTCGAGGTCTGTTGAGGTAACGATTGTACAAATTGCGATATTTTAAATTCGAGTGAATACAGGTGTTGCTTGCGTGCTTCGTTAGATACGAATGAATGTATCGCATTAAAATAATGATGAGTAGAGGACCGACGAATAGAGCAAACTTCAACAATGAAACCGAGCTCGCTAGGATTTGCTTCACACCGTTAATTACCATCGAGCAGCAGAAATTTTCGACACGCGATCTTTTTGTCGTCCTGCACGAAGGTAATTGGCGTGACGACGCGTTATGTCACGAAAAATAAATAAACGCTTGCCAGATTTCCCCTTGCATCTAGCCTTGCTTCATAATCAACGTGAAACTTATCTACGTTCGTCGTAAAGGCTCCTAACTCATAAAGACTGAAACAACGTCGAGGTTACAACTTAACTCGTTCCAACGTGAAACACCTAACTTGTCGGAACGATCTAACGTCTTATCAGGCATTCCTTCGTCGGTATCTTTGATAAAGCGGTTCCTACTCGACCCAGAAAACGGTTCGTTTAACGCCGTTCCCGAAATACCACCGAGCACCTGAAGTTGAATTCTGAAGAGGTGTTCGGCGTAATTTGTAATCTATGTATCGGCTCTTACAATGGACGATACGATAAACTGGTTGTACGTGTGCGTTTGAAAACGATAACGGTGCGTCGAGGGCGCACCTCCGTTTTACATGTTTTAACAGTCAATAAGATTATCTGAGGTGAGTAATGTCGAATAAATCAAACAGCGAAGCGCGGGTAAACTTCTCGCGTATCGATAACCTCGACGAACGAGCCGTAGACGTGGAAAACGCGCGCTGCCTTCATAACCTGGCCCGATTGCTGTTTGCTCTGCTTTCGAAACGACGGTTATTATACTAGAGGTAAGTAGGAATCGAATCTTCCAGCGACTGCAACACAGTTACAGAAGAGAATATGACTCGAAAGAATAAAGAATTTATATCTCTGATTTTGTTAGAATTATATATACGCGCGTAGTTCTGTTCCTTATATGAACTTGTATGACTCATATATGAAAGCTTTGAAATTTGTATTTCTGCATTCGAGTTCTTTTATTTAAATGTTTTCTAATTTAAAAGTTTCAACTGTAAACGTTCAAATACATAATAGATAGGAACGATTCGAAAGTATTAATTTCATTTTAATTCGAGATAGGGAATAAAGAGTGGAATTACAGACCAATTAAGCAAACGTCAATTAGTTTCGCCGTTGAGTTTTGTTCGTTAACTGAATTTCCTTGACGTATCTATAATTCCAACGTTCAATTCTAACTCGTTGATGGGTTTCGTAATCCCTTAATCGGTATACGATCGTTTAATAGCCTTATCTGACCGCGCTGATCGACGAATCCTCGAATTTCAATCGTATTACTAATTCCATCGTATACCGAGGCATCGCTGAAAACCGCGATCGGTTGATATCGATCGATTTTCCAACCGAGCCTCGCCCTCCCCCCCACCCGAATAGTTCGTCTCTTTGTCGCGATTCTTGATGCCAGATGAATATCGCGTCGCTTCCTTTTTTGCCTTCTATTCTTCACGCGTGGGTATACACCGACTAATCGAAGGGTGGTTTCACCGGTCGAAAGTTTTGTTCGCCGATCGCCACGCCGGAACAATGGGAACACGAGAAGAAGCATCTCTGGGGAGGTCGGCGGTTCCCACCTGACCAAAAATCGGATATTTCTTATTTCAACTTGCCAACAGTCTTTTGGAGATCCCCGCTTTATTTACGGTACTTTTCCTTGCTCCGTAGCAATTTATATTCGATGTTGGTTGTGTAATTCTTGTTTGTATTACGTCGACGCATACCAAATGTCGTTTTTTAAAGCAAAGTTTCAAACACGACACTGTCGGAGAAACGACATTTCGTACGCATTATGAGTTTAACGAAGTAAATTTTAAATAAGTTACATTTATTGGGATAAGAAACTTACAGATCTTAACAACTTATACTTAGAAATATTGTAATTTGAGGAATAGAACGATCTTTTTACGATTTCTTTACGAATCGCTGGAACAATCTTGGCCCTAACCTGGAAACTTATACGTGTCAAATCAAATCAACCTTTTTCGGAAGATCTTTTTTTATTGTGATTTATTATTCCAACACATCGAAGCTTTATATGTAACCGTGTCCCCGAAGCATGAGAACGTTCGTTAAAAAGCAGAAGCTAGTGTCCGCTTTTAAATCGTGAACGATCCCCGTGCGTCGCTATCGTGCCCCCCGGGTTCGACGAAAACGCGTAAAAACTGTGTGAAAAAACGTTGGTTCGGGGTGAAATCCGATGCTGGTTTTTCCCCCTTAACGACTCGCTTTAAATCGCGTGAAACAGAAAGAGAAGGGAGGAGCTAGTCGTGGCGAAATGACGGGGTAGGCAGGTAAATTTTTTCCTGATTTCGGAAGATCATCTCGCGGGAACCCAGCGGAGGGATGAAATCAAAGGGGGACGTGGATGATGCATATCCTGCATATTCACCGAATTTTTCGGAAACTTAGGGTAGTCTTTTGAGTGAAAAAAAAAAAACGAGGACGAAAAAAGAGAAAAAAACGAAAAGTAAGGTAGAAGAAGCGATTCAGGGTAGAAAAAAGCTTTCCGGGGGAGGGGGTTGAATGCTAAGGAGGGTCGCAACGGGGTGAAACCGCCTGTTTTTTGAACGCAAATCCACCGCTTCTTAGAAATTCCCGATTTCTGGGTCATGGGAAGGTAGATGAATGGCATCGAGTTGTCCCGATCTTGGAAACTGATTTTTTTTTTTTGCCCTTTTCATCGGATGATGGCCTCGACGATGCGCTTCCTTACGTATTTCTATTCGTACATCAGCCTTCTTCTATCGTTCGTTGTTAGTTCTATTTCTGCTCTTGAAGAGGAAAGGGTGCTGTGCATAAAGACTAACATAGAGTTATTTTTCGACGGAAATCGTCATTGGAAAGAAGAGGATACATTGAAGAAAGAGAGAACGTAAGTACGTATAAAATATGAAAGCACACATGGCAAGCCTATTTTTGTTGATCTCTTGATCAGATTCATAAAAATAGCTTCGCTGAAAATAAGTGACTAATCTATCTTATTCTATAAACAAATGAAATCTTATTCTATAAAGAACCAAGTGCAGAATTATTTTTGCAATCGAATGAAATTTAAAAATTTTTAAATTTTTAAATTTTAAAATGAAATTTTGCTTGTGCTCTTCGTATCTCTATTATATATTACTTGAGATACCAATCGTTTCAGAAAGCTGTTGAATTATTTACAAGTATTTAGATTCCCACCAAAGATATAAAACTTTCCTTCTAATAATTAACCGAATCCACTAACTATGGTCTACCGAGTAGTACCAGAGTCCACGGAAGTGCCATCTCCGATCGAGTTTCCGTACAACCGATCTGGCTACGTACGAGTCGGCGCTCTCAATCAGATATCGTAAACGATCATTTCCGAATGTAAATGAATCGCCCTTTTATCGAAACTCTTCCGAAGAAAGCAGAGAGAGGAAGAAACAGAAGAGAAATTCGAGATTTAGCTGAATTGAGAGTGCAACCGTGCGGTCCGCTTCATCCATGCTCATATTGAATCGTCATAAAGCGTTCGCGTGCATCAGACCGGGCCCATTGTCCTGTCATTCACTCGTCATCCCCCGACTACTTTTCCCTGTGCGTGTCTACACGTAGAAGGAAGAAAAATAAACCACCCCTAATTCACGTTTTCCTCCCTCACGATTACGTGAAACGCCGTGGTCCTAAGCCAGGATCAACGATCCGCCAGACTTTGCCTCTTCTCCGAGCAGGAGGATCGGAGGATCGTCTCTTTTCGATTTTATGAAACTGTTGCGTTCGTGGCACAAAGGGATTAAGACCGAAGGTGAATTCGAAATGGACGATCGTAATGTATATTGCGAGGATCGTTTTACCCTTAGTTTTATAGCGGAAATATACAGAGTGCGGTGTTTATCGTTGATACGATGAAAGAAGGACAATGTTTTGCAATTCGACCACGCATGGCAATAATATGTCACGTAAATATATAATATAAGTATTCAACTTTTCAAATTCAATTTTTCCAGTTCAAACGTTCAAACTCGAACATTCACTTCGAATTAAGTAAAAAATAAACGGTTGAATTAGGAATAATTTAAGTAATACTTGACGCAGTCGTGAACATTAATAAATCACATAATTTGAAAGAGGACACATCGGAAGAACATGGACAACGGAGATGAAAAACGATCGAACACGGAATTGATAATGAGAGAACGTTCTCTGTAAACTGGAGATTCGGCGCAGCACGTGCCCGCGTCCAACGTGAATGTGACTTTTCAAAATTCAGCTAGGGTGAATTCGAAACGAACAATACCGCGTACCGTGCAGCTGTCCCATCATTACCAGCATCGTCACCATAACTCTTACGGTTCGACGAGATGTACATCGACAAGATTCGAAAATAAACCATCTGCAAGCAAATCTTCCGTTTCTAATCCAATCATCCGAATTAAATAAATTTAATTTCAAAAAAATGTTCTTCCCACTTCATTCCAATTTCCTATTCTCGGACAATTATTAATAAAATATATTTGATATTTCATCGATACTTAACTAATACTGTAACTAATCGACTCGAATCAATCTCTAGAAAAAAAAAAAAAAAATTCGCGACTCGCCTCTAAAATTTGCGCTATGCAAACCTGAAAATATTCACAAGCATTTACCCTAACAACGAATGGAAGTTGGCATTTGCAAACGGAGCGAGTGAAACGCAAAGGAAGGCGACCTCGACTCCCTGGAAATCAATTCCAAGCCAATTTGCAGTGTCTTTGAGCGCCAGTCGTCGGGTGGCGCCTTAAAAGTGCGTAAATAAATAGATTTGGACGTGGTCGCGGCGCGGCACCGAGGGCGAGGCTGTGGAAACGAGACAATAAGCCCGGAGGGTCCTCTCGGCGAGAACTCAAAGAGTGCCCATGCTGCGACACTCGTCCGATAATCTAATAAAGGGGTTGCCTCCGCTTTCCACGTCCCCTCCACCAAGCGCTGTTCCGCCCCGCGCTCGCATTCTTCTTATTCCTTCGTCGTGCTTTTCCCGCACGCCCTCTCCTTCCGATGATTCGAAGGTAAATATTACCCCAGAAGATTTCGACCGGCGACGGAAAATGGGCAATTTCTGCTTCTTAAAGTTGGCCCCAAGGAACCGGAACGGGACTTCGGCATTTCTTGTAGTATCGCGGTTTTGCGTTATTTATTTGTGGCGCAATGTATTACGTATTCGATTCGAAGAATTTCTAATCGAAATTTTGACTTTTTCATCGTCATGTATCATATCGGACTGAATCAAATAACGAAGGATGAATGAGGTGCCATCGTCGAAATGTCTCTTTCGGCTTACCATCCTATCGGCTATTGGCAGCGTTTCGAACGTGTTGCTCCCACTGCAGGAGTTATCAGACGACTGCAATACACTGTTCTTCCGTGCCAGCTCTTTTTGCTCTATCACATCGGCGTTCAAAATCAACCACGATGTACGTACAATCGAATCTAGTTCTGCTTCCATTGCAATATTCCTCGACAATGCTCTAATTTCCTTGTAAACTTTTCTTCTCAATGACGCGGAATAGGGGATAGTTCGTCGTCGTTATGCAAGAAAGCTAGAGAACCCAAGAACTGTCAGGAACAGTCAAGTAGCCAATGATTAGCCTGACACAATGGAGAACTCAAATTTTCTATGATCGAGTTTATGATATTTCAATTGGTTCGATGGACCGAGGAAATTTTCGCAAGGTGCACGAAATGCTGGTGATCACGTACGTGGAAAGTGGATGAAAGAAAAAAAATACGACAAAGAGAGAAGGAGAGAGGAGGAGGTCTTTTAGAAACGGCGGCTATTTACGAGACTGAATGGAAGAAGGTCCTCGAGGGGGCAAGGCAGCCGCCACCCCTAATTCCGCCCCTGAACACCGTTATATCGACCAGCCAACTCCATTCGGCCATTCCGCATTTTAAAGGGAAAATTTCAGTTCGTTCGGGCCGACTTTCTCTCAGCAGATTATTCGACGAGCCCGCGGACAACAGCTCAGATGGAAAATAACGCGACCTTTTGCTCTTGGCAGCTTCTTCTCCCGATCCTTCTCTCCGTTGCTGTGGAAATTTTTATGCGGACTGGGGAACCTCGACTAGTCCCCTAATACCGTCCCAGCGACGGTATTTTTATATTAATATGAATAAGAAGATCACCTATTTACCTTTTTCCGATATGTTGTTAACTGCGGATATTTACGCAGATCCATACTTCTATGAATATAACTAAAAAAAGCGAGGATTCGCTTCACCGTGCACTTTCGCGCTTTTAGATTTCCCATAAACGCGTACAAATTCGCGATCTGACTATTAATATACTGTAAAAGACGAAACATCACCGCCCCGAAAACCGTGTTACATTAGAAATAAGTTTTGTAACAAGAAACGAGTAAAACGATCTTCCTTTGACTCATCTATCACATTCTATCATTATCGCTTCCAAGACAAAGGAAAAAAAAATTCTATCAGGCGATTCCGAGGAAATCTCGAGGCGGAGAAATCTATGGAACTCGCATACGGGGCGGTTGACGATCGAAGAAACGAAGAAAAAAGAGAAGGGACTAAACAAACGAGTGCTGTTCATCAGGCAACGAATTCCGAGGTTGTTTGCTCGCGCCGAGGGCCGAGGTTCGTGCACCGGCGCGGCGCGCGGGTGGGATGCGTGGCCGAGAGAGGAAAAATGAATTCGACGAAGGGAGAAAGTAACTGCCAAAGGTCCCGCACGTGACGTCCTTTCCGGCCTCGTCATGCGTCCTCCTCCTCTTTCCGGTACTGCCTCTGCCCGATGTTTGTTTTAGTTATTTTATCACACGCCCGAGAAATCGGGACACCTCGCAAACTTCCGTCCGTTTCGTCTCGAGGAACGAATAGTTCTGTTATGAGATTCGTAACGACAATGTCGCCCGACCATTTCAGGTAAACGAATTTGCATAAGAGGGACGATATCGATCGTCGCCAGCCGAGAATATGACGTACGTTACAGCTCGAACGTGTATTCGTATATTTCATTTTCACGCTAATTTTGAAATTTTAGTGATATTAACACTGCGATTTTAAGTTAAGTAACTTTATTTCAAAGCCATCTCTATTATTTATGCATATTTGAATGAAGTTGCTTTTGCAACAAATTACAACGTTACATGTACATTATAATTGTAATAATTTTCCAATTTTCGAATAATTTTTTATTTGTAAAATTTATTCGTAAATATTTCCACTAATAATATTGATCGATTCGTATGTAGGGGGAGGGGCGGCATTTTAAATTTCGTATCGACGTACGGAGGTATTTTAATAAAAATTTTCATGACTGATAGAGTAAGCATTGAAATAAACTTTCACCGATGCTATTTAGCATGTGGCACACCTGACGAGTCATTAATTTAATTAATTTATGATCGATACGCCGCATATCACGCGACTTCCACCTCTAATTAGCATGTGACTACCAACCAAACGATCAACGTAACGATGTTGCGCAACGATTTGTGTATCGTGGCTGCACGCTCGCGTCGGCTACGTCAAACGTACCACCGGTAGAAGTGTTAATTATCCACGGATAATTATCCACATCGCGACTCGTACGACGCTAGAACCAGGAAATATTCAGTCTTCAACTTTCTTATTCGCTATCGTCCATTTCTATTACGCGGAGGCTCTCACGGATCGGAGATCTCCGTGCAATATTAAATCAGTCATCTTCAACGATTCTTGCGCAATGCTACCATATACGCGAAACACAGAAGAAAAGGCGAAACAGTTTTTAGATCGTCGAAGCATTAGGAAAGAGTTAACCTGTTTACCGAGGAAGACGAGTTGACTTTTCACTCTGATCATCAATCTCCCTTGGACACAATGATTTCTTTCTGTAAAGATTTTTGACGGTTCATGTAAAAGCCAAAATTGATCTACCTGAAATTAATTTCACTTCGTTCCTTATTTCATAATTATAGAAGCATCCACGTAAAGAATAATCCGATTAAGAGATTAACCTTTTCGTAACAAGCAAGAGACGAAATTTTATCGAACGTGAATTTAAGCAAACCAACTCTACCAGTATTTGTAAAGAACAGATTGATTTTACCAGAATGAACTTACGTGTGTTCCATCTAACGTGCTTTGTACTTAAATTTTTACTTTCTCATAAGAGTGTACAGTGTCGTGACATATGTCGCGCCCACGAAAGATATCGAACGATATCTAAAAGATGATGGGAGTAAAATGATTGTATGGATTGAGAAGTCGACGAAAAGACGATAGAACAAAAGCAAAACGATCATCCGGAAAAGCATTAATAATCCGTCGTGGTACTTTCGCAGAGGGCTGACCGAGCCACGGGACATCGGCTGATTTACTTTCGCCGATCGTGTCGGCGTATTTCCTTCGAAAGTAATGCTTCCCGTACCGAGATGTAGTATCACGATCTACCGATAAATAAAACACGCGATCGTGTGCGCCACTACGCTTGGATCGCGGGGACGTCGTCGATCTAGGGGCGACTCTGCCCACCCACGTGCAGCAATTCGTCCCGGTACACGCACGTGAGCACGCCTACGACCCCGCAAAACTTCGGATCCGTCAAGATCACTGTCAGCCCCCGTCTAGGTAAATCGAATTTTCCGACTGACGCTTTCTAAATTTGTCTCGTCGAACTGGCTCGAAGTTACCTTGACAGATTCTTAATCTATCATGTCTGCTTTCGATAATTGATGGCGGTAATACATGTGAAACAGATGAAACATTTAACCCTTTGACAGTTTAATATTAAGTGACTAAGACGCTCGAACGTGTTTTAGATTATCTAGCAACGAAAATTATGCTACTTTTTGTATCTGGCGTTGTCCGCTAAAATAATTCCTAATTTAGACGATTGTGAGATGGCTATTGTTATACGCGTTGGTTTATCAAAGAGACAAGTGATAAAATTGTAATAGTCAGAGAATATTACTATCGCTTTAAATACAAATACAGAGAAGGTGTACGTCGGTCGTAATTGTCGCTCGCTCAATGCTACTGTTCAACTCTAGGCTCGCTGTTCGACTGTATGTCTCGCTATAATGATTGTCCTAGAGAACATATTCGTCTATTTGTATCGATCTATGGTATTACAAAAAATTGAAATTAATTAACTCCGGTTGACGATTATGAATAACGGCGATAATATTTTGTCCAGAGTTCGTTTACCTTTGAACCTAGCAAACCAAAACAACGTTGGCACCCCAAGGCACAACAATACGTGTCTCTCCCGATTCGAATGTTTCGTTGACCCATGTGCCGCTACAATTGCGAAGAATGTACACTTTTTAAATCGTTTTTTATATACGAAACAATCAATTTAGGCACTTAAGCAAATTAGTTGTTGTCGTTTTAAAACCCATCGCTGATTTAATAATGCTTATCGAAACAACTATCTTTTAGTTTTTTTAAGAGTGCAATATACAAAATACGAACTTATGTTCCGTCGATTATATCGATGTATATCCCGTGATTAAAAACTTTCGTCTTAAAAGGAGTTAGATTTATTATTTCGAAAACGACATTTGTCACGCTTCTCCGATAGAGCATCAATTGTTTTTAATGACTTTCAGTCAGCAAAATGCAAACAGGATTTACCCAATCGGTACATATCTCTACATGCTATCCTACCAATCATCCGAACAAATTTCTATCGACAAGCAGAGAATCTTAGTCGTTCATTCGACGATTCAATTTCCTCGGATCTTCGAGTTCTATACGTATCAGGCGGCATTAACGATAGAAGTGAAATCAAGCTGTGAATAATCTTGTATCAGAGCAATTCCATCAAATTCCTCGGATCAGAAATTGGCTCTGAATGTAGATACATAGAGCAGCTGATTGAGAATGCCCCGTTGGCGAACGGTGAAGACGGGAGCTCGTAAGAAACACGATCGGGCGAGGGAATGGCCGAGAGATGAGCTCGCATTCGGTGAAACGGACGATAAAGCGAAGCGGATCGTAGCGGCTCGCGGAAGAGGACGGATTAGCGGCGGACGGGGCAGCATCGGTCAGAACGAATCCATGGATCCGTATGGGTGCTTCTCGTGGTGCTTTACGGCCGGTCAATCGCGGCGTCATATCTCCACAGGACCATCCATCAACCCACGGGAGAGAACAACCTCTGTTCTCGACCTCGTCTGTCCTCCTACGAGTGTCATAACCTTCGTGATCGCCACGACCTCTCATCGTCCACGATGCGTCAGGAAACTGAGAATATCGTAGGTTATTTTGTGCTCGAAATTGCCCTTTATACAGCGGTGTGTGTTTCACGATATTTGTCGAGCACCCTTTGCCACAGTTCAACCAGCCCAGCTTTCACTGGAGAACATTGCTTCCCGATTTTTCTTAGTTGAAAATAGTTGCATATACATACGTAGTATCATGGTTCGATGAAACGTTGAATCCAGTTTGCATTGCTGGCACAAGAATGTAATAAAGAGGATGAATGTGACTGTAGCCATGAACTCCGTAATCCTTACGTTCGATCCGTTAGTCGACCAAGCATCGTGAAAACTGATTATATTGAGTGTCGTAAAGCTACGAAACGTTCCATCGCGGCATTAACGGGCGTTAATCTTGCGTTAATTCCCTCTACCACTCCCTGGTTTAACCCTTTCCCGTGCCATTTAGCTCGACGAAACTCGGGCCCAAGCGGTAGACATCGACGCGCGCTAAACAGACCAGACTGATGCTCGTAAACAGGAACTAACATTCAGTCACGATCGCAACGGGCAAAAAAACTCCGCGAGCTCGGCTTGTTATGTTTACGTTTGGCCCAAGTATCTGGTCGCGAGTCAGACTCGCGATATTCATGTTTGGGCCAAAATCTTCGTCGCGAGTCTGACTCGCTAAAGTACGGCAAGGGGTTAACGAGAAGCGCGTTAATGATCCTTTATGCGTCGAATCGACAAAAATGCTTCGTAACGAGCAATTGGGCATAATATTCAGTCCGTTTTGAATATACAGTTGGTCCCTTTCTATTCCGGCCATTGTTCCAATAAAACTTTTATACCGATTTCTCGCGTTAAAGCTTTTGGTCAGAATTCGTTTCGATTTTTATAGCGGTTGCCAGCCGCTTGTCTAAAGGCAAAAGAACGTCTCAATAGAGGTACCGAGGCACGAGTCGTACTCCGGTGGTGCCAAGGGTCCGTAATATATGGCCCCTAAATCATCGGCCAAGAGTGGATATGGTCGTTGCTCAATCTAACCAGGATAACCACTTCATAAACATATCAATCAGACAAGAGTGCGTGGAGTTAGATACATTCTCTCGCGTGTTTGCATATGATAATGGAAATTCGATCGCGTGAATCCGTTCCATTAGAATCCGGTTCGATGGAAAATTGGCAACTCCCGTTCTTGTATCGTTTTCATGTTTCGAACAACGTTCTAAACGGAATATCATGGAAGACTAGTCGGAAGAAAAAGAGATGGATAGGGTAGAGGATAGAGAATTCGCGAGCATGAAACGGCACGATGCAAGGAGCA
Organism: Bombus vosnesenskii; assembly: GCF_011952255.1. Taxonomy (NCBI): domain Eukaryota; kingdom Metazoa; phylum Arthropoda; class Insecta; order Hymenoptera; family Apidae; genus Bombus; species Bombus vosnesenskii. The sequence continues at coordinate 389,054 of NW_022882937.1, forward strand.
AACAATGAAGAAATAGACAACGAGCGAACCGAGACGCACGCAATTCCGATGTTGCGCCCATCGCTCGGCGAACGGCCGATTGTGACGCAGCGAGATCGCGTGCGCCCGGTTAATTCTCTTCGCGTACCTAAATAAACGAGTAAAAATAATTTGTAGCGTTTTCCAATTCCCCTCGCGTTAGCGCGAAATATCAATCGCCGTCGATGGAGCCGCGTCCGGTCGCTCTTCTTATTGGCTCTGGCGTTTATTGGCGTAAACGCAATCAAACCAGTCGATCGTCGGTCTCCACGAAAAGAGAAAAAAAGAGGCGAGCATGCCATGAAAGATCTTTACGATCATCGACAGTCGCCGGTATTCTTCGAATTTTTATACGGCGAATCGTTCACGAAAGTACTCTAATCGGTAATTACGGATTGTTAATTCGAGAAAATTGCGAAAGTTATTATTGTTGTTGTAAAGCTAATCGTAAAACGGTTACCCACTTTAATACAAATTGTACAACACAATAGACCTTAACGCAATTAACGATTTTACAATTTCATCGAAATAAACTTTCCACGATGATGTCCTAATCGATTGGACGCCAAGCGTAATAAAAAATAACCAAGCGTGAATCATTAGCTCGACAAAACTCTCTTACTTCTCCATTAATTTAACGTCGCTTCAACTTCAATCATCCAACATCTTCCTCCACTTTGATACAATTTCCCCGACAAAAGCAGGCCTGAACGTCCCGCGTGAATATTCAGAAACGATTTCGTGACCAGAAACGAAACACGTTCCCGACGATCATCGCGGTAATCAGCCTCTCGCGAATGGTAGCATCGTGGCGTCACAGGCGGATGAAGTTGTAGCCAGGGAGCGGGTAACAATGAGTGCAGTGATAATGCGTCTCGCGCGGTGAATGGATGAAGAAGACGTGAAAAGAAGTGGAAGCGGTGGAGAAGGGGGTGAAGGAGGGGAGGAGGGAAGGAGATGGTCGAGCTTGCCCAAGGAGATCATTAGTCCACCTGGCTGTGGCCCCGGGTAACGCTTAACCGCTTGACAAGCGTTGCGGGCCGTTATCGGTTTGTCCCTAATTATGCACACGTGACCACGGTGCGCGAAGCCTCGTGGGTATCCGCCGGATCGTTTCTTTCTTTTGCCTCTCTTCTCCTGTTCTTTCTTGTTCCTCTCTCTTAGCAGGACGGAACGAGTGGCGCTGTTTAAAATTAATCGCATTGTCTTCGCTGACTCGTTCGATCAACCGGCGCGTACGTCCGCGAGACACCAATGAATGGGCCAGCTGCATCCCTCGCCGCCACCTGTGCGCCTCTCATTCCGATTCTTCTTCCTTTCTTAATGATATCTAATCTTTCGTTTCGCTTCAAAAGAAATCGGATTAGGAGAGGTATTTTTATAGGAACGATTGGTTCAATTTTTCATTGAGAAGTTTATGAAAATTGGAGATCTCTTCCGAAGAGTAACGTACTCCCTTTCCGACGACTGTAATCTTTAAATATTTTTACCTCTTGCGCTCGAGACAACTGAGTTATCACAGGTATCCTTAAATAGTATCAGCCTTGCTTTATAGTGTCTGAGTCACCACATTCTAATCTTCTGAATTTGATCGTTCCTACCATTTCCACCTGTAATTTCTATGCAATTAATACTCTTGACATTTCCTATCAAACAGATTCTCTTAATTCCAAATGTCAGCCTCTATCAATTACTGTACTGACAAGCGACGTAATTATGACAAGTGTTCGATAAATCACAAAGGTACTCGAACAGCTTTTCTAAATTATTTACTCTTGTACGATGGTACAAAAGAATTCACACATAGGATCCAGATAGAAGGTATGCGATTTCTTAGTTTCTATTTTTGACGTTATTATCTTTAGGTGGACGACTTCTTTCAGTATTTTTAAATGATATAGACCCGGGTGCTTAGGTTTGGAAAAAGGGGAACGACGCCGTCCGGAACGATTCCGAGTACTGGCTGAAACGACACCGGTTCGCGAAAAAACGAAATAGTGCACCAAAATGGCGGAACGGAGAACGGCTGGCTGCGAGCCCGGTGACGAGCCATGAATGTTTAGGCGGCACGATTAAAACGTCTCTCATCGTGGACCTCTGAGAATCGTATCGCGGAACGAATGCCGATCGATCCACCGCCATGGTGGGAATGCGAGGGCACAGCGTTTGATTTATGCCGCGCGCCACTTTTACGTGTGTGCACGTGTATATGTACGCCTCGCCAACCAGCGGACCACGAGATTCGAAGAGGAAATTAAAATATGAAGGAGGTGACTGCGGACAACGATCGCCATTTGACACAGTGCTTCACCTTGCAACATCATCTCACACTTGGGGTACGGACTCTTAGATATTCAAGGAATAAGAAACAAGAGACGAAAATACTTGTGGAATGATCTGATATTTCTCACAAAGGTTGATTTTAATTCTAACTTTTGCTTTAATTCTTCCGACTGAGAATACATATATCTGAGTATAGACTATCCACGATGTTTCGATACTTTACATTAGGGACGATGTTATAGCAGTGAGAAAACATCGTTTAAGAGGTCATTGAAAAAGTGCAAAATTCACAAGTCCCGGAGTTGATTACACAGATATTCTAAATCTTTTGCGTTCGATATCTTTTAAATGTATTTTCTCATTTTTAAATACTTTGCAAACATAAAAGTGTAAGTAAAGAAGAAGCGCCAAGAAAAGAAGAATCACATCGTGCAACACACCGAGAAACACCGCCACGAAATCTTCCTAATCGTGATTAATATCACGGGCTCATACCGTGTCGGAAATTATCTACACGTGTTTTACCAAGTCGAACGATCGGCGATCTCTCGTACGTGTGGGAACAAGCTCCAAACCGTGCTGGTCCGCTACCATCGACGTCTCTTTTCTCTCGTTCCACCCACGCGATTCTTTCGTCGCAACGTGCCTCCACCGTTCGATCTCCGTTGATCCGCATCGAGATCATCCCGCCGCAACGAATCCCCTCGATGCTATCGTTGATAAACGCTCGCAGGATGACTCGAGAGTGCATAGCTGCTGTGTTTAGAGCGTACGAGCTAATCGTGACCGCACGATTCAGCTACGACTTCATTGTGAACTCGAATATGCCTGTATCCCCCTCCCTCAGATACAAATGCCTCACTCTGAATCGCAAAGATCACCGACAGGTCGCGGTGAGAACCGTTCCACGATGATGGAAATTACAGAGAATTACTCTTTGGTATTTGTACGTGATTTATTGCACGCTGATCGGTTCGAAGGTCCGTCGAGGTACGATAATCCATCCCGTTTGTGACGTAAATGGAGTGGAATTCGTCCCTTGTACGACTTACTCGAAAGTTACTGGATCGACCTGATCCGATTTGTAAAGATTTCTTAGTTTTAGCGGCAGAGCATGCGATTAGCGTTGAAATTCTCAGGAATCGCATCGTTATCCTTGGTAGGATTGCTTGGTTACTAGTAACATAGCAAGTATGATACTCAGGCATCTTCGATGTTTCGCTACTGTTATCTACCGATTTTTGCGAATCTCGATGTAATAAATATTTTGAATCTATTTCATGACGGAAGTATGAATGCAAGTGATTAATAGCCGTAACAACGACCTAATCGATTGTTTCGCCACCAATATACGTTCCGCCCAGGACTCGGGACAGAAGCGACCCGCGCAAAGTTATCCATCTATCCCGAGGGCGGGGAGGATAAGGCTGGATAAAAATAATCCGCAAAGTAGTGGGAGGCAAGAGAAAGAGTGGGCCCTGGCGCTCGTGCGCCCGCGTATTACCATATAGCAGCGTGACTCCGTCGACTCGCGTCCGCGGCCGTACTCATCTGAATAAATATCGTATTATAATTAAAGGAATCGTTCGAGCCATAAATCAATGAGGTCGGTTTATATATCAGGCCTCACCTATATAATGTGTACCGGTGGAGTACCCCAGCGGGTCCTGCACTCGCTGTGGGGGGTCCCCCTATGCTAATGGCGCCCTCTCACGAAGCGCAAGGGCTGACAGAGCCGCGCGGAACACAGATAGAGAGACGCGAGAGAGACCAGACAACGCACACACACCATCGTCCGACCCTGACCTGACCACCTCTCTCCCTCTTTCTTCGTCAAGTTACATCCCTGGGTTTCGCGCTCGCGAGCACACGCCTATAAGAAGACGATCGGAAACCCGGCCTCTGATCTTCGCCGACCGCGACCGCTTATCAATTTGTTAGCGAGCGCTGTTTGTTAAATCAAATCAAGGGCTTGCACGCCGTGCCGATAAATAATCCTGCTTAATATGTGCCTCGAATTCTCGAATGCTCCCCCCTGCCGGCTCTCTTCGTGTACATTACACCCACGTGCACGCGGAGTGGGAACAGCAGAGAGGTGAAGAGAGGCGAACGAGGAGAGAGGGGAGGAAGGAGTGAGAGTACACGCGTTTCCATCCACGTGGTTTATTGATCCATCGATCGATCGCCGGAGATCTCGCCGCGCAGACCGGCACTCGGTACGCTCTGTCGGCAAAGCGGCTTGTCAGTGCCCGATCGAGCTATCGAGTCAGAGTGATTGAGCCTGATTTGCGGGTAGACCAGCGGCTGATTTATGGCGAACTAGGAGGGTAGATTCTTCTTTGATACTGGTCGCTGCGGCGAACGAGGATTGGTTTAAGGATCTGCTCCCTTCCGATCGAACAATATCGGTGTTCAAGGGAGACAGGCTTTTCGAGACAAGGAGGAAGCGAGGAAGATGACTCTTATATTTTCCAGGTTGTGTACGAGATATCGCGGTGTGCAGTGTCATTCGTGTGACGTTTTGAATCAGGTATCTCGCGATGCAATGTCATTTATAGACCCTACTAAAAATCAGTTCGCAAGATATTTCATTCCCAACTTCGAAGGGATTAAACACGGAATATATTGTACTTTCGAAAACAGATATTCTTCACGCGAAACGATATTCATATATAAATTAAATACAAGAAATTTCTCATCGTGCGGAAGAGATGGCGGGGAAGAGATGAAACAAGTCACCCTCTCGCAAGTAACAAATTAATTTCTCAGTTATTTACCCTAACAGAGAGCAGAGATTCGGGCGCGTTAAATATTTTAGAAGGTCCGGTGCATGCGTGGCCATCCGAGGCGTTTATTATGACGAGTCCGGACGCGGCGTGGACACACGGTAGTTTATTTGGGTCCGGAATTTTGCGGGGCCCCGGTTCGAACGAACGGCGCGGTCGCGATTAACAAAGGGCGATACAAATTAGATTAAATCGCCGTAGGGGGCGGCATCACGGTGGAGAAAGGCGAATGATGATACCGCTTGATAAATAGACGAACGTCATGCGATGCCTAAACGGAGTCTGCGTCTCCCTCGGCACCAATGGATGCCACCCCTTCTCCGCAACTAAGTTCTCGTTGAAACGAGCGTCTTCTTCGTCTCGCGGTATCGCGATCGCGAGTCGCCCTCGTTTCCTGTCTATAATAAAAACCGGGGCGAAATAACCGGCGATTACGGACCTGCCTAATTGCGCGCGGTTTCAGGATACGATCCCTGGATCGTTGATTAATCGATCGGTGAATATTGAAACGTCTTTGCAATTATGGAACAAGATTACCGAATATTAAGGGGTTGGTTAATGCGCTCCATGGTGTACGATTAATTTTCTTCAAATTGAAATACTTCTTTGACCGTTTTGCATTTTTTCGAAAAATGTACACGGCGATATACAATGGCTACAAAAGGTATTTGTACATTATTGTATTTACTTTAGCATTTATGATACATACCAAAAGCATATTAAATTTTCTAACATTCGGCGATTTCTTAACTTTCCTTCGTACGACTACGGAAAATTTGATACTATGTGAGTGAAATAAATAATATAATGATACATGTGAGAATACGTTTTGTAATTGCTGTGTGTATGGTTCTTAAAAATCACGAGATAAGAAATTGAAGTTGGATCACCTTTGGTTGAAGAGTATCGACGTTTAAAAACCCGGAGAATTTTCGCCGAGTCTTCGACCGCAGATAGGAGTGAAACTAAAATAAACGAGCGTCGATATTGCATACAACTTCGTTCTATCGACGTTACTCTTCAAAACAGAACAATGTGTGGTTCGATGGGAGTGCAAATAAAAGTATCAGACTGGAACTGGAAAAACGAGCAACAGAACGAAAAGAACGAAGAAGAGAGCAAGAGCCGCGGTAGAAATCCAGCGAACACACCCCTCAAAACGCTTGGTGAAGCTGAGGCCCAGCGGCCTGGCGGCTGGCCAATATTTAATTACAGATAATTACCGGTTATAATGCGCGGCAGATCGGCGGCCTGCCGTTTAATTGATCGGCTTTACGGTCTGATTTGTGTATCTGGCGTTCGTGCGATCCGCCGTTAAACTCCGAGGTCCGATTTTTAATCCTTCACTGTGGCCACGAAACCCATGCCTGCCGGTGCATCGTATCCCGCCATTATTTAAACGGCATTGCGTAATCCACCCACCTCGTTGTACTACGGTTTATTGCGCGTGTCGTAGCCAACAGTGTGTACGAATAAACCAGCACGCAAGAGAAAATCGTCACCGCCTTCTGCACCAATGTGTACGATTGTTACTATGTTTCCATTCTCCGTGGAAAATTTGATCGACATCCTCTTTTAGCGGTAGATGACTCGATTCGCAATATCCTACTTTCGAAAAGTTCAGTATTATACTTTTATATAAGGTACTAGACGAAAGAAACGGTCTGAGACTTTGCGAGGATAAACAGAACGAGATGGTCCAGCGTAAAGTAATCTCTAATACTCGAATTCTCTGAACGTCTCTCTGCGAAGGAACTCGAACATCGTAATCTAATTCGTTGCCGATACATAACGTGAAGATTCACAACGAACGATAAAAGTATATCATAAATTGAGGAAATCTAAAAAATTCTCTTCTTATATACAACATCCGATACATTTTCCTATTTCTTTTATTTTCTTTCTCGATTCGCAAATATTAACGTCGTATCCGCTTTCGAAAATTTCTTAATTCACGATGGAAACAGTAAGCAACGTTGATCGATATATCTTCTCTATTAGACAGTGGAGTTTGAGAATCCCTGAGCCAATAAATAGTCGGCAGATCGGAGGCTTAGTATCCGCGCGGAGGTGGAGCGACAGCTCCCCGTGAGATCGGAGCGAGGTGGCGAGGGAAAGGGGCTCGATGAGACTCTGTTCGATCGTCTATTGCATTATTACCGCGTTATATCAAGACAGAACCGCGCGAGCCTTTCTCTCCCCCGGGTTTCTGGCTCATCTGGCGAGGCGCGGTATATTTAAACGTATTCTCCGGTAAAACACGTTAAGTTCGGCACGGTCGGCTCCCTTTGCCGGGGTCGAAGCATGCAGATCCGACACGAAATATCATTAATAGTCGTTTGCCGGATGACCGAGCCCGGTAATCGTCCCTTCTGCGGTTCAAGATCGGATCGGCCGAAAACCGCAACACGCCTCGACTGTACGACCAAAGCGGCAGCCCCCTTTCGACTCGTAATTTATGTTCATGAACTCGGTCGTGGCAAGTGCGAACGCTGGTGCACGAGCACGGGCTTGGTGGATACATAAATCGCGGCGAAACAATCGCTGCCGGCGTTAATCGTTCGACGTTAATGCTTTCTTATATTCGATCGAGTTAACCTACTAACTAAGCGATTCTATAATCTTACACGTGATTTCCATAAAAGATTTCCTTGACTTTCTCCCCGCGGTTTTGCTTATATTCCATTCGATTCCACGAAGTGTCCACTGCACGTTTCCTTACGCTGTGGAGCGGAGCGAGCACGGCGCGGTTCCCTCGCTGTTGTAATTGCCCTGTGCGCCAGCGGCTCCATTTCGAGCAGCTCCGTCCGATACGGAGTCAAAAGAGGCCGCTGGCAAAAAAGCCGCGGCGAATAAGCTGGACAAGGCAGAACAAGCCAGGAGAAAGAGAGAGAAAAATCCATCAAAACGGAAGAGCGAAGGATCTACGAGCGTCTCTACGCGCGTGGACCGGAGAAGCGGCCCCTGGGTTCCCCTTTTTGATGGCGCTTGCAGCGTCACAGGGTCGTAAACACGGCTGGCAATAAGGGGCCAAAAGCAGCGAGAGCGCGACTTTTGACGCGAGTCCGTTGCATCTCAGCCCCGTTCTCTCCCGTCTAACGACCTTCGCGCGTTACAAGTACAACGACGCTGTTCGTGGACCGCTTCTTCGCTTCTCGTTCTTCTTCTTTCGACTTGTACCACCTGATAGTCCGGGAGAGAAGAGGAAGAAGAAACCGGCGGCCAATCCCACGCACAATGTCCACCGTGGCAAGACGCGCGAAGAGCTCTCGCGACGGTGTCATTGTTCGTTTGATTGCCGCTGGCCAGCTCCTGGCCGCTCACACTCGGCCCGCCTTTTATTAGTGGTCGATTAGCCTCGCTGTACGAGGTCCACGCGAGGGGAGCCCAGCTACGATGAACCACCGTGGAACTGCGTGACCGGATCGCGTCGGACCTCGATAGGAAACCCCGTGCCTCGAATCGACTGTCGATCCAATGGTTGGCCTTCTTCGGCCAAGATCGATCGAGCTTGCTCTAGGGACGGTACGTGTCCAAGGGTTTTAATTTGGAGCAACGTAAAATTGAGAGTACCGAGCGTGTTTAGTCCAGCTTCCGTCCAGAATCTCGGAGATTTATTTAGCTTTATTTCATGATCTTGATAGATGTTACGAAACTTTAATCCGGAGTACTATTGTATTTCATTTATAGGAACCAAGTTTTAGTTAGCGCTTGATTAGGTGGAAAGGCTGTTCGAAATAATTAGAAGATTGTTGCTACGAATGGTTCTATCGCAATAACCAAGCGAACAGAAGACAAAAAGTCCTAGATGACTGGTTGATTATCCTGATATCGTAATAACAATTTTCTTGAAAATAATTATAAGTAAGAAGGTATACACGCAAGAAATGGGTGTAAAATTCACAGTTGTTGAAAAACGATCCTCCAATTGCTTGAAACTTCGCATACGAACAATTTGTTGCCCGAGCATTAAGATACATTTCCTAATTTCGAGTCGAAAATACCGACTCCATTCCCAGAATGGCGTCAAATCATGAGTTGGCCGGTCGTCTCGTAAAATTAGAATATTCTTCCGAGAATTCACCCGCATAAGCGTCCGTCCCGACTCGTCCAATTTAATTAGATGAACATTCAGAAGTCCGTGGCGCGGTAAGGTCCAATAACAATAATAAAGCGTGCCAGCGGAAAAGAGGGGCGTCCATTAGTTACGTTGGGAGATCTGGTCGAGAAGCGAACCTGCTCCAGATAGTCTGCACTCGGGCTCCGACGTGCATCGTCATCGTCGTTCGTCCCGATACAAAGACAACGCCGACGCGAGCAGGATGGCCGGCAGAAAAAGTGGCTATGCTAAATAATAGTCCTCCTGTCGGTTCGTTGCTCGCCTCTCCTCGCATAGTTCATTCATGAATCCGGATTCAGTGTTCCTTTAGTGGCGAGCAGATCGCATCGCCAATCTTCGAGAAGGTATCGGCCGTTGAAAAACGCCACGCGGAGAAGGAATTCTGATCTAAACCTTTGCATTTTTCGTTGCTGCCTTTCAATATTAACAAGCTACTGTCGGCCCAGGCGAATATACAATAGAATTCAAAGACGGCAAAAATTTCGTTCGTGCAACGAAAAGTTCATAAAAATTCGTAGAAAGCTGTAAGCATACTTTCTGTGTTCGTCTTCGTGGTTTCATGTCTTTCTTTCGATATAAACGATGACTGTTGGATGTGAACTGACACCGCGTCGTAGCATGATCAGAGGAAGCTATGAATTTACGTAGAATACGAGAAATCGTTACGATGAAATCGTCAAAAGAAGCAAACTACGCACGGGGCTCTTTCTCTACCTTCGAATGGCACTCGGTCCCTTCCGGAGTCCAGAAACAAGCTGAGACTAAAATGACGAGACTCCCGAAGATTCTGGGGTACACCAGGTAGCTCCGATCCGCTTTTGACGTCAGGTGACGAAGGTGAACACGACTATTGGGTCTGTTAGCCGAGATCCTACGGATAAGACGAACACAGACGTTTCTCATTTCCGCGCGAGTGTTAACAAGAGGCAGTCTTTTCAAAAGCTTCTTTATCCTAAGAGGAGCTTTAATGCCATCCGACGCTCTTTACATTAGCGTATCAGGAAGATGCTTATCTTTCTCGATATTACGATCTACGGATAATTGCGCATCCCTGAATTCGGTGGAAAGTAAATACGGTTTTTGCAACGACCCGACGTTGGAATTCTTATTTGTCGCTACACTTGGACCTCGTAAAGATCGTTTCGACGACCATGGACGATTGAACGACTACCGGCAGACCAGTCGAACCCGGTCTAGCATCCCGGAATAGTCAAAGGATTCGCAGACGTTCCCTTGGACGACACGTCGACCGCGTTTTTCTTGCCCGTCGCCTATCAAACGAGTTGGAGCCGGGGTCGGTGCGCGTTGGTCGAGGAAAGAAAGAGCCCGCTAACGGGATAAACAAGCGATCGCCACAGCACATTCCGATACGTAACGGAGAAAAGTGTGTACATCGCTCCACGGACGTACGGCACGATCGTACGCAACGCTGGGTATAAAAAGCTTCCTGGAAACGATCGCGTAACGTGCATATAAAATTCGAGTAATTTCAACTGGCCAGTTTGGTCTGTCTATTCGCGGAACCGGCCTTCGTGGAAGCAGTAAAATCCTCACCGAAGAGATGCGTTTGCGTACATACAATCTCTGGGTTTCGTCGGGAATTCCGTTTTAAATAAGAAAGATAAATGAAAATGGTGGATAAATCCGGTTTCGGTAAGGGAAGTCTCGGTAAAACGATGGATGCTCGATTTTGTGCACGAAATCCGGATTCTTTTCACCAGCTCGTTTTACCCTGTCCATCTAATTGCGTAAGAATCGAAGGGAACGTAACCGTAGTTCACCACCAACGAAATTTCACCTTCTACCCCCTACCATCTGGCAACGCCATTTCCTGCTTCGAGAGTGCCGCCCGTAATCATTATTATTCGCGGCCAAATAGCCGGTGGCTCTCTCTTTCTCGGCACTGATTGGCCTCCCTATCTTGAAAATACCAATTCTCTGGAGCCATACCGGCGCATTAAAGCTCGTTCACCGTGCGCTCGGGGTTAACCGACAACGTTCGTATTGTTCGACGATCGACAATGGATTTCATGAAATTTTTCAGTCAGCGTTAAACTCGATCACGCGATATTCCTCTACTATTCAAATTTTAGTTTTTGAGAAAATTCCGTGATCTTTTCGTCGAAAGCTACCCAAGTTACCTTTTAATCTACGAAAAGTAGATTACCCCTTGTACGCTTTTAGTCTGATCTCGATTTTCCTATCTGCAAACATTGTATATTCTCTTCGCCGGAAAATTAAAACGTCAGAACAGATTAAACCGTCAAGCGACATTCCAACGGTTTGACGCGCCTCACGCCCGCATACAACTTCCGCCAATTACCGATGGGTGAGTAACGCGGACGGAAGGGAACAGAACGAAAGGAGAAGGAGGGAGAAAGAGGGTGGTCGGCGTTGGTTGCGGGATGCACGGCGAATGCAAAGCACCGACAAGGTCGCGATTTCGAATGAACCGGGAGAATCGGCTGGTGCCCCGTCACCTTCGCAGGTAGTCGAAAGCGTCGAACGAAGAAGACGACTCGAGCGTCAGACGGAAGGAGAGAACGAGACGAACAGGAAGGTAGTCAGCCACCGAGCCTAAGGTGTAACGAAGAGAGGAGAACGACGAAGAGAAGAGTAGAGGCCCCGGGCGAGGTCACCCACAGCCCCCGCCCTCTCACTCCCCCGCACACCCTGATTACCCCAGCCGGGGGCGGGACACACTGTAATGAGCATCGAAGAGGTGCTCAACTTCGACTCGTCGAGTTTTTCCATTCGAATTCAAGGAAATGGAAAGACGCGAGTTCCGCGAGACCTTTCATGGCGTTCGTTCTATCCTATAGTAGGATATTTAAGGTTGATACCTTAAGATTTGATAATCTGGAACAGTCGAACGGTAGATGGAAGTGATTTCTTTATCGTTAAGCGCTCGAGGACTTAGTATTGTCCACCTTACTATTAACGTACGTTTTAATGGCATTGGATTAAAGGTTAATGTAATTTCGATACTTTCTCAAGGTTATAAAATTGACCTCTTGTGTTTCCTGTACTATGAAAGAACGATTAATAACCGATGCACGTGCGGCATAGGAAACGCAGCAACACGTAGGAAGGGCCAATCGCGAACGGGGTCGTCCTAAAGACAGATCGCTGGTAACGCGACCTCGATTCCCAAGCTACCCGCTGAGGAGGTCGCGGGGAACGTAAACGAAGGACGATGTAGAGGGAACAAGCTGAATACAAGAGTAGCTTGGTTGGCTGTCGGCGAAGACACCCGGATGATCGAGCGATGTTATTTTAAGTTTTCCGTGGGGGCTCTCCCATCTTGTCCTAATCGGCTGTCAGCCACCCCCGTGGCTGGGGTCGTAGGCCACCCCCAGGACACGACGTGCCGACGTCCATGTGTGACGTGACGCAGAAAAGGAAAGCGCTGGACGATGAAGAAGGAGGGTGATCGTAGACCCCCCGCGGACGAGATTCGTCCCTTTTGTACGACGAGATTCGCGCGGAGGAAACATACCCCTCGAGGGGTTAGATTCAAAACGCTTTACACTCTCATAACCAGGACCTGTTGATCCTGCCGCGTCGAAAATCGTCGCCACCCCTTGGCGCACTCGAAAAATGTTTTACCACGTGCTTCGTCATCGTACGATTGACTCGAGTCTCTTCTTCCACCCTAACTACGGGACCTAAACTCGAAACGACGTTTTAGTGGCTGATAAATTTCGCGTCGGCTCGCTCGGCTCTTTCCGAACGATCCTGTCTTCATGGTTGGTTAATGTCTTTTTACCCGGACATCATCGGGTTGAAGATTTCATAAACGTTTAATTGATCCTCGAGAGATGCAGAACGAGCATCACCGAGGCGATTACACATTTTAATAGGCGTTTACGAAAATTGCATATCAACGTAGCTGTTCCGCGATCAGCGAAATTTGTTACATTAGCATCGTCGACCCCTTCGTTTACGGTCTTCGAGATAAGACGCGAGTAAAACCCTATCGACCTATAAATATTCCAGTGGACCCGCGTCGTTGAAACCGGAGGAATAAAGCGCATAATAAAAATTATAGCCGCGAGCCGCGATACCGGTGGAAGAAGTAGGAGGCTGCTGAAATTCCAGCAGAGTCCTCGAACTCGGAATAGACCGTGAAGATGAAGTCGCTCCAGGAAAGTTAGGATGACCTCGCAGGGTCCTGCGGCTCGTTTGATGGACCTCTCCCTTCTTTTTCTTTCTCTTTTTCTTCCTCTTCTTCGCTCCCTTGCCCCGCGTCCCGTAGCGACCATGCATTTCCACCGGATACCCGTTTACACCGAGTCGAGTTTGGTGGCACATATTATATACCTGCGGAAAGGAGGCAGAACGGGACGAAACCAAGGGAGGAAGCTGAAAAAGAAGAGGAGGAGGTGGTGGCGGTGGAAGAAGAAGAAGAAAAGAGAGACGGCTCTCTCGTCCGCAGCCATGCTTATTGCGTGATATTAGCCACGGTGGCTGCCGGGGTAATCATAATCTCGAAAGAGGGACAAAACACAGGCCCCGAATCGCATAACGCTGAATTTTACGACTTGTGGCATAGAGGACAAGCGACCGGATGCAACGCGACTTTTTACCTCCCTCTAACGTCGCCGGCTTGATGTCAACAAGAAGGTGGCGTACCTCAGGGAAACTAACACCCCGAACGAGCTTCGCTTCGAATCGAATCGAATCGGACAGCTTCAAATTTTCGAGGAACCTGCCACCCCGAACGATGAATTTTTGTCTACTTTTTATATCGTATTATCAAGATGTCTTTCTTCGGCGCCAGACTTATCAAACGTTTGTCATTTTTTTAATTCCTTATTTTCCGTTCGACACTCTGATTTTAAGCGGTTCGATTCGAGCAATGCGACGATCGATTGTCACAGGCGGCAGCACGTAAAATAAATCGCCTGGCAGGTCGTACTTTCTATCAGAAACGGTCGTTCCAGGAATCCGATCTAATTTACGCGTTTGCATAAACCACGCCGCGGTTTCCAAGTAATAAAGAGAAAAAGGGAAACCAAGCTAGAAAGGTGGAAGGAGGCTGGAGGCGTTACATCGCGGGCGCGCGGTTTTCGCAACTCGCCGTACGAAACGGCAACACTCTCTGGTTCGGTCCGCTCAATGGAGACGTAATAGGAAGTAGCAATTTCTTTCCTCCACGGAAGGTTCTGCTTTAAAAGTGGTTCCGCGATAAATTTGGTTTTTCTCCTTTGAGAAACCTAAGTATATAGTAGACAGTGTCGCAAACTTCTAAAAGAGATTATGAGTCACTCACCGTAAGGCCGATCCGCAACCGGCTGCTCGCACGAGTCTGTAACATCAAAGCAAAATCAAAATCAGAGGAATCGTTCGATCGAAGGAATGTTTAAGGAACGTTTCGTTCGAGGTATGCGCCGTATTCTTCGCTATTAAACAACGCTCTATCACGAATGACTAAACAACGCGAAATTTCCAAAGAATAAACGCGGAGGAACCCAAAGCAGCTCTTATACCTGCATTCGCATTCTTGCCTCCGAGCTATCATTACGCAGTCATTCGTATCGTTTATTCACGACAATTTGAAAACGACCGTGATCCCCTCCGTTCGTGTAATAACTTCGCTATAATCGTCAGATGATCGAAACGACACTCGAGAGCACGATTGCGCTGGCGCTCGTTCACGACCACGGTCATTATCTTTTTCAATTTGCATACACGCGTTTGCCAGGATTGCTCGATTCTAAGCGAAGCATCGTTCGCACTAATAAAGGCCTTCGACTACACTCCTCTGTCTTCTCCGTTAAGTAATTTCGAACGGGATTGCTCGCAATTTGCGCTTTAACGATCGCGCGCCCAAGTATTACATCGATTACCACGTAATATCTTCATTCGACGCTTCGTGCGATGGAATTATAATCAAATTTTACCCGTTATTTGAATAGCAGGAATTTTCGATACAAGGTTCAGCTGTTTACTTAAACGGCCTTTTTTAGAATACAATGCGAAGATTACGATCAAGGATCCAGCGTTACATGGTTAATGCGTTTACAGTTTCAAAGGCTCGTGAAATATTCACGCGATTCGCGGAATCGGAGCGCACCGATTTAATTGCAAATCCGGAATCGTCGAAACGAATGTTACACGGCTGGAAAACCACGCAAAAGTTTTAACGACACGTGTCTACAGACGACAGATGCTAGGCCGACGAGATCGACCTAGCCTGAAGCTTGTAAATGTCTCACTCAAGGCGATCGCGAGGTTCTCATAGAAGCCGCTAGGTAGGTCATCGGATGTCATAAACGCTCGACGAAGTTCCTTTGGTGGTGCAGCGCGTGTTAATAGCCTCATTAGATGCCGCAGTGCGGCGACGTATGTATACGATCGATCGTAGATCACCCACCGAAATGCGTCAAATATTTCCTAGGGATAGCAACTACGAGAATTTCATTTCGTTTCATTCGAATATCAAACAAACGTATCACACTTTTACGTTTATTGCTGATAAAATTCTCAATTAAAAAATACGGCTCGCAGCCGGAAATCTCAGATAAGAACGCTAAGGTTAAGATTAAATGTAAAAAGGACGTGTAGCGGTATATGCGTCTTAGGACGTTCCGATACGAAGATGCCTCACATAGTTGTTTTGCCACAGAGGTACAGGTTGTGTACGACGTACATAATGTAACAAACAAAGTCTGGACAAAGCAATTTCGCTGCTACGTGCAACCTACGACCAGCGATAAGTTCAAACCTTTCGGTACCCTCGTCGATCGGTATAAATAGACGATCATGTTCTCCAGAAGTCAGCCAGTCGAGCGAATAAGTATAACGAATCAGTCTAACGAATCAGCATAACAATTAGTATCAGTACCGCAGTATCGCGCAATCTTATAAGGAATATTATCAAGCGAGCAACGCTTGCGATTAACTTTGTATTCTACATTTTACAATATCTGTAAATATAGTTAATTGAATTAAGTCGTCTCGTTATTATTTTAATCGACAACACGTCTCACCGTCCACCACAGAAGATTTTTAGTAAGTCAAAGATTTGAGAATTTCTATTTTAAAGACACTCGATACTCGAAAATGTGAAATGCCAGGTTCCGAGGGTTTGACGATTTTTGTACACAGTTTAGTTGAATCTTGGGACTCTTGTAAAATATTATCTCGCAGCCAGTCATCCACGTAAGGGACGTATAATAATGGAGACGGACAGGGTCCTCCGGCTGGCAGCGCGATCGAAAGTACAGATTAGATTCAACGGGACAAAACATTCTGCATCTGGTATTCCGTCGAACCTGTCGTCGATAGCACAGGACGAGAGCGACTGTGAATACCATTCACTTGAATCATTTTCCTATAACATAACATTTCCTTAATAAGATTTACGGCTCCTTCCACTGATTATTTAATCACTTACGTTCATAAATCTATCGTAGCAAACATTCATTACCATTGTCTTCAGCTTGGAATAGTAATTATTTTTCTTTCAGCTATTTTCAAAGCAGTCTTCTGAAATAGGAAGACCGCGAGTTTTCGATTGATTGAAAAGTGAATATTATACCAGGCAAATAACATTTCTTGATCGTTTAAACTCCACTTCTATTTATTTTCAATAACTACGATGTACAGTTCCTTGGTATAGCGCTAACCAGGCTATATCCAGATATAACAAAACCAGGTTAAAAACGATTTTCCAAAAGAGAGGTTCATCGACCGTATGCGAAAGCAAAAAAAACGAGCACAATGTACTCGAAGACGGAGTTTCGTTTGGATGAGTAGTAATCGTTCGTCCGTTAGTAGCGGCGTCGTATTCTAATATTTCCCGCGAACCGCGGTGCGCCATCACGAATTCTAATTCATCGTGGCCGGTCGTCCTGGGCCCTGAAGGTGCCAACGGGGTCGCACGCGATAGTCGATAAATATTAAACGACTTTCCACCTGGTGTCGTGGCCGCGGCTTGCTTCGCCTCTTTCGACAGCGGCGGGGCAGGGAAGAGCGGGAGGAGGAGGGAAGAGGGACTTCCGAGAGGGAGATGACTGAATGTTAATTAGCGAGGCGTGACAAGTATTAAGCAATCCATCCATCTAGCCGCGTGCAAAGAGGGAGGAGCCTGGCCTAACGCTCGGTAATTAACGCGACACCACGCCGCATAAGCCACGCATCATCGAACCACCTTCATCCTCGTCCTCATCTTCGTGCTCTCATCGGGTTTCCTGGCAATTAGCCGTCGATTTAGCTGTTAACCCCGGCTGGAAAGTGAAACGGAATTCGAACGAGTGTGCCTGACCCACGACACGCGTCCCCGGAAGTCGTCTGGCTTCGCTTTCGCGGGACGTAACTGTATTTTCGAGCGATCCATCACCTGGCGTCGCTGCGTTTGAAAACGTTCCAACGAGACCAACGATTCCTCTTACTTTCCATTCAACTTTGTTTCGAAGGCTTCGGTCGAGAATATATATTTATACATATAGCATACATGCGAATATTCATTGCGATAACCGGTGAGATTATCGCATCCTCGAAATAATCCTGTCAAAACTAGTATCGCGTCTTCTGACACCCGATTAGCGTAACAAACACAATGACAGCGGGGTAACTCGTAACGATGGATGATGTACGATACTCTCGATTCAATATACCACTCCTCTTCGTTTTTTTTTCTCCTTCCTCCTTGCTCGTTCTCGAAAGAGTAACTACGAAAAGAGAAAGAGAAAGTTGAAGAGAAAAGAGACGCCGCTTGATACGTGTCAAAAGTTAGATTCAAATCCTGTCGGGCTTGGAGAATGCCGGACGACGGGCGGTCGTGGCGGCGAATACGCGGCGAGCACGGCGATCTTCTCTCTCGAATAGATGTATCAGTGTAATTAACAACAAACAATGGCCGTGGGACGCGCGCGCTCGATATCGTATATTAATCGATTAGCCAGCACCGTCCGGGCCCCGGAGATATGCGCCGGTACCGGTTGTTAATCATCGGAGCGCGGGTGCGTTTGTACTTCGAGCTTTCTTTTTCAACCGTGAGAGAAAGAAGAAGAAGAAGAAGAAGAAGAAGAAGAAGAGGACAAAGAAGACGAAGAAGATGAAAGATGAAGAACAAGAAAGAGGTGGAGGAAAAAGGAAGGAACGATCGAAACCGCCGTGTACGATTCGCCTTAAGGATCTTCAAGTCAGGACTAACCATCTTTGTGACGCGTCGCTTCGCCGCGCGTATCAGGGCCACCGTGACTACAGAACTTGCAAGCCAAGTCGTACAGTCGCTGTCCTAACCGATCGCGTTTCGATTCATTTTTTGCCTGCGAATTCTACGCTTTGTTGCCGACTGGCACGCTCGTAAAGTCTCCACTTTTTTCCACACAGATAGATACGCTGTGTTTGTCTATGAGAGATCATAGTTGCAATTTCAATGCGCTCCGAGCGAAGGGAAATTCAACGACCTATGCGATCCTACGTAATCCAACGTGTACTGTTTCGATAAATTATTCGCGGACATGTCGACGGTTGAATCGTTTATTAGAGCGCATTGTTGGGAACGGTTCGATCGTAAGAACGAAAGACTACGAGGAAGAAAGTAACAGGTCGTAGTAAGTGGAACGTTATTTGGAGCAGAGATCGGAAGTTTATCGATGAATCGACGGTATGCGTTTGAGTAATAACCATTCTATCAATCCGTTTACCGGGTGTTTGTATTCCTGAAAGAGCCACGGGTCTGTCGGTGTTCGATTTCGTGCCCCTCAGCGGTACCGGCAACATTCGAATCATTAGGGATTATCGATGACCGTCAATACGAAACAGCCCGTGAACCGTCATCAATTAGAGTCGAATAATAGTTCGCGTTGTTCATTCGTTAGCCGGAGAACCCGCTTCCGGGTTCCATCTACTGTTCTATCCGCCTTGATTCATTATCAAAACGAAATGACACGTCGTGGAGAATCGTGAAAAAAAGAACAAACAAAAAAAAAAGGAAAAAGAAAGAAAAAAGGAGAAACCTATTCAGTTTCGTAATTTTATAGAGAACAATCTTCAATGATCGTCGCTGTTCCGACGCCACGTCTAATTCTACGGTAACCGTAATTACCACTCTCACGAAATCACGCGAACCACACGTGTGTACAATATCAGATCACTCATTCATCAGGCAGGAATACCAAATCACTCCCAACGTGTGCAAACAAAAGATTCTGCTCTAACTATTCGCGGATTAGTTCACCGTAATACACACGTACCATTTTGTAACGAGGTACGCAGACAGAGGCGAAGGAAGATTTACACGATCCTCGTAAAAGCTACACTGTTTCGCGAAGTTTCCTACGCACACATAGTGGCTCATTCACTGCCCCGTAAATTAACGCGTCTCCCACGACCGTCAACGAACCGTGGCTAGGTGTTCGCGCCGGATAACAAACGTTCGCTGGCTAATCGATCGACAGACACGTATCAGGAACGAGCTGCTACGTGCAGCCTGGCTGACGACGCGCGAGTTACACGCGACAACGTGCTCGGTGTCGTGGACGATTCCGTTCACGGTGTTTTACCGCGCGAATCGCTCGAGCACCAACGACGATCGGTCACGTACGATTCTACGATTAGCTACGCGAGTTCCGTGCGTCTAACTCGAAACGACGAAGATCCGAAGCGATTCGCGCGTCTATGTACGTTGCGTACGTGTTGAGAAAGATGGTATCGATTAATAGATGATAGAAAGTTTCGTCGAGATAGGGTAGCGTGGACGATTCGTTCGTTCGTTCGCGAGGAAGGCTTAGGTGGTCCCGATGACTCGAAGTACCGGTTAATCAGAGCCAAGAGGATCGTTATGGATATTTAGTAATCAAGAGATGGTAACTCCTCTTTTCTTGCGCAGTGAAAGGCCTTGTAGCTTCTCTGACGACCGCTAATTACCGGGACAGACTATTTTATATCCGTGTTTCGTGGATCGACCGAGTCTTTCTTTCGTCGTGTGCGTTCGCGTCGTTTGTATCTCGTTTCGGTATCATTTGATCATTCGCGGCTACGAACAGAGTGAGAGAGCATGTGCTTTCTCAAAGTGCTTGAAGATTATTTTTAAATTTATCCGTGCTTAATGTACTTTGTCGTAGAATCCTTTGTAAGAGCCCGGAGGCTGCTCTAACCGTGCACCTGCCGTTGAAACAGCCAGACAAGAGAAGAGTGGAACGGTGACAAATTTCTCTCCATCAAATTCATGGAACGTACCGACGTAAAATCGCGAGTGAAAAAAACCTCTAACCGCATGAACACGGGGGTGAAGACTATCAGACCTGCCCCCGGCTAACAATCTGTCACTTCGGTGCGTTACGTCCAGTGGCGTATAGCTCCGGACGTCACGGAAACTTCAACCGCGTAGGATGAGTCACTGGAACTGAGTAGGATGGAAGAAGTACGTGCACGCTATAGGAAATAGGTTTAGCCTATTAAAATTCGGCACAGCCACAGTTGATAAGAGAATATACCAAACTTTTACATGGTGAAAATTCGCTTCGAATCGGTCATAGGATGAATATCGTAACGGAAGAAATTAGTTCGCGTTTCTTTTCTAAGTATCTAAAAATACAGTAACATACTACGCAAACTCGTAAAGACAAGACACTCGAATTTTGGTTATTAGCCGAAATTTTCGCGTTTGCTAATTCGATCGTAGCATTGCGTGACGAAGAGGAGCAAACATCGAAGTCGAGAGCGAATGTTGACCATAGTACGTATATTCGCGTAAGTACGTACGAAAGAACATGTTCGAAAGTTCGACGAATGAAAGAACCCGCGAGCAAGGGAAGAAACGATGAACGGAAGAGAAAGGGGAAGAAAGGGGCGAAGAGAAAGGAGAAGGAAGAAAAGAGACGAGCGTGGCGCAGGAGGTGGCGAGGCGGAGATGAGGCCTGCTCGGTGCTAAAGTCACCGGTCCGGCAAAAAACTCAAATTGATCAAAATGAGAGTTACGCCGAGCAAAAAAGTAAACGAGCACGGTGGTAGACACGCATTTCGTGCCAGTGGTGAGTTTAGGTGGCGAACCACTCGATGAACGCTACTCGACAATAGGAGGAAACTCGGGTCCAACGATCTCTACCATCCTGGGACAGAGATCGATCTCCTCGCGGGAATATCTCGGCTACGTTTCGCGTGCTATCCAACCAGAGGGGATCGGTCTCTACGAGAGTATCGCAACGGTGGTCGCGTTGATGGTCTCGTAGCTTTACTCTCCGCAAATGCACGGTGTCCGATCCTTTTTACCGACGTGGAAAGCAAACAGAGAAACGGAAAAGCGTAATTTACTACATTTACGCGTGGTTCATTTTCATTTTACGCTGATCGCGCGTCTATCTAGCTACTTACGAACGAATGAGAAGAACGGTTATGCAAAATGGTGAATCTTTGTGGTTTTCTTCGCGGCCACAGACGGTCCGCGTTCACTAGCCTCTTCTAGCGGTCGGTAAGCGCGATATTAACATACCTAAGTGATGCAAATTACGCGTTGGTTCGAATACGGTGTTCGTGTTCAAAGCGAGACCGGCGCAGCGCTCGTTCGCGATAAAAAAACGCGACGGACTCTCGGGATTAATTTTCCGTCTATTACGCGCGAAACGTCTGTAATTTCTGCGGTAATGAAGACGAATCTGGGGAAAAACCATCCTGCTTGGTTGTCGGTATCGTTAACCGTCTGTGTAACTAAAGATTAATGTTGCACACGGGTCGTGATTCCGATGCTAGAATTCGCAGTTGTTCACTGAGATGCATAATTGGCAGCAGGGCCATTTTAAAATTCAAATCCAGTTCGATGGACGAGATAAAATGCTATCTCTTAATGGTAAATTCTCGTATAAGGAGCCTCCTTTGCGAGAATTGAAACTAACTTCTCGAACGTATGATCTTGAAAATTTGAGATCAAATGCGTAAGAATAATGAATTTACAGTCCACCGGATGAACCGACTGAAACGCTCAATGCGTTTAAATACTAACCTAATATCTTCGAACGCATCTAAGATTGTTCCTTGTCAATTTACGAAGCTTATTCACGGACGGTGTAGTATCGGAAAAACGTTTACACGAATTCAGTCAGAATCCTATCAAAATTCTCATTCCCTTTTTCATCCACGAAGCACCCACGCGGCAAGCGTGACACGTATCGACCGGTGTAGCTGCAGTTCCTATCGATCCACCCCTTTTCACGAGAATTACCGACAAACATTGGCCTCGGTCGAGCATCGTTCTCCGCCCTTTGCACTCGGTACAATGGAATGGTGCGTACACGCGAAGCTAGACGATGAATCACGCATATGGAAGCGGACAAATGCAAACATTCCTATAAAATTGGAGAGACGGCGGTAAAATCGGATCAGAGATCGGGGAACGAAACGAAGTCGTTGAATTGATTAAGAAGTGACGAGGAGACACGTGCAACTGGACCTTAAAATATGGCCACTTACGACGGCACCGGGGTTAATTACCTCTGTCTTTCTGAACGGTCGAGTACAGTAATGTATTAGCGCGTTTAGGCACGGCCAGTTAATCCCAAGGAACTACTCAACGCACCGTTAAGCACGCTTAACTCGTTAAGTCACCTAATATGTGGCCGGTGTGTGTACGAACGATATTATCCTAAAGATGATCGCGCAAAGAACGGGGGAGTGCGGCTGCGTTCGGCCACTCTAATTGCCCCGTCTCCTTTTTGTCGTAACCAGGCCTTTCAAACGTAATCGTCGTTACACGAAGCCGCGTAAATAGCCGCGTTCCTTTGAGGAACACGTTCTGGTCGTGTGGCCGTGTGTCGTGAAAGTGGGCTTCGATTGTCCGGCCTGTTTCGTACAGTCACCGATTCTTAATCTCTCGATTTTGATTCGGTCATTAACGTACACATCGTAATAAACTATATAGAATAAGGCGACTGTGAATTCATTTTTCAATCTCTTCCACATTAGGAACTTTCCTAATGTCAAAATCAAACGACGATCTCCTTTCGTCCTCCATTAGTCTATCAAACTCTCACCGTATGATGTCTCCCGGACGGTGGATGTAATCGTTTGGAAATTATTAAAAGAAAAATAACGAACGATGGAAAGAAAGTATGTATGTATATGTAGACGCTTGTAGCGGCAAAATGAAGATCTTTGTAAGTGGAATGAAAACGCGCGTCCTTAGTCACGCGTGCTCGTTTTTATCGTCCGGTGGGATCGTGCCGGAAGCATAACTCGATTCGCCTTTTCGTTGGCATTTGCATGCGCGGAAATAATTCCCATGATTCGCCGGAAACGTATCAGATAAGGGCCCGCGGCTATATCCCGGTCGCATTAACGGGCTAATTAAAGCAGCGTAAACAATAGCGGACCTAGGGGAAGCCACCATTGGCATGTTAGAAAAATCCAGGATATCTATATGTACATACGTGTATACAACGCGTAATCTAGCGACCGCATTATGCGCCGTCTGTAAGGTAATGCACGAACACGGCCGACTAATCAGTTGCCATCTACATCGTTAGACTTATGTTTATGGATGATACATGGTGCTTTACAAGACCATCACCTGTAATAACGATTACGAAACAGGACTATTTCGATGCGGTTTCGCCGATCGTGTTTCTATTCCATTCGTTTTCCTTCAAAAAATCGTCAGAATTTTGTCACACGTCCGTAATCGCGCATCAATCCTTCGAATACGAGTAATATTTTTATAAATCGTTCCTTTCGAACGCAAAAGAGTAAGAAAATACAACATGGAACCATAGATAAATCGATAAGTGCGTTTCAAACTCGATTAATATCTACATGTTGCTCGTTGACCACAATCTTACGTGAGAGGTTAAGCGCGATTTTCTGATTTCGCTCGGATCGACTAAGTTCTACTTAACTTTGGCAAATTTCTAGAATATGGACAAGGCGGAATTCGAAATATTTCTGAGAAAACTAAAATAACTAAATGTCACACGGTTCGTATAGAAGGTAGGAAGGCGCGAAACAGTGCGAGTGCGCGAGAAGCACGGATAAGCGGGGATACACGTTGGTGTAGCAGAGTGTAGGTTAATGTACGAACATGCCCGCATAATCAACGACCATCTAAGATCATTAAACCGATGTTTATGCACGATACGTGCGCCTACAAGCGTACGAGATATAATAACAGTAGCGTCATTTGTCTATGTACACGACTTCTATTGCAATCGTCGGGGTTGCGTTACGTAAACGATGGAAACAAAAGCAACAATTGGACCACCGTGGATGACGTTGTGGTTTATCATTAATTAATAAGGCTGTCTACCTTCGTAGTCGGCGACGATTAACGCTTTCATCTCGATAAAGCAGCACAGAGGGTGCAAAGATGGATAGCGTATCATTGCTGTCGTTCGTGTAGTTACAAATTTGACTGGTAATTTTCAGCACCTGGGCTTCATCAAGATCATTGTGTAAAAATGAGTGGACGATGATTTATTATGTCAGCAGGCAACGAGGAAACGTGGTAAGAAGCTTCGTTGAAATGATAAAAGCGTTCGTCCGAGAAAACGAAATTCGAAGAAGAAAGGGAAAAGCAATCGACGAAGAAAAATCGACATTCTTTTGACGATATTTATCGCCGTTGTCCCGCGATGGTGCACAGAAATTCCAGCGTTCTATCCTTGAATGGAAGATACCACTCTCGTCTAGAAACATTTTTATCGACGTTCAGCGATGCTGTGTCGTTCGAGCAAAAACCGAAGGTCTTCCGACTAGGAAAAAGATTATCGACTTACACGCGAGTATCTAAATAATTTTGTATGCAAAGAATCTCGATGGTACGGCGGCACGTTCGAATGACATCGGCGTGTCATAAAATCCCGAACGATCGATATCGCGGAATCCTCGATATGTGCTAATTGACGCGTAATTAACGCGGAATTAACCTTTGCACGTGCCAGGACTCGCGGTAGAAAACAATTATCGAACGACGTTATCGATCCTTTCTCTCGATTGAAACAAAAAAGAATGAAACGAAAAAAGTTAGTTACGCGGAAAAATTCCACGGGTAATCGATAGTGAATGATTCTCGACATGAAAAACAGAGCCGGTTATCGTTCTATTCTGTAATGATCGTCTAAACGGATGAGAACGTCGAGCAAAGAAAGGGAAAATGAAACGAAACAAAACGAGAAAGAAAAGGCGCGATTAGTTTAAGGAAAAGAAAATCAGAGGAAAGAAAGGCGAAGAGATGAAGTAACGCAGACATTCAGACCGTTTGCGCGGCTGATTATTCATGATTTGGGGAATGCTCGATGCGCTTATGGTCTCGTCGGATTAGCATACCTCGCATAAACTGCGAAATAACATGCTTGTGCACGCATGCACGCAGTGCACGCAACCGCTCGCGCCCGTTCCGTGCACCATTCCCGAGAGAAAAAGGGTGACAGAGGTAGAGAAAAAGACAAGGGAGAGAAAGAGAGAGAGAGAGAGAGAGAGAGAGAGAAGGAAAGGGAGGACGTTCGTTGGTGGAAGAAGAAAAAAATTCGCAAGGGAGCGAGGGACGAGGAAACGGCGAGACGATGCAGTTCTCCTCCTAAGCCGAGGCATTAACATTGTGCTTTATCGAAACCGCTCATCGTGGCACATCCGGATTCAAATTACGCCTGGCTTACGCTTATGTTTATTTAACCAGTTATTAAAATTACATTAAGGGGTCTTTCTTAATTATGTCGCTCAGGGAACGTCCTCGGCTCCGAATGAGCGACCTGTAATTCCGGAAGGAATCGTACCGCTGTATTCCAGACAAAGACCAAGCAAAAATGAACGAAGAAGTAAAAAAGAAAAAAAAAAAAAAGAAAATATGAAAGGAGTCGAGAGACAGACAGGAGAGTCTCGCTCGTTGGTCGCGTTTCGAAGGATCGAGCCTGTTACGGAACGATTCTGAGGACAGATTAGTTTGCACGGGGGTCAACGACCTCGGCCTCTGTCTTTTATTCACCGGCTTTCCTTAATATCGACGAATCAAAGCGGCGACGATTGCGCAACTCCATTTAGCAGGACTGTCACCAAGTGGTAACAGCGATCGCGATGGCCTCCATTCCCGAGAAACGGATCTCTCTCCCCTTTCTTTTTTTGAGAAAGGAGAAATTTACCGTCGTTAGACTTGGTCTAGTGAACGTTGAATCATCCGGATCGATAAATTTGAAAATAAATCCTGTTGTTGGTACTTTTAGAAAATTCAAATTTTAAATTCTGCCAAGCGATTCGATGAGTAATACCTTTTATATATATTAATCACTGTTGTATATGCAGCAAGAAAATTACGAAGACGGCGGCCTAACTATCTTGTCGCTCAGGGATTACATAAATTCGAAAATAAGAATAACCAACGTAGCGTTGATATGTTCAGAAGCGTTCGAACCTTAGATTCCAACAGGCATCGCAACAATTTTCATAAATTAATCATCCTCTAGCACCGAGAGAAGATTACGAAGACGTTAGCCTCGGACTATCCTGTCGTTCAACTGGCTCATTCTCGATTGATTTTCTCGAATCCCTCGAACCATTCGTTTCCCGGTCACGAAACCGAGCGACGACAATTATAGCGACAATTTATGCACGGGGCTCTGGCTTGCTAAACGCCAACGTGTATAATAGCATAATTACACCGTGCACCGTCCGAAGTAACAGGCTACAAATTGCGAGCAAATTTCGCATTAGCCCGACGAAGAATCGCTCGAGCTCGCGCCATTGGCCCAACTTGTGTGTTGCACCGTCATCGAGCTCTCAGATGACGCGCCGCGGCCAGCAAGAGAGAAGGATACCAAGCGGCCAGTGACAGTGGAAGAAGGCGTCTATAGGTCTCGTTTACCATCATCATTACCATCACACCCGGCTCCATGACGGTGTTACGTGGTTTAATTTGAATACATGAGGCAGGAAACGGCACTGGGCATTAGCCACGCGTGTTTCTCTCTACGACTCGCATTATCTTTGCTTAAAACGATCCTACGTTTCTCTCCGCCACTCCTGGTGTCGCCATTTCCCGCCGAACCTCTGCTTTGCTGACTCACATAATACCGCGAAATTCGAAACGACCACCGACGTAGCTCTTTTTGCGGATTACATAATCGCCGGCTGATACTGTAAGCCCGATTCATTAGGAGCCATACTAACGGTTCTCGCTACCCAGCAATTCCACGCGAAATTCGGCGCGAATTTCGTTCAAATAGATTCTTTGATAGACTCGAGATATAGCGGTTATCTTCTGTCATTTGATTCGTAGAACTATCAACTTAGCAATTTTCGTCTCAAGTTATGGATGTTAAACGTTATGTGTGTAAGCGAAGCGATCGGAAATATCGTACCGTGTACATAAATAAGGGAATGAATATTCGAGTTCGTGCGATTGCGTTTCCTTGAGTGATTGCGAATTGAGTTTCCTGAGGTTGTTTCAGGTTGATCGTGATAATTGGAAATGGTCCCACGGAGTGTGGACCGCAATTAAATCATTCTGGCGCGACGTTAGGCGACTGACAAACGCTTAATATAATAGTGCACTTTTCTAGATTGC
The DNA here is from genome assembly GCF_011952255.1 of Bombus vosnesenskii. Lineage (NCBI taxonomy): Eukaryota > Metazoa > Arthropoda > Insecta > Hymenoptera > Apidae > Bombus > Bombus vosnesenskii. Next base: position 416,757 of record NW_022882937.1, read on the forward strand.
TAGTCTCGTTTTAATTAGCACCTTGGTTAGCGTCGACGAGAGCTGAAGATTCGCCAGCGCGACGCGTCCCGGGCCTTTTCGATTGGAATCGCTCATTAACGCGAGCGATCTGAATCCGGCTTTACACGAAACAATATAATTAAATCCGCATCAACGCGGTAACCATCAGACGGACGAGGCCCCGAAACCGCCGAGAGAATAATAAAACCGGCCATGTATAATAAAGCCCGTTTCGAGCCCAGATATTATCGCAGGACCACGAACAAACGCGCGAGACACACGCATTTTTACCTGTTTCGCCTCGTGCAAGTATTACATACGCGTACAATGATCATTTTTGCCCGAAATAGATCATCCCCGGTCTCCCAACTTCGTTGCAAACAAATCGACGATCAGTCGACGATTAATCGATTTCTTTGTTTCGATTTCTATTCGTCCTGTGCTTATACGATCAGAGAATCAACGAAGACTGGATCCATCGCAGTCTGCCAGATGTCGATGCGAACGATTCGTCGATATCCGGGCATCGTTACCGGGCACGAGATAGAAATTTGCATAGGGACATATGGCGCGCGTATCACGTGAAACTGGTGAACGACTCGAGCAACTGGAGAATCCGCAGCAGGATGCGGCGACCCGCAATCACCAGGCCGACAAACCGGCCGATGAAAGTCAGTAACTCGTCCGGGTTCGTCGCGCAGATTGCTGTTGCTTTTTAAAAGTAAAATTCTTCTAACATCGTCGATTTCTCCCTGAGTCCTCGTCCGAACGATTATCACGGTAAAAAGCCGGCCATTTTTCCGCGAACGTATCCATCTCTCAGCGAGCAAAAAGCGCACCGCTATCTCGCGACCGACCAGCTACCGTTGTAAAAGATTTTAATTAAATCGCATGGTAAACGCGTTGTCGGTCGATGATCGTCGATATATCATTGACGCGCGAACGGGATAAATAAGCGCGGACAATGATCTATCACTTGAGTGGTCGCGTAATTATCGATAGAATATTTGACCGTCTACCACGCAACGTAATCGATAGTTAGCAATTGTCTTCGGCTCGCGAGATACTATACATGTATCTCTTCTCGTAATATTCTCTTCTCGAATATTCTGCCGTACGGCGAATTTTCTTTCCTTCGTTGAACAATCGATACTCTTGTTTCTGGAGCTTTTCATTGGAAAGAGAGCGATAAGTCGAGGAAGAAGAGAACCGAAACGCGTATCGCAGAGGCGTGCGTTATTTCCGCGAGTGTCAGCTCGTTTTTGATTTACGTAACAGCGCGAAATTAATAAACGCCAGGGAAATTTCCAAGAATCGGCTGGCGCGCACGGCCTTCGTTCTTCATAAGGATTACAAACGAATTCCATCGGATGATAATCGGCTACGTTTCACAACTGACGCGGAATCCATCGATTCCTGTTTCCTGTGTCTTTATGCTCGATACGGGCGTCCTTCCATTCCACGCTGATGATCCGGAATCGGCTTCGCTTCCCACAGGATCCTATCTGCGTTCGAATCGATCACGCGACCCGCACAAAGCCGCAACTCTGATTCATCCGTTTATCGATCCTCCAATACCACTAACGAGATGTAACGCGAAGGAAAATCCGAGTCATCGGTGTAATCGTGAGAAACTTCTATAATGTCTTTGCACTGTTATAAGATCGATTAACAGGTAGCGAGTTTCGAAGCTGGAGTCTGACGTGGAATTATGGTTTCGTCGGTAGATCGTCTGTGTTATTTAAATTGCCTTCAAGTTCTACGTGTAATTTCATCGTACAGCCGGGAAGAACGGACGCCACGGACTAATCAAAAATACATTTGTCTTTGCGCAACGATAGATAGCTATACGACAACAGGCACCCATTATAATTGGTCTATTGAATAACGGATACCGTACATTATTCTGATTTCTGTCCCTTTCTACTTTCCATGGGCTGGCTGCTAAAGTCTCGAACTAAATCGATCGACTCGAACGTCAACCATTTCGATATAATCAATTCTCTAACTTTTCCTAAAACTGAAATATTGAAATCTTAAGATTTTTCATTGTCTACAGCTAGAAAATAATTTTCAACGTCTGATACGCGTCTCCGTGCTTCCCAGACATAAGTATAAGATAAATTGATGAATTCGTATGAGACTTTCAGTGGAACCAACTGTGTGACTTCTCGCAAAGCTTGAAAACGATTCGAGATTCCTTCATCTTCGTTGCATAAGAAAATCTTGAAAATAATCTTCAACCTTTGATCCGTCTCCCTATCCATCTTTCATAGGTTAATTATAAGCTAATTTGACGAGAACCAACAACTTCTTTCAAAGCTTGAAAATAAGAACTTTAAGAAAGATTAAGAAAGTAATCTTTCATAAACTTTTCTATTTTCCGTACGCTGATTATTAGTTAAAATGAACAGCTCCAACACCAAAGGCTTCGATACAACCAACTTCTTTCGAGCCATAAAAACCAAAGTGTTAGAAACGATTGCACATTTTTCTTCTTTTAAGAAGACCTCGAAAATAATCTTTCACATTACGTCGGATGCAAAAAGCACATACAAACGTTAAGCTAACGAGTTCCAATAGAAATTCAATGTAAGATCTCAGCGGAACACCTTGGCGACGACAAGGTTCGCCTCGTCCTAGGGAATAATTCACGGCGACGCGATCGAACAGGAGCGCAGGATTACGCTTGTCCTTTCAACCGGACGCGTGCATACGCAGCCTAGCCTGCCAATCCGCGGAATTAGCATACGCGAGCGCCAAATACGGCGAGCGGCTCAGCTGCGCGCACCGTGCCGACAAATACGATGAATATGGTGATTTCCATCATTTATCCGGCTGGCTAGGCGCAAACGTTCCTGGTCCTTGAGGCGCGATGCGCCGCGAGCGCACGCCTCGCATACTGAACGCGGCACGCGGTATAGTTCGCTGGTATTAGCGATTTCCATTTGCTCGGGGGCTTCGGTGCAAACACCGAGAATAGAGAAAAATAAAAACAACGAAAAACGCGTGGGAAGATAGAGAAGGTATCTACAGATCCTTGTGACCGATGAGCTACAATAAAACTCAACAGCAAGCATGGAATGAAAAATAATGAGCTTCGTGTACCGGGGAACGGTGAACATTTTATTTTCGGTTTACAAACACACGGTTTATCGCGAGCTTGGTAATTCCAGTGATGAATATGGAACGGCGAGAGGAAACGAACCGCGGGATGAAAAATTAGCATTAAAATACTGGAAAATTTTCTCTAAAAATATCCTGGTCGATTATCAACCAGATCGACGAGATAAAGATGAATATGCATGACGCGTAGTCGTACCGGCTATCGAAGCTACGCTCTCACGTGCACAACCAGATAGACCGGCAACCCGTGAAAACTAGACTCGAATCGCGTGCTACATGAAACATCTCGGATCTCCTACTATATCTCGACGATGGCCAAACCGCGATATAAAAAAATCGGACAGAAAAGGAAAAGGAACGAGTGGAATAAAGAGCGTGGGTGAAGCAAGGTCTATGCTCGTAGTTCTACGACTTGCTCGCCGTATTATCTCGCCGTACGTGGCATTATAGGTTTCATTACGAGAAGTACATTTCCTTTTCCGAAGTGCACCGCGAACTGCAAGGACGTCCGTATAGCTCTTTGCCGCGCGAATCACTCGTCCAGCTTCGACGCATTCGTCATCGACGCGAGAGAGATGGTATCGTGGCTGCGCCGGGGGATAAGGGAGCCGTGCCGCTCGCGCTCATAATTTGCATGTCTCGACCGGTGCCACGGGTAACGAAGAGTTATGGACGTGCGAGAGCTGGTCAGAACTTTTCGCGGAGGAAAAACACACGAGTCTCTTGGAGATTACGATCGACACCGACGAATAACTTGACGCGGGACTGATGTCTCGCGGTGTAATGTATCTAAGAAGATTTAATGTCTAAACGTTGGTTAGAAACTATTGCTACGTGTAAATTGCTACGTGGAAATTGCTACGTGTAACGTGAAATTGCTAGTGATTTGATTTCGTATTAGCAAGTTGCTGGAGCAAGTAAAATGTAAAGGGGACCAAAAGATGGACCGGTTGTCTCGCGTATCACGGAAGAGGCGTGAAAAGCCGAGTAGGCACGTGGCCAGAAACCCTTCGGTTGAATGTTTAAAGAAAGGCGCAGGAAAGTCGGTCGCGTGTCGCGGTGATTTGTCGATGGCCGTGTGTTGTAGGTTCGCGTACGTGTGTACACGTACGCAACACGCGTAGGTAGTACGCGGAAAGGTGTCCCCGTGAGTTAGAGCAGAAGGGTTGCAAGGTAGGTATACCTGGTCGTGCGAGACTCCCCGGATGAAAGAAGTACACGAGAAGATAAAGAAGGAGAAAAGAAAAAGAGGTAGGGCAGAAGAAAGAGAAAAGAGAATTGCCACGTGACCCCTGCACGGTCCTCCATTCCTTATTGGAATCCTCCTGGCCCAACCTGACCTATCCAAGGTAAGATTTATCCGGCGGCTTTACCTGCCACCAACTATATAGCCACCTTGGTACCTTCCTCGCTGTCTGTGCCTACCTACCGGGAATCCCCGCATTCCCATTCTCATTCCCCATTCCCGTGAACCGGCCTCCACCCGTCCACCCACCGCTTCGGGTCACGTATCCTAGGCCTTTTCGTACGGATCGAGCGTGTCCCGACAACGTAACAGGTGAGATTTCCGTGCTGCCTGGAATCCACGGCTCTCTTTCAGCCTCTCCTTATATAGGCTGCACCCTTTGTATTCCGTACGAGTTACTTATGACGATCGCAAATTGGTCGATTCAGTCAAAACAATTTCCACATAGGACGTAGTCTACAGGATAGAATCTTCGATAATCAACATGTTCCCTGTCGAATGAACTTTGTATGTCTTATTCGTGGCGTTGTAGTTGTTGTTTTACGTTACTTCGAGAGATCTCTATAGATCATTTAGCAATTTATCTTGTTGTTGTAACATTCGAAGCATGCAAATTTTTTGAATATTTAAATCTCACGGCAACATCATTGATAACGTATCGTTGCAAGTCAATCTCTATCAAGATAATCAAAATAATTGACCCTTAGGAAAGAAGAAACATTTCTGTTCTTTGTACCATACATCAGTTACTTCGATGTCTTTGGTAGTTACGCCAAAGAGAATTCTTCCCCGGAGAAAGCGTCTAGCAGTCTGCGGCGTCAACTCTGCATTGTTTTCTTGCGGGCAGTGACACGCATCCCACGACAAATTTCAATCTCTTCATGCAAATCTGTCCCTTGCTGTTCGCCTGTGATTTTCATAAAACCTATCGTCCACCACCTACGAGTCACGTGCCCACGAGTTTGTCGAGAGAAACCAACATACGAGTGCCGACATAATAGGTGGGATTTAGCCCGAACTAGCCCGAAGCGTTTCGAGCAGGTTCCGGCCGTCCTTAATACGAAAGCCGAGTAGGCTATAATCGGAAAGCCGCTGGACAATGCAAATGGGACCGCGACGGCGTTATTATGAATTCCGGCCTCCGCTCACACCCGCTGTTCTCCTACCGTCAGTGTGATGTAAGACAAAAACGACGAAGCGCCGCTTCCGGCTCAGCCGAAACCAAGGATTTTCATTAAAGTCTCATTAGTGGCATTCTGACGTTTCGAAGTCGATCTTAAACAGGCGATAATTAGCGGGGAAGCGAACGAGCAACGACGTTAATTCCCTGTTATATTAATTAGTCGAATCTTGTGAACGAATGTTTTAAACGAAATGAATTAAGGGTATCTTTATTATAACAACAAAGCTGACTAAAACCGTGGCGCGCGCTGCCAAGATCCGCGCGATGCATCGTTGCTATCTCAACTGATTATCTTGATTCGATTCTTACCAAGAAAAGGAGCAAGTATGGGGGAAAAGAGAGAGAGAGAGATCGTAAGGAAGAAAAAAAGAAGAAGAGGTAAAAGCTGTTGGTTATTCCGCGAAAAGGAAAAAGCTGTTGATTATTCCGCGAAAAGGCAAAAGCCTATTTAACTTCGTAATCTCGATTCAATTAATACGAGGAATTCACTCATCCAATCGTACGTCGGATCCTTACCTCGGAAAATCATGTTGGTTACAAAATTACCATGATTTTTCAGAACGACCATAATCCAACTAACACCATCCCGGAAATGCCCAAACGGGCCAGAACACATTATTCATTCGAGTTTGCGTTGGCCTACGAAATTTACACGAACGTGAAATGCGTATTAGCCGAGCCGGGCGCGCGTTTCCGGTCGCCTCCCTTTCTCCTCCGTCCTGAGAACACCACGCCGTCTTTTTATCTCGTTGGCCCCGAGAGCCAAGCCTTCATTTCTCAAGTGACGCGCGCGAGATTGCCGATCGATAAAAGGCCGTTTCACTCGGCTCGATAGCGACGCAAATCGCAAAAATAAATATATTATTCAGTCAGGATTAATCGATCGCCATGCAATGTCAACAAACGCCATTTCCTTTTGCACGGGACGCATAAGATATCTGTGGCATGCGTCCGCGATCTGTCGCTAGGATTTCGTCCGTTGCGAACCTCGATCGGGCACCCAAATCATTTGCGACTGTTGTCGCGTTATCGAACCTGAGGGATGCTAAGAACGTAGATCCAATCCTCGATTGCATAGCTGTTTACGTACACCGATCGGGATAATCTTGGTGTCCTCGAAGGGAGATCGCAGTCTTTGCACGATGTTTGCGATCAAGCAACTATGTACACATCCGCTAGACTAATCGGAAATCTATACTTTCGATAATGTCTACAAGTATACGTGTACCTATGTGAGGTATTTGGAGCAGATTGCTCGAAGCAAATGAGAAAACGAGTCCGTGGCGGACTGTCAGGTTACTCCATGTGTAACCCTGAAGTCGAAAGACCACTATAAGGACATGCGACGAATTTACTTACATTTTAATCTATGCTTAGATAAGAAATAAGATCTATGTATGTTTTTGAAACTTAATTCCGTGATTCATGATGATTTCTCAGTTGGACCATCTGCCAGAGAAATCTAATTTTCCTGAGCCTTTCGATCACTCAATAATCAATGTATCAACTTCGATCAATGCATTATCGTTGCTAGGATCTTGATAAACAAGTTGGGGGTATTGCAAAGAAGAGGCAAAGTCACGGAATCGAGTGACATTCGTGGCACGCAGCAATGAAAATGTTAAGGAAACGAAGAACGAAAGAAAGCCTCAAAGTTGGTCGGAGAGAAACGACTTCGAGGAACTGTCGTCGGGCTACACGAAACTCGAAGATCAATGAAGATCATGGACGAAAGCGAAGAAAAAGAAGGAAAAACCGTGAGTACTCTCACGAGTCGGAAAGGAGCCGTCTAATTTTCCGCACGCGAGTGATCCGACGGCACTCGGGAGAGCTGCAACAACTCGTTTTCTTGCCGAGAGATTCCACTAACGAACGAACAAACTCGTACGACGCACCACAGCCCCCTTTCTAATAATTACTCCGTCGAAAAGAACGTATGTCGAAAGGGGAATTTAATTCGAGCGTATCCGCGAGTCGGATATCGGGCGATGAAAAGGAAAGAAAACACAGTTTAAGGACCGTCGTATAGTTTTCGTTAACGGTGGATATAGAGACGGAAGCATCGATCGCGAATTTATTAAGGTACAGATTAGCAACGATTCATCGACGATAAACATCCGGTGGTCGGTAATTAAACTGTTAAAGGGCATATAATAACTTGGAGCGTCTGACGTGATTTACTTACCATCGAATATTATCATAATTAATTACACGTGGCCGAACCGGTGCGGTATATAATTAGCAGAAATCGCAAGATTGCCGATCGATCGACGATCATTATCTCATTTTGAGTTTTACAGCGCGTATTAAACGAGAAACGAGAAAAGAAAGGAGGGAAAAGAAAACACGAGAAAGAAGAAAAAGAAAGGAACATTCGTCGACGATGGTTTGGCCATCATTCGAGAAAAACGAAGCGTGTTCGAATGGCTTGTTAAAGGAAAGAAGGATCGAGCATCAGAATATGTCGCTTGGAACGACGAACAACGACTGGATATCGAGAGAGAAACGAAGGAGCATCGATGGAACGAAGGAAAACGAGGAGGTCTACGCAAGAACAAAAGAGGAATACAAGCACGTACGGGACATTGGAGGGATGAAATCAATATGGAGAGCGTATCGAAGAAAATTATTGTTATCAAGGTTGCGCAGGGCCATCCAGCGTGAAACGTCATTTTCAGGTTCAAGCCTCATGGCTTACTGCCGCGCGATAGAGATTGCTCGAGCATAGAATCTAATTATGTGATAAACATTGTTGCGCGGCACACCTGCTCGTAAATAACATAGAATCAAACACGTATCACGTTACACCGTAATACACAAGGCCCTCGGGAGGAGAACAGGTCCCTGGACCCTGGCGAACCGCAATCGACTATCTTCGATATAAGGTACTCGGTCCTGCGCGTGTTCCTTGCCAGGATTAATTATATTCTCCCCTATCGAACATAAATTAACACGACGAAAAGAAGGAGGCACGATATACCGAGTAATTACGCTTTTCGGTGTGATACATCGTAACGCAACCAACCAGCTGGTTTGCACGTTCTTGCTCCTCGTGAAAATCGAGGACATACGAAACAAGGAAAAGACGTGAGATGTAATGTTCGATTATAGGGCAGGAATGTCGCTTTCGAAGAACGTGACGGATGAATAATAACCGCGAGACGGTAGATCGTTGCTCGAAACTCCAATAAAACGAACTCAGGGCTATTAACGTTATATAAGGGGGAGGGGGTATTATCTGGAGCACTCTACGATTTCACTTCAAAAATGGATTTTTCGTCGTATCGCGTTGCTCATCGAAAATAACCGCACGATCACGCGCTTACGTGGAATATTTATTCAAACAAGCCTTAGAGCTAAGACCTTATCGACAGATACGATATCGGCCAACTTTTTCTCACCGGCATCAACTACGCCGTCTGTTTGCAGTTGCATTTTTGAATATTAGTGCAATTATGTAGACACGCATACATATACCGGTCGTTCCGTTGAACAGCCGAGATACCGAAACACGGTCGAGCACAAACGAACGCACCAGCCACGATAATTGCCCGCGGATTAAACATAATATGCTCGCGCCGTTATCGATAATACGAAATCAAAGATAACTCTTCGTTTTTTCTTTCTTATTTTTTCTTTCCGTTTTTTTTTTCTTTTTTTTTTTTACTCATTTTTCTCAAAGTCACGATTAACAAGGGTATGTATTAGGTGCTCGACGTTGAAATCGAAACGCTCTATTCGACAGTGGTATCGTTTTTATCATAAGTTTCAATAAAAATAAATACTATTAGTTGCTGAATTTCATGTATGTAACTTTTGCAGGAGCTTTGCTACTAAGAACATGATCATTTCTATTTTTTTCTGTTTTCTTCTTCTTCCTCCTATTTCCTAGTTTGCAATGTGTTACGAACGCTCGACTCTTATCAGACTATTCCATAGCGCTGTTTACATTGCATTTTATTGAAACTAATAAAGATCCGGCTGTTTAAAATCAGATAATGCTCGCCTCGACTTGTATCATTTTAATTATGATCATTCTTGTTTTCGTGGCATCGCGAGGCTCGCGACGCCGACACATTACGCCGCGATAATAAACATGAAAGATAACTCGACGTACAGCCAAGTATAAGTACAATAATATTTAGTTTTTATAGAATAATCAGTGAATTTATCGGTGGTAAATCGAGCGGACGATACACGAGAATTTTTCCTATCTTTCCTCTGTCCCACTCTCGTATTCTACCATCGATCTATTCTTTATCAGCGAATGCGTCGAAATCGAGGTAAGAAGTTTTTCTATGCTAGTTTTATCTGTCGATTGGATCGTCGCTGTTCACGTGTCCACTACTTCAAACACGTGTCATTGAGGCTGAATTAAAACTGTATTAAGACTGGTCGATACGTATCATAAGCTCGAGCAAAACATATTCAACGATACGTCGAATAGCTTAACGTTCCCGTCGAAAATATGTTCGTGTCTCGTATGATGTCACCATGCAAGTTCGACTAAATAAAAACCAAAACGTTATTGGTATATTTGCTCGAGTAGTCAATCGGCATACGCTTTACTGTCATGAATCATAAGGCTTAATAAGACGCAAATTATTGACACAATTTAATCAGTTGAGACGCAGATACGGTGAAAACCGATGTTTTAGATAAACACGATTATTAAGAAGCGGCGCTCAATAAACGAATGACCACTATTTCCTTTAAATAACGATGACTATCGTTCCAGTTAACGATAAGAATACACCACGTACTTTCTGATGGAAAATACGCTGCTTACTCGTATGACGTAACGCTAAAAATTACAAGAACACGCAAGAAGCGCGAATTTCAATTACATACGTGTATACGTTGCTTCGAACGAAACGCTACACGAATTTATTCATGGAGAATTCCCTTATGGCGAAGGGAAATCGTTGGCAGATTGCATGCACGCGGCAACGACGGGCGTGCAACGAAAGGAACATCTTGTAAAAGGGAATTCACCTTCCCATCGTAAAACCGTGCCGCCGCAATTGGCGAACCTTCCATGTTTTTGCGTATGAAAACGCAACGAAACGCAACGAAACCCGGTTTCAGGTAAACTCCGATTCTCGCGATCTCGCGCCGCTTATTCCTACAATGGAACGAACGTACAATGCATCGATCATTCGACGAGCTGAAAGTAACAATGGCCCGTGCCAAGGTTGTGCGGGGGTGGCAGCGTCGAATGCAAGCAGGGAGGCTCCATTGACAGCTGACGGATCGAACGCTAGCCACGTTTTCCCCCAAAATGCACGGGATCGTTTCATGTTTCGTTCACGGACAAATAGCGGCTGGCATGACGCATACGTTCGTTTGTCTCGGAAATCTCCGGTTTCGTTACCGAACCAACTCTTTGGGAAATCGACAGAGACAGAAGGAACCGCTTAATCGTCCTATTGATACGAGTAGTTTGATACCGACCACGGTAAACAGTGTATTCGAAGATCTTTAACGTTACGATACTACCAATCTTTAATATATATTTTCCCAATAATATACTGCATATAATTATGACCGTACTTAAAATGATTTAATAAAAATAGATAAATGTGTAATAATTATGTTTCTATATACGTAAAAAGAACAATATTTTTATAATTATATAAAGTAAGAAGTCCGAAATATGTCGTACTTGGTAGTTTTAGTGTCAACTCTTAACTGCCATGGAAACGGAAATAAGTTAACTCTTTGCTGAGATACCTCGATAAAAAATTCAAATCTAATCTCACAAGTTATAATTTTAAGACCCGATCTAATTGAAGATTACTACAACACTTAGCGTCATGTTTCATTTCACATCGAATTTATAACACTATTTATATCTAACGTCCGCGATACTCTAGGATTCCATAGAACCAATTAAGAATTCAAAATTGGAACTTCCCTTATACAAAAAGACTAAAGTTTGGGCTCGCTATTTATAACTTTATAATTAGCTATCACGATTGAGGACACTCTACCTATTATCTATCTTGCCAAACAATGAAATCATCTAAGGAAGCAATAAAATTAATATCATAATCCAGTAACCGACAAGAGCAAAATTCTAAGATTCAAATGAGTAACTGGTTGCGCAAGCGGATGTAAAATCGGAAATGCCGAATTACCAGCGCGACTTATTGCCTCATCTCGAATCACTCGCGATATTATAATCCGTTGCGTCACCCTGATTTATCGTTATACGCGCTCGTCACCATAATTCCATCGCGCTGTTTCGGCAAAAACGCGCCATGCAACGCGATAAGTAGAGAGAATTTGCATGTCTCGAAGACTCACCGTTTTCGGTGCCTCGAAGGGGGCCAGAAGGACTCCCGCCGGTGGAGACCCCTTCGTCCTCGCTGCTGCTGCTGCTACCATCACTGGGACTGAAACTTCTCCTGCTGCCAGTCCCTCTGACGATCTTCTGTCCGCTACCGGCTGTACCGTTATTATTGTCGTGCATCCTACTCTGCAGTCTCTCGTGTATAGTCCTTACGCGAGAATGTAGCCTCTGTTGTTGAAGGGAACCCACCGAAAAGTCCAAAGGCTGATCGATTTCCGATTGAATCTGCGACTGTCTTTGTACTTGACCGCATACCGTGCCAGCAACCAGACTCTGCGACTGAGGGACTTGCTGACCGAGAGGCGACACTTGCTGTTGCTGCTGTTGCTCTTGATGAACGGTACTTGGCGGACTCCACCACTGGTGACCACCTTGAATGGATCTCCAAGCCTCGATGGTGTTGTTGTTCGTCGGGCTGGTCTGCTTTTGCTTCTGTGGCTGCATCTGCATCTGCTGTTGAGACTGTTGTTGTTGTTGAACCATCGCAACCTCCACCAGGTTATTGTTCTCCAGCAGATGCATGCTGGGGGTCTGCGTCATCGACGACGGCAAAACGAAAGAGGAAGCGGCCACCGAGGGCGGGCTCGGCTCTTGACGCTGTCGATGGATGGAATGATGATGTTGCTGTCTGTGCTGCTGATGTTGAACCGACTGCTGTTGTTGGTGTTGTTGTTGTTGCTGCTGCTGCTGTTGTTGTTGCGAACTAGATGGTACGACAACCGGAGGCGGAATTTGCCGGACGGTCCGCGCGGCCTCGGCGACCCACCGGCGCACCGCCTCGCTGTCGAGACCCGCCAGCCCTGCGGACTTTGTTTTCGACTGTCCTCCGGGCGATGATAAACCCTTATCGGGTATCAGGCCGGGTAGCGCGAGGACCCCGGTGCCCGCCACCGCGACCCTGGGTCCCGAAACGCCCCCGTAAGCAGCCAACGCCGCGAGATCCAACGTGGTCACCTGCTGGCTCTCTTTATCGGACAAGTTTCGCTATTCTTCCCCCTCTTGTACTATTAGACGTCCTATTTTATCGTTGATCAGATGCGTCGATCTTGTTTATCACTAATATCGCGTTACACTTGCAACACCAATAGCTTCACTCCAGACAGAGTAGGTTCATACGATGTATCTTTGCTTCTTTGACATTTATATTATTAATGTCACAAAGGAGAAACGTCTTTACAAATACAAAATATCCTGTGGATGTTTATTATCCTTCGATATCACAGTATATTCCTGAAGAAACACTACACTGACAAGCACAGATATGTTCCTCCGACACGTTCCGAACGTATCCCAGTCTCGCACGGTCACCGGCTCTGCAGTCACTCGTTACATGAATTTATCAGTCGCGTCCATTACACGAACACTTCCCGATAGATATAGTTATTAAACGGAACAGCGTGACAAACACGTATGGTCGTTATTATCGCATAGTTCCTGCCTCCGCTTTCCGTGCAATTCACCTGTCATCGAATCAGACTGCCAAACACCTCGCGTCGATTTCTCTAATTGCCACCAGCGCCAACTGTCAGCTGTTTTACAGACGATTGGTCCACGCGTTTTTCACCGCGTAGAATCGTGCACCTTGCAGCCCGCGAATATTCAAAAATCCTACTGTCCCTCTGACCTGTCATCAACGTGTCAGACACAGCGTCACCCATCAGTGAACTCGCGAACAGTTTCGATGCTCTCCAGCAGAACGTACGCGAGCATGTTCGATCGTAAATCTCTCTCAAAATCCTTTCGATTCCATTGCAAACCGTCACGATATCACTGTGTCACATTTGAAGCTGGCGAATATCTCCCGTGGTTCCGCGTTCCACACGTGCGATACCGTTTCGTCATAAGTTTCACACACACCGCACGACTCAGCTTTCCCCTCGGTCGTTCCTCGAGGTGTTCGCGGTGCGAGATCGGTGGAAAGAGCAAAGTATCGTTATCGCAGGAACACGAGCATCCGCGACGAGCTACGGCGGTGGCAGCTACGGCTGCGGCGGCTGGTACGGCGGTCAGATGCTGTCGCGTGCATGTGTGCAGCTACACTAGAGGGCCCACGTACGCCCGGTCGGCCGCCTACCGGCCACGGGGAACGCGGACGCGTACGCGGACTGTCGAACGAAAAGTGGGGGAGTTGTTTCAGGAAGAAAAGAGACGGAACGGTTCTAACCTCGGCATGAAACGCTGAAAGTACAACGAAGAGGTTCGACTAGAACGAAAAGCAGCGGACGAACGCCTGGACGTTCATATTGGTGGGGAAACAAGCAGCGTCGGTGGGGAATGAAGCTCCAATCGCAAAGGAACGCGGATCACGCGCGACTCCGCCCGGCAAGGAAAGGCGAGTTCTCTGGTCGCGAGCGCGAGCGCGCCTTTTTACCTCGCGTGTACCGGCTACTACTGCTGCAACCAAACCACGGATAGAGGGAGAGAAGGTGAGTACATTTGCATATGCGAGAAAAGCGACCAATCGCGGCACTCGCTGCCCCCTCTGACTCGATATCGCGATAACGATTAGAGCTTTCGAATAAATACAATATAAACAACTGACACCGATGTCGTTACCACGTCCACTCTTGTAAACATCAGGCACTGACTATGTAAATATTATCCCAATGGAGGGCGCTTCTTTATAAGGCTCATGTATATACGCAGAACCACTGGACGCAATTAATTCAGATGAGCGTCACAGGTGGCGTTTTTTCAACGTTAGTGGCGCAGCTGTCTCGCGGTGCGAAATTATGGAAACAGGTTGGTTTCGATTATTTTTATGATTGTTAGATCGTAGTTTCTACTTTGACGATGAGTGTTTTTCGTATGGTGTAAGGTATTTAGGTAGAGTAAAGATAAAGACGATAGGATGCTTGAAAAAAATTAGTTAAAAAAGTAACAGTGAGAAGTCTTTATCAAGACATCTATCACCGTGTTTTCTGTTAATCTCGATAGTAATTTGGCGGGAAACTGTGTTTATATCGTTACTTATAGAAAACGTTAGAAGTTTTCGATAAATTTCGATAAAATAAGTGATCTCGAGATTCGATTCTACATGTTGAAACGCTTTTTGCATGACCTGAAGGACAAACTGTTTGGTTGATACTGTCTGCAGTCTAATGAATCTTAGATTAACAACAGGTGAGTAAGTACATACATGTGTGTATACTTTTAAAGGTTAAACCCGCTTGGTTCAACGACCTCTCGAACAATAGCGTTATTGTGTGTTGCATATGTACGTATTAGCAAATGTAGTAAAACAACCAATAATACATAATAATACAAGAACAGTGTAACCAAGTTACAGTATCCATAGCAGCGATAACGTTTATCTATCGAACCGAACCTTCGATATCGAATTACATACTTCGAATCTAACTAAAATCCAAACACTTACTTGATCGATTTTCACGAACTTAACGTCGCAAATTATAAATACATTCGATGATGTATCTCAGACGCCATTTTTTTCTGTATCACTCCTGGCCATCTCACAACCCCGCGATGGTATACAAATATTCAGGAATCCCTATCCCGTCCGCCATTCCTCCGAGTCCGAGTCTCACCTATCATATTTCTATGCACACACATTGGAACCCACCACTCCCAACATTTAAATGCGGCATGCGCAGTGCCAGTGCAAAAAAAATGAGTCGCTTTAAAGTGGGCCTTTATTGGTCGTAGCAGCCGTGCAGTATCCCCACCCTCGCGCTACGTTTTTCCCTCGCATACACAAGCATCCCTGCCATTCTTCCTCCTTTTATCGCGCTATCATATTTCCATACAGCCACCGGCCACCACCACCGTCACCACCTCCACTCGATACCCAGCAGCTCGCCCAGATTTGAATCCGGCATGCGCAGTTCCGCGCGCAAAAAGGGCGCTTTAAAGAGGTTCTTATTGGTCATGGGAACGCCACCCCCACTCCTTATCGCGTGTACCGGCTACCTAACCTTGCGAACGCGGCACCCTTCCTCTTATCGCGTCTTCTTTCCCCTCGCTACGACTCACCCCCGCGCACCCTCTTCCTTGTGCACGTTCCTTTTTTTCGCATTTTCTCTCCCTTCTTCCCCTCCAGCTACCCCACCAGCCAGCAGTCCCACGTCTCCGACTAGGAACGACCGAGCATCCCCTTGCACCCCCGCCTTGCACACCCCCACCAACCCCCGTGCGCGTACATACACACGCATACAAAGAAGGTGCGACGAGGATGAATAGCGCCGAGGGACGAAGATGTAAGCGGGACATACCGAGAGGGCGAGGGTGGTGGCACGAGGGAGACGAGGTGGAGAGCGAGCCGGTATTGATTTTAATGACGCCCCTACCTACGCGAATTCACGAAAGAGGCGCGAATAATATCTACGCGCTCTGATTCCGGGAGTTGGGACGAAGCGAGGTTTTGTAAGCACGCGTGAACGTTCTTCTAACTGGTATAGCAGGAATTCTAATATTCTTTCTTTTTCCTATTCCATGTTTCGGCTGCTGTCTTATACCTGGAGAATGATACGATTAGCAAGACAGGTAGTATAATTAATAGAGGTGTGAAACGATTCTTCTTTGTCAAGTGGCGACATTTCCATGCCGTATCTGATTGCGGACGAATAAAGGGTTGGTAAAAAAGAGAGGATGGTCATATTTATGTATGACACGCGTGCCAGGGGATAAAGGCACTTGCCGAAAATCGAGGTGGCTCGAGTGCCACTACATGGAAGGGTGTTCAAATACCCATGCCCGGGACCCTAATCTGAATAAGGCAAACCCTTTCTCCCTGAGCGCGGATCCCCTTTTTTTATTCATCGCGTGCAGGTATTTGCATGACCCGAGATCGCAGGTGCCGGGCCTTCTTCGTTCCCCATCGCGTTTCTCATTCACGTTGAATGAAACGAACCTGCAAAGGCAAGGGGTAACCGTGTGTATATATGAAAATAACGCGGTGAGTTGGTGATGGTGCAACATTTGCTCGTCAAGGACAGTGATAGATCCTTAACATCGTCTCGTCACATGTTGATTCAGTGCACCTGGGTGTGAAACCGCGGTTGCACAGGTGAAATCATTCTTGTAGAGTTTAATGCTTTTCGTGACCGATAATTTGCGCTCGTAAAATTATCGTGCGCGTCCTACTATGTTGAAACTTGTTTCTTTGAACGTAACTTTCAAAAAGATATCCGACATTCGTTAACGGTCTTCTTGATGATCTTCATTCTAGATTCTTTCTGTTCCCCTTAGTCGTTGTACGCTCGATCAGTGCAACTTTTTTCAAGACACCCGGTAGAGCCGAGCGGCGAGCCGGTGCCTCCTGACCCTATGACCCTCTCACAAACCCGACGACCTGTCTATATGGTGTATACGTGAATTGCAGGCTACCATTCGGCCACCTGCGGCTCCTGACATCTCAAGCAGCATCGGTAGTGACCAGACGAACACCTCTCTTTGCACGCGCGAACACATTCTTTGACAAAGGTGTATTATCCCTCGCCCCTGGCTTTCCTGAAAACCTGTTTGCAGCCGCGCGCGCCGCGACGCCTTTGTATTCACCACGCAACAAGTCACAACATCGTCAGAATCACAAAGAACGAGCCAATCTTCAGACGTTAATTGCTTCCATATTGTCTTCACCATAATATTTTACAGCTTCCTCTAGTCCTAATAATTGTACTTAGCATTCCATCGATTCCGTGCGTTTAAACCGAGCTATAGGGAACGCTGATATGTACTCGTGTTACATAGATTGCGAACAATTTACCACCGAGATTTCGAGCTACATTTTCCAACCGTAATATTCGTTAATCGATTCATCTGTTGGAGGGATACGAAAGAAATTCGTCAATAGCGAAACTCGAACGATTTCGACGATTCCGGTTGAAGATTGTTACCGTTACTCTCAATTTTTTAGTAAAATGGAGAGGCAAGAAACGCGAGATTCTTCTGACGTACCCCCTGTGAAAATCGTTTTACCCCCCGAAGAGGAAATTTTTTAGACGGCCCATGAATTGCCACCCTTCAAGAATAATAAAGACCTCCCATTACGTGGAAAATTAGAGGTTTTGATTCTATAGTATATGCGTCGAAGCAGCGGGGCGAACGTTTATTTCTAGCCGGGAAGGTTTTAACTACCATTCGTCGGAGGTTTCGAGGAGCCAGGTGCTCCAAAACAGTATTTTCCTTTGATGATTTGTTGGGAGGCAGAAACTGGGCCAATCTCGCTAGGATTTCTGGCCAACTGATAAATCAATTCCCCCTTTAGAGCACGAGAATCTCGACGATTCACGTTGTACATACGTTATAAAAAAAAAAGGATAAAGTTTTTGAGACCCTTGCATGAGATGTGAAAATATCTTTTTTCTCTTCTAATTCTACTCGTGCACTTGACATCGAGTACACGAACATTCTTCCCTTACGTTTCGTGTTTGTCGTTTATTTTCTAGATAATTTTAAGAGCAATTCAGCTCGATTGTTCATCGAGTAGAGTTTTTTCCGCGTTCGATAGCATTTTTTCTTCGATTCCTTTGCTTTCATTGTTCATTTCTTCCAGTATTTCGTTGGATTTTTCACCCACTTGCGGAAACTCGAGATGTATCCACTGGCAATTGTTCTGCCCACTTTTTCGCGCGGAAAAGTTCTTAAGAGGTCGGCCGAACTTTACTGGCCCTCTATTCTCGCCGAAAACGGAGCTCGTTTTTTTTTCTCTCCCCGCTCTTTCTCATCCTCGCTTGCCCTCTCTAATTCAGGTCGAACGGTTCTACTGCGCGATGTTTGACGAGCCGGTAATTTTACAAAAAAAGGCAAGATAACGAATAAAAAAAGTCAAATAAACCGTACCGCGAACAATACTATATTATCGGGGCTATTTTACAATTTCTCGGCTCCATTTGACCATCCATCACTATACTTCGATTTACGATGCACCGAAACATTCGATTTCACTCTAGTCGTCGGGAACAGATCCAGGTAGCGACTGCATCGATTTATACATATCACTTATTATTGCACTAATTGCTTTACGACGTAGCATTCACGAAGAGAAACTCTCCAGAGATACAGATCCTGTTTTTTTTTTTTTACGACGGGTAGGTATTTATTTTTTTCTCTGAAATCTATATGGTACTTTAACGTAACATCGTCACGTTTAGCAATCCTCTCAATAGTTCAAAGCCGTATACCATTATAAAATCGTTGGAAATTATCTTCAGTGAGGTTTTGCCCTTGAACGAAAAAACTGTGCTTATACTAGGTCTGTAAAACTAGAGGTTTCCGAGAAAGTGGACCCTGGAATTCTCGACAGCCATTAGAATGAAATATTTAGGAAGAATTAGGACAATTAGTTACGCGAATCTTTCGTTGCACCTGAGTCTATATTATGAAAGGATCTAGAAAAAAATATAGATACTAAATTTCGTAGAGTCACTCGAAAACTACCTACCGCGCGATGCAAAGAAAATTCAAAGGGCGTTTTTCGAAAAACGATTAATTCGTTGGGCGCCAGGAGCGTGAAATCGAAAGCTCGATTTAGGGTTCACCGGATTTTTGGCCCGCGGGGATAATAATGAGGTTTCGGTTTTTCGGAACGACGCGAACCAGCGCTCGTGGATCAAAGAGAACCGACCCATAGCCTCCCCTATCGTCTTTCGCAATTTCAAGGCCTTTCTCGGACACCTCCAGTGTCGACTTCCATTTTCCGGACGGTTCCCTTTTCATACCATTCCGACCACACTTCTACAGTTAGAAAGAAACGCTCTTCCTTTACCATACAACGCTCTGGGACGATAAGTAAACTCGTTTCCACGATTGCGGAATACATCGTTTTGATCTACTTTTAGTAGAGACGCTTCGTTAGATGTTTTTTTCCAATGTTTTCCGAGTGATTAGTTAGCGTTGCGAGTATTTAATTATAAAGTCTGTGTGGTTGATACAAGTGTAGATTAGGTTTTTTTTTTATCGTATTACAGGAATCTTTTATCCACGAAAAAGGTATTATGGAAAATGATTTCAAAAAAGAGTAATATTTTTTCTTGAAATGGTTTGACAAAATTTTATATTACAAAAATCTCAACGATTTTTTTATATGAAAAACGTAACAACTGCGATTCACAACGTGATTCTTTATAGTTTATACAAACTATAAACAAATTACACGCAGTGTCGTTGCAAGCTGACATTCTCTGTGTCGTTATTAAAACAGCTCGGTTTCGCGGAAGTTTTGAATTAAAAGAGACGGAACTCTCAATTCTCGACGGAGTTGGCCGGTCGTGTACTCGCGATATCGTGGCACGCGTGACAGAGCGCGAGCAAGCTCGGTAATTTTCCTAGCATTACGCATGTGAGGGAGCATAACGTGTGATTATAAAATAAGCGGTTCCTTTTGTGGTAATTAGCGGATCAAGGACAGCCACCAATGAATTCGAGAGGATGATGTTATTATGCCTACACCTCAGTTTTACTGCCTATTCAAAATGTTCGCATAATCGATCAAGGTTTAGAAGATAACAATTTTTTTTTTAATTATACTTTAATATTTCTTCGTATTCTCCAAGAATATAATAAAATACGCTGTAATAAAAATAACTACGTAATACAAAATACGCTTAGGAAACTTTTGCCTAATTGTTCCAACTTAAATTCTACCTCTATATTTTTTATAAATAATTTTTTGGACGGTCTTATTTTTGTTACAGTATTCGTATGATTTTTTCAAAGAAATATTCTCATCTACTGATTGCATAACATCCACAGATTTCTATAATAGGGTCCAGAGCTTCTTTGCTGCCTGATTTCTTATTAGTCTAAAAGAATATGATATTAGGTACCTGAGGTTACTCTACCTTTACTCGTCTCCAAGATACCATAAAATATTCCATCGTATTTCGCATCTTCAACAGACTATTCATTCATCTTTCATCAGCTCTACGAAGCGATTCCAAAAGTCCAAGCAACGTAGTATCTCACGTCAATCTTGGTCGCTTGGCTCTACTTAGGCTCCGGGATTAGGCAATAAAAAGTGGGCGCATTCTTAGCATTCGCGATATTTCGCGGGCACGAGCGCGACCTCTGGGCTCGTTGACGTTGCCGCTCGCGATTTGCCAATTGTCTAATGCGAGTTCCCTTCCCCTCCTGCCATTCTTCACGCGGCATTCCATCCATAAGCCCGTTTCCAACTGGCCGCGCTCTGGTTCCTCTTTTTCTTCTACGCTCGCCCCTTTTATTCCGCGGAATATTCACCGGATTAAGGTAATTGCTCGTTCGCTAGCACGGCGTAAGCGCCGTCCAGCGCGCATTCCGCGTGGGCTGCGTGCATACACGCGTGCAACCCGCGTCCGTGCAGGCGTGAGACCGATCGACATCGTTACGTAACTCTCTGTTTCGTCGTACGAACGAGGACAGAGTCACGCGAGGGTCGCAGGCTCGAAATTTGTGGAAAAATTTCACTCTGATACATGGAGCTTCGTTTTGAATCTGGAGCTTGAAATTTGTTCAGTATGGAATGATTCTAATCGCAAGATGTAAGATTTCATGGTTGTTTGGATTAGAGAGATTAGAAATTTAGTGATGTGCAAAAGTCTCAAATCATCTATTAACCTCTCAGCTAGCAAAGACGGCTTAACTCGTTACGTTATTTGGTTCTTTAATTTTTTAGGAATAATCATTTCCTTTTTTGATGGATCTGCTATATTTTAATGCATGGTTTTGTTTCTAATTAACGGATGGTTCGATTGGTAGTTTAAGAAATATTACGAACATATTACCTACAGTTTTATTAGGAAAAAATTCCTTAATTTTGAGTATGAAGTCAATCGGTAACACAATCTAAGACCTATCTATTTAAAATATTAATTGTCTCTTTTACATTTCGTAGAAGATAGAAAGAAATTCTGTCGTAGTTGTATTAATGCGAAAACTGAACTTATTGACACGTAAAACGGCTGCACTTGTTTAAACACCGGCCTTGAGCCGCGAATCGTCGACAGAGCGAAACGCAGTTTGCGAAGAGGCGTTTCCGACAAATGAACGTTTTCGCGCGAACAACTTTAAAATCTGGAATAAAAACGTAACCTTATGTCACTGTAGTACCAATATTTCTTTCATGCTTTTCAATAACGTACAGAGATTCTCGAGCGTTTAATCGTGCGGTACACATATCCATTTGTGAATAAATTCCCGAGAAACGAAAAATTCCATTGCGACTGAAACTTAAAAATTACTCCAAAATTGGCATTTATGCATCAAAATCTGTGGGACAAGTTTAACGTCGCGTGTAATGTTGGCATTTGGCGGCAGGATATACTGTTTCGCTGGTGGCAATGGAGGCAGTGGTAGTGTAGCGCCAGCGGTGGTAGCGGCTCATGGGGTCGAGGTCTAAGCCGGCGGTGTTGGGTTTCACAGCGATATCAAGCGTAATATAGCACGCGCCTCAATTCAATCCAGCTGCCAGCCACTGTCACACATAACGAGTTGCACTTTAACGACCGGAAGGATTAATTTCTCCGCCAAAACTTGCCCCGCCACATTTGAAAATCAGGTGTCCCGTACGATCCACTGGATCTCAAGCGTCTCTTGAAGCTCTCGACACCTTCATAATCGATCCACGAGTCTACAATTTTTAATGTTTTATATATCCAAAGTGTACGTGTTGACAAAATTTGAAGTACGTCTGTGAGCCTTTCCGTACAGTATAGAAATCAGGCTGGGCTTACTTTTGTTGGTATACGTCAGGCAAAAGAACAGACTTTAGTCCAAGAAGTTATTGCAGAAAATGCTTATTCACGTGAATGTTACAGTTTATTTGACAATCACTTAAGTGTCTTATATATACAGTTACATAATAATCACTCAAGTGTCTTCTACATATGTATATGTATTGTATTTACGGTAATATTATGCGTCCCGTTTCTCCCTGTTCACTAATGCACCTCTTTCCGTCCTTGATCGTTTAACTTTTGAAACAAGCGCAAGAGAAGTTCCAACGAAATTCCAACGATTTGTCGAATAATACGAAATATGGTGGCAATAGTTGCCAAAGCGCGCTCTACCTCTCCACTGACATAGTAGATGTAATTAAGCGGGCAACCTCGCGCGCGTTTCTTATTCGTCATGGTAACAAGGTTCGTGGAAGAGATGCTAAGTGGCCACGACGTAGAAGAACAAGAACGAGAAGAATACGAGAAAGGAGAAGAAAAAGAAGAAACGATCCCGGCCACGAAGTCCATTGCGTGCATACGAGAAACCGGCAAAAGGGGCTGACGAAGGAGAAGCGAGGGGGAAGGGGGTCGTGCGGGAATACGAGAGGGAAGATTCGTTGTTGTCGGTTGTCGGAGGCACGATAATACTCGCCGACCGCGGTGGAATCGCATGGTAGCGTTACGCAGTTGCGTCGCGTGAGTGTGTACGCACTGGTGGGCGGTAAACATCAAAGACACGTTAGCTAGTTGAGCCACTTAACGTCCTCGAGTTTTCACATTAGCGAGGCAAAAGACCGACTGATAGCGAGTAACGTACGAAGAGGAGAATAGAGGGGTAAGATGTTCGAGACACAGCGATACGTTCGTGAAAGTTTGTATGATAATAGCGCGTACAGTTCTGCATAACGAATGGGGAGAATGGGTTCGAAGGTGAAGGTTGCCTTCCATGAATCGTTAGTGGTAAATCCTCGTCGTTCGATTATGCATCGTTGGTTTTCTGATAAAACCAGTCGTATTTGATCCTGATTTTACGATACCGCGTGGCTGAGTATAAACGTCGTGCAGAAAAAGATAACAGGGTGATTCGATTGAATTATTCTGGAAGGAATAAGTTAAGATACGATATCTCGTGGTTGGATACTCGAAGGCTGAAGAGGGAGTTCCTCGAGGATGATTTCGTAGGGTGTTACGATTTCCACGAAACGAGATCCGCGTCGAAAAGGAACGCAGCGATTATGGATGGCCTCTGAGTCTCGCGTGTCGCGTTCGCATTAAGATCGGGATGTAAGACGTCGTTGTCAAGATACGACCGATTCCCCGCGATCGCGGACGTTCCGAGTGAAATAGGAATCGCGTTCTTCGTAAGCTCGCCATGGTGATTTCGAAATTATTACAAGTCGATGGAAACACGCGGGAGGGAGAAAAAACGGGACGGTTATCGATGTTTATTGTGAGCGTTAATGACATCGAACGATAATGCGAAACCAGATCTGGATCTTTGAATAAACATCTTTTTCACGTATTTTTTTTTGTGCATAAATATATTGATATATTATGCCATAAAAAGAATATCACAGCTATTAATAGTTTCCTACAGTACCGATGAGTTTTGACGTTTTGTGTAAGCACATAAATAGAAATCAGAAAAAAGTGAAACATCATATATCAAAGGGAGTTAAATACCGCGTGAAAACAGAACGATAGATCGCGCCCCTATTTTCCCTAGAAAGATCATCGGATACAAACGAATCGCGACCATCTTCATGACGATTCGTCACGGATCCTTGAACAACGCTTATGCAAATATCGGTCCCCGCTCTATGGAGATGGACAAAAAATCGGTTTCTTTATTCGAAGCACAAAGGCACGAGAAACCGAGTTTTTTTCTCGCTTGACCCCTCTTCGTCTCCTCCTCTCTTTCCCATCAACTAAACGCGACAGTTGGCCAGTCACATTTGGCTCGTAATTTCCAAAAAGCTACACAAGATAGAGCATCCATTGGCCCGATACACCCCGATTTCCAGAATTGAAATTGCACAGGGCGGCCCACCTTATCGCGCTTCTCCCTTCGTTATCTCGATGGCGTTCACTGACTTTCATTCGATTCCGCCTTTGTGAAAAACGCGAAGATGATTGTTCCGCTCGTTCCTCATCTACTTTGTAACAGTCGTAACTTGGTCGTTAAATGTCCATTGAATTAACGACTACAAGGAAATCTCGTAAAATCCCACTAAAGAAACGGTTATTAAAAAGAAAAAAAAATAGAACAATCGTAGTTTTTGTAATTATACGATATTACGGCTGAACCTCTTGAAATATTAACTAAGCGATTCAAAAATTGCTGTGCATTTGAAAAAATTCGATTTACCTTGAAAAAAAGAAACCATTACAGTGATTGGAGCGCGTATTTTTATATCTTCGCTTACGTAACTTTTAATCGCCGAAGCAGATCTCTATTTAAATACTATATTTTTATCTTTTGTTCATAAAACTGTGAATAGGCTTCAAAGTCCCCGGCCTGTTAATAATGTTCGATAACTACATACGAAGGCACGATTAGATTACCAAACGATCTTAAATCACGGGGCGAACAAATGTTGGCTAAAGGTCGAGGAAGTGGACGACGCGACAGCGTGGCAAAAATCCGCTCGTGGGTGTAATGCGCGAGCACGACCGCGTTCTCGCAGCTCTATGAATGGCAAATAAGGGCCCTCGCATCGGCAGCCCTTAGCCTGGCAGTACGGTTGTCTAACTGTCGAGGCCAGGTATCTGAATACAATGAGCTGACCGGGAATAATGCATTCCTCTTAATGGTATTGCGACTCCTCGCGACCTCTGTGCAATAGCGTTTCGAGCTTGTGAAAGATCTTCCATATGTTCGTCCGCAAGCGCACATACACGTGCACACGAAGGAGTAGTAGCGATGCGAACCGACGTCGAGCGAACGTCGTTTTATTAGATAATTAGCTGACGAGATGCGTGGGCGGGTCGCGCGGCATGCTTTGCGTAATGCATCCGAGCTAGTGGATCGATCAATTGGAATTTTTTTACTACTCCGTATTACGAGTAGGTACTTTCCGTTGTAATAGAATGCATTATGAACCTCTCGTATCGATTAACACAGCCACGTGTTAATGGATTTCAGTCGAGTCCATATGGACTCCACTTCTTTTCTGTAATTCGTTCGACCAAAAATTTACGATCTGTTGGGAAAACTCGAGTAATTAATCTAATTGTAAGCTGTCGATAAATGGAGAGATAGTGGAAGAATTGCAAAGACTAATTCCACTGGTTGATAGAGCTCTGCTTCCATTAGTGCGAATTAATCTACTAATTCCTTTCGAAACGTTCCCTCTTTGTCTGGCCGTTATCAGTCGTCATTTTCGTCTTTTGTTTTGCCGCTTTCGATAACTTTCATTGTATGATTAACACTAAAATTAGGGAAAAGTTGGCGTAGACTCTGTTGGAGGGTGACGTCGCGGGTGAAGCGCAGTCCGGGTACCGAGGGGGTTGCCCGACGGAGGGTGGCAAACTTTTGCCCATAAAGACTCGCCTGTCAATTCATCTTTCCTATATATATTTCACGTCAAAATATTGCAATAAATCATCGGGCTGGCGACGAATAAGAGTGACCTGGCTGAGAGGCGGGACAGGGGCAAGAGAGGGTGGCGATTCTGCAGCAAGTTAAGAGACCGATGGACAACGCTGCGCCGGTGTCGACGTTCTTTCGCGAACGGGAATATTAATCTTGGGAAAAGCACTTTTGGTATTTATGCACACCGTGGACGATCGTGGAAATAAATGATGTCTTGATGAAGATTTATGGTCTCATCGCGTTCAGTAGACTATATAGCTATACAAACAGAAATTCTTGTAGTCTCCGTTTCTTGATTTTAATTCAAACAACCGCGAAAGAACGAAAAAATAAGCGAAGTAACTGAAAGAAGAAAGAGCGAAAGAGGTAGAAATGTGCGGTAGGGTTTTAAAAGCGTAAGTGTGAGAAAGTTTGGAGCATAAAGGAGCGACAGAAGCGTAGCTTCTTCTCGTGAGACACTACAACAACGCGCGGCGATCGGCCAAAGAGAAAAACTCGCGGAGCGAGGAAGGTCGGGTGTATTGAGAACGGGGGTCGTTGATGGAGAAAAGACGAGGCGGCGGCAACAGCAGGGCGACGCCGAAGCAGGGGGCTATTAGCTGGCAGATTAGCAGTTAAAATTGAAATTTGCACGGACAGTTCGATGCGCGGCGGCAAACGTCTGAAGAGGGCCGAAAGTGCTCGGGGCCGAAGATTGGAGAACCGAATCTGCCACGCATCGAGTTCGACCAGCGAACTCGCGCCTCTCGTCGTTCTCCAAGTTCTGTAACCTCCTTTGTCTTTCTTCTACTCTCTGCCTCTTCAGGTATGAAATGAGCTATGGTTACGAGACGCCCATATAGCACGGAAGGCAAGTAGAAAAGATATTCGTTCGTCGGCTGTCGACGATGAGATGCGATTCTTGACCACGTTTTGCATTCTACGATTATATTAACGTGGTTCAAATTGTTTATTGCCTCTCTCTCTCTCTCTTTGTCTCTCTTCCTCTCCTTCGCGCGTTTAATCAATTCATTCTTGCAATTTGTATACTTAATGAGCGGCAAATTTTGCCTGACCGTGGAAATCGGCACGTTACACCAACGTTAATAAGATATAATCATAGTAATAGGCTAATCATCTTGTAAATGTTTTTTTTTTTTTTTTGTTATATGGTACCAATCCTCTTTACTGGTCGTTTGTTCTTCTTCAGCTCCTGTGGAGCCTTGTAATTAACGTTTCGGCAAGATCGAATCGCAGCGTAGTAAACGTCAAGAAATATTAATTTCCTCTAAATGTAAATGGATTAGCTCGGTTGTAAGAACATTAATCCGTTGTATCAAAATATTCGCGACGCTTTAAAAGGACTAAGATCTATTACGATTTCCAAAATATTAATATCTTCTAATGGCAAAATAACTTTACGTTTTGATATGTCAAGAAAATAGGTGGAAATAGCGAGATGCATGCGTGGGACGCGTTATCCTCGACGAAGATCGGACGAATTTGCAAGTTATACCGGTTGGTTGCGGGTTTTATTAGCGCCGTCATACCACGAACCGTGACTAAAAGGGACTAACGCGATACTCGGTAGTCGATCTTGCAACGAGTTTAGCCACCGTTCTTTATTGCCAGCGGTGCTTTTAATTGCCAGCCCCCTCGAAAATTCTCCCTCTCTCTCTTTTTCTCACCACGCAGCCCGTGGAGCACAAACCTCTTTCTTTTTCATTTCCCTCCTCTTTCTGCTTCTCTTTTCTCTTACCCCTGCTACCGTGACGAAAGAAGGCAACGCGAATCAGGTATCGGCATTTGGAAGTCGATCACCCAGAATTTAACGACTCGACTCTTGCTGTTCCTCATTCCCGAATTAATCGCGAATAATTCGAAGATAATTCGTACTTGATCCATCCGCAACTTCGTCTCCCGTATTCGATCTATTTCGGATTCTAGGGATATTCTTCGAACGAAGTTCGAGCAATGCACTGTTAATTACGATTCTCTCCGATGTTTGTACTCCGAATTCCACTTAGCAAGGAACACCCACGATGAATTATTAAGTCTATGCACGATTTAATACATCTTCAAGTCTTGGTTCGTTCGCGGTCGGTACGTGTAGGTGTTTTCAGGGTACCGAGTCAGAGTCTATAAGATTCGAGAATAAAATATTCGTCCATATCATAAAGAACTATGCATTCATTGTACTATACGTGATTACATAAGCACTCGTTTGTGACAGTGTTTCTCAGGCAACGATAATATTCGGAATAAGCAAGACGAGCAGAATAATTCGATCGAGATGAATTTCGATCCTTCATCTCACGCAGACAGAATAATGAATTTACTTACAATGTAAAAGTATCGGAAACCTTTTCAGCCGAACGTATATTTATCGCAAAAAGACGAGATGCATCCTTTTCGTGAAACAAGCTCGCCGAAAAACAAATTACATCGGGCAAACTGGTGAGATATTGCGGAGCGAATCGGACCGTCGTGTCAGAATAAGATCGTACGCTTCTCTTCCGAGGCGAAACAATAGCGTGGCAGGGTTCGAGGCGCGGTTTCGTTCCTTGTGTGTCTCCGTGACCGAGGAATAGAGCAGGGAGCGTCATTAGGAAGTCGACTTGACTAATTAAGCTTTAATTGAATGCAAAGACTCGGAGAGTGGCGCGGCCGAAGGAAACCGCTCCGGAGCTCGATAGAAAAAGAAGGAACTCGGTAAACGTAGAAAGAGAGACGAGAACGCAGAAACGTGGAAGAAAGAGTTCGGTTGCACGCAGCTAGGCATACGTACGCCGGTGTACGATCGGTGGCCTCTCTGCTCGCGGAAACAAGACGAATGGCAATTTTCTTAATTACCATGCTAATTGTCGTAATTACGGCCCGTATTATGGTAATGAGATGTGACAGGAAGAAACACCGGCGGCAAGCTTCCTCTCCCGTATCCTTCGATACGTCGGTTTCTGCTCGCCGCGATGCGCAGAAACGCGCACACGAACAATCCTTCGTCGAAATTGCCCGTGCACATGCACGCACGCACGCACGTGCTCTCTTACCTGAACTTCCTGTTATCATGGCTGGCCGCAGTGGCGGATATGGCACACACCTTGCCGCATCAGATACCGAAGATTATCGGTCGTGGTTACGTCGAAGACGGAGTCTCGTTGTCGATAGCGGGCTCGAACGTTTGCACCGTTACGTTCCGGATAAATTGAAAATTAGCCGTTCGACGATTATCCCGAAAGATAAGATCTTTGGAGGCAGAAGCGACGAACAATCGAAGGGATCGTTTCGGCCTCGGCGTTTCGATTAATACCGCGTTTCGTTTTCCAGACGAGATATCCAGACGATTATCGCGTACGCTTGTTATCGCGAAGGGGCACCTTTAAATTTATCGGTGATGATCGTAGTAAGTTCGTCAATAAGCGCGTTTCAACGTCGATGGTTTTTTAAAGTCCGGTCGAAGAGGATAGGACGTTGTAATATTACAAAGATGGCGAAAGAAAGAAAGGCGAAGGAATAGTACGCGTGGAAAGTAACGAGAAGTCCAGCACGATGGGTAGCCAGGTGTACGAGGTCAGTGAGCAGCGGCCGATCGTTTATGCACAGTGGCTTCTTTGCTGACAATAAAATTGCGGCAAGTGTGTCCGTTGTGACTTGCTGTGTGGGCCGCGATGCCGTATATTCAACGCGACACTCGCCATTAAGCGTACAGCCCAATACGCATTCATATGACGCGTTCGCGATGACGGATGGAAGAAGAGTAGGGATGCCATCCTGGTTTCGTTGGTCTAATATGCGTTTTATTAACCCCTTGCCTTATGATATCAAGTCACACTCACGCCATTGATTCAGAACTAGATATATCGAGTGTCTCGAAGCTCGTTTCTAACTGCAACTTTAACTTCAACGTATAAGAGTATCAATTACCGAATACAAGTCACGTATACGATGTCTCAATGTTTCTCTTCAGGTATACAGGTAGTATCTATGCTAGAAATTTTATACATTTACAACAGTAAGTACGGTATTGACTGGAATCATTTTTATGCAGCATACGGTACGTCTTAATTTCGTTCTGACACGAAGGACTAAATAGCTAACATATAAGAGAACGGTTTGATCTTAAACTTTCGGTCGACCGAGATATTGATCTCGAACCGAGTTTGTAGAAACAAATTCCACGAGATGACAAAAGGCGAACTGTAACCACGGTTGGTTTGGTAGGTACATGAAAATGTCACGAAGTCACGTGTAGCGGCGCGTTCCACGCTTTCGATAACAACAGAAAGAAGCGAGGTATTGTACCTTTTTGCGATGGTGAAATTGGCCGTGCGGAACTCCAGAAGCAAAGGCAAAGAGATACGGCGCGCAGGCCAGCTGGCCTCGTTTCACATTCCGCGAACGTAGCAACCCCAAATTACCCTATTCTATGCCCTGTGTCCAGGTTGCACTCTCTGACTCTGCAAAGCGTTTTCGTCGCCGTGTACCGTCTTTCCTTAAAACGTGCACATCACCCCCGCGAACGTGCCACCCACACGAAAGCAAGGCTAAACAAATTTACGGTACAGGATTCAAATACCGTTTTTGAATTACATCTGTTATTTTATCATTCTACATCAACTCGGCGGTGTCTCGTTATTCCACAAACTTGAGGGAGCAAGCCCATTAACCCATTAACCTATTCAGAATTTGTAATTTCTTTTTGGTCGCTTCGCATTATCGAATCCTACGGAATTCATATTCTAATTATGAAAAGGAATTCCAGGAATTTACTCGGTATCCTCTTTGTTACTGTTTCGATTAGATCATACAGCTGTATGAAATTCGAAGCAATTGAAATATTTTATAGCGCTATAATATCCCTCTTCGAAGCGTAGACGAGTCTCGAGTAAAAATACGTAATAACTTGTGAGTGTTTATCAAGAATTCTAAATTACTAAATCTAGATCTGCGCGTCCTAAAGACTTGAAATGGGAAGAGTAATAATGCGAGAGACCTCGATGTGTCTATTCAGGTACCGAGAAGTGGCTCAATTGATGTTTGTTTAAAGTGTTTAGGCTTCATTAGGGTCAGGTTTACATAAGAGAAAATTTCACCGATTTGTTTGCCAGTTATGTGTTTGTATGTAATATCGTTCAGATGGATCGTACGTCTGATCCATGGCAGGCATCGTACGGTAGCGTAGACAATTCCGCGATTAGGTACGAGGTACGTGTCAGGTAACGACGCCGCCAGGTGAATACACTCTGTTATAGCTACGCGTGTAGCTGTCTCTCGTAGGAAGCCACCGAGAGATTTCGTTGCCGATATACAAGCGTACATGCAAACTTACACAAAGAGCCGTAACCCGTGTACGGACGATGCGAGAATTTCTGAGAATGCTCGCTCGCATGCAAACGCGCATCGCCCCGTTCTCGCAATTTCTTCGACTCTGCGAGCTCTCTAGCTGCGAAACGAGTCTGGCCACGTCTGGCAACGTTCCTAAAACTCCTTCAAGAACATACGGCATAATATTCCTCTCTTACCGATGAATTCCTTCGAGATCTCGTCTCGTTCGAGAGATCCTTTCCCTGAACTTAATTCCCCCGTCGAAACGAAACTACTGTTTCTGCCACGATTTTACTTCCATACGGATGAGAAAGAGATAGAAAATAAAACAAGAAAACCAAGAAAACTAACAAGTACACGTTCAATGATGCTCGTGCGGTTGTAAAACAGCCTCGCTAGGTTTTTTATTGTTGCTGCAATTAGCGATATAATGAAGTCAATTCGTTTAATTTGTTGGGATGTTTCCAGAAATAGGGGGCAATAATTTGTTCTTCGCATGGTCGGCATCGAGCCGCCGGCAGAAAGGATAGCCAATTTGTGTTTAATTATTTAAATAAATGTATACCATGACGCAGAGGACGTTCGTTACCAGGCAAATGAGCGAAACGGTAACACGCGATGCTTGGCCTGGCGATTCTTTATGTAACCAGTGCACCGCTTGCGAAGAGTATAGCCTATTAGCATCGCTCATGATCCTACCGATAGTAAGAGGGTTTTCTTGGAAATCTCGTCCCCTCCCCCTGTTTTATCCTCTGTTACCCACACCCTGGCTTCCCCCCTTGTTTTCCACTCGTTTCACGTTTTCTTCGTTTTCTATCTCGTACGAGCGAGAAATGCTCTCTGCTTGGTTTAAACGCGGACTGCCCAGTTTTGCGCTCGACGAATCGTCTTCGAGCGACGGGCTCATTCCTCGCAATCGTCTACCCCCGAGATTATGCAAAGTACGAATCCAATTACATTTCTACAAACATTAAGCGTCATTAACACTCAGTTAATCGAATATATCTGCATAATAGATCTACTAACGAGCCATGATTCCAGAAACCATGAAGGATAAAACGATATCACGTGGGTTCGAACAACGATCCGCCATGAATCGTCAAACGCAATTAGCCGGAAATAAATGATTGACTCGGAGACTAGAAATATAGAAGCAAGTCGAGATCAATTACGTTCTCTCGTACGTTGTTGTTCTACGTGGAATTTCGATAACGATTCCAATTCACGATAATGTCTCTCGCATTCCCAACAGTCATGTAACATAACATAGCTGCTTACAGCAATAGGATTCGGTTCTATATGCACTCGCGTATTCAAATCACTTTCAATACAAAATTTTCGCTTAGTATTTCACTGCTGTTCACAAGACACGATATTACATATTTTGTATTTACAGAGTACTCGAATAATGCAAGCTGGTGTCGAATTCCAAGATGTACTCGTATGGTTTGAGTATTCGCTTGTAAGTGCTTTGATGATGAAGCACTTCATTCGAAGCAATCGAATCAAACCTCAAGAAACTATGTACGTAGTTACTAGAGATATCATGTACAATGTATAGAAAGTATTTTTGTGCTTGAATGCAATGCTATAAACGGAAAGATATCATACAAGATTATATCTGAACGCTTACATTTCTCAAAGTGATTAGCAAGCCTTCCAAACCTATCTCGACTTGAACTATCTGAATTTGAAAATATCTGCAGTTTATTTGTTTTCTTTCTTTTTTCTCTGCCTAACGTCAAACGAATTTTAAGACTATTTAACCTGCTTCCCCATACAAAGAACACTAATATTACGGATATCTCTTACTTGAAAAGTCGCTCCACGTAAGGCCCACAAATTTCACCAAGTTTTCAGCAACAAAAAACCCCGCGAGTGAAGCGGATACCGGTCTTCCAGCGATCTGATAGGCTTCCTTATCGCGTGTGCGCATCGGCTCGAACGTACACCACCCGACAAAAAAAAAAAAGACTGCTCGGTTCGGTGTCGCGCGTAGTCGCGAGAAAGTTTTCACAGCGGCTGACGGAATTCCAGTCGGTGACACCTGGGAACGCATCCGGGCGCACTAATGCGTCGATTGATCTAAAAATGCATGCCCCAGCGTCGACGTCGCGACGACAACACGAGATATATTCTATACGCCGCGCGTATTGCATCGGTCCTACGATCACTATGCGTAATAAAACGTTGCCGAGGTTTCGATCTAGAAATGCCACCCGGCGTACGGATGATGCAAATGAAAGCTGAAAGTCGTTTCCTAACGTCGCCGGTCGCGTCGCATGCCAAGCACGGACGCGGTATCGCGTATGGTAATCGGCGATGGTATTTCTCAAGGTGGGATCGAACCGTGTTCGCTGTAAGGTGTTCGCTCGTCGAGTACGATGCATCGAATACGAGCGTGTTTATTGACGCTTTCTTTGAGGACGAGTTCCTAGAAATGACTCGATAGTTGTGTAAGGCTCAAAGTCGAAGTTCACCGTTCGAATCGAGCGGTTTCTAATAGAGAAATTTCTTTTACCTCGATACCAAAGCGACTAAACAAATCCGGTTCGATAAACGACAACGATCTGATTGTCTGATTATCGCGTTACGATTGTTGGGCTGTTGGTTTGGTGCTGTTGTTTTCTTGAATGCCGAGTGGTGCGTTCGGTCGGTCGGTCGGGTTCATTTAAATTTAATTTTCCAACAAGGATATAATTAATATAATTAATATAATTCTTCTCTATTAGATCACGATAGATAAGGCTGCCGGTTCATGAATAAAAGTGTTCGTATAATTTCTGTTCATAAACACAAATTAGCGGAGAAACGTGGAATGCCGGTTAGGCGATTGTGTGCTCGCACGTATCTACGCACGTACACACATGCGCGCACGATATTCCGTGCGCTCATTAAAATATCTTCGGCATAATTCTTTCTTCGTTGGCACGATTCCTGGAGAGGAGGTTATTATACAATTAAAGGCGTATATGAAACAAAGTATGACTTATATGAGCCGCGGACGCCGCTTAAGTGGCAGTCATTTTGTTGCAAACCCTCTCCCCCCGATTCGTATTGTGCTACATTATTTCATGAGAATAAACGTAAAAAGGAACGGAATGACTTATTAAGTGTGAAAAAGGCGGAAGGCGACGTGTTCGGGAAAAATAAGACGATTACGCTAGCCTTTCCACGATTCACCCTTCCCGTTCGGTTGCATTGCAACGCATGTTTGCGCGTAAACATGCTGCGTTATGGTTAATCTGTGTGAACGGTTCCAAGCTAATAAAAGAAGCAGAAGAAACAAAATTAAACGTGAAAAAGGAGAAGAGACATTATTATGTCTTCTTTACCGCTTTATCCATGATTTTTCATTGAACATAAAGTGAATTGATATCCATTAAATTCAAATTCATAGAGAACAACTTTTAGATACGAATACACACACGCGCGCGCGCGCGAATGTATGACGTTTTCCATATATAATTCCACATTATTTCATATATTATTTTCCATATGTAACTTAGATTTTAGTTAGCATATCAAACAATGTATCTCCCTTTTAAAATATTAATTAGCTATCGAGATAAGATATACTATGTGCGTCTAATTCAAAGCTCATCTGTGTATATTCTTCACCGGAACGGGATAAGATACACAAAGAATATCTGCGTGTTTAATTCGCGCGTCCTTTTCCCTCGTCTTCTACATCTAATTACCAGAGTTCGATATTGTGTTATACAACAAGGAGGCGCATTCCGGATACGAGATACGTATTTTCAATTTGCTAAATTAACCGTGCGAAGAAAAAGGTCGATGTGTATACATTGGCTCGTCGGTCGCGTGATATGGAATAAAATTAGTAAATATACATTTTAATCTCGCGTCGACTTTCACGTCGACGATCCAGGAGAAAGAATAAAGGAGACGAAAGAGCGAGTGAGTAAGAGACATGTACAGAGATGGGATCGCGAGGCGAATAATCAAGAAAGAAACAGTCGGGAGAGAATCGCGCTAATCCATATGATAATTATTATTATTATTATCGTTAGTATTACCATCGTACCGATTCTTCGTGCTTTCGCACCGTCATTATCCGCATGAACCGAACAAGACAAACAGTTGTTCGTTCTTGCGTGAACCACAAGCGGAGATCGGCAACGCGGAGGAATTATGTCTGCGGCATCTTTGCGTGACGCATAATGAATTACACTTTTCCTGGATGATACGCAAACACCCATTTATCCGTCATTTACATAATACGACACACGACGCGCCACCGATTCCCTTCCTATTAAATTTAACGACCTTCTCGGGCAACAAGTTCGAGCATATCGTTATCACGGATTTGATCAAGTTATTTCCTTTCATCGATATTTTCGAACGGAAGTTGTGTTTATAGATTAAAAATTTGATAAAATCTTAAGTATTGTTAGATTATTCTGCGAGTTTGACTTTCGAGGTGCTCGTGTATTACCGATGAACTACCATCAGATAGTTTATTCTCGTCTAATATACATCTGAAAAGACGCGTTATGTATGAGCATATTGGGAATGTTCGTGAATTTATAGAAAACTCGAAAGATGCATAATATGCAAAAACCGTATAAAACATTCAAGATAAAATACTCGTTAGAATATTTTAATAGGTGAAACCAATCCCTGGCCAGCCTTTATTTCTTTATCTACAGTCATAGAAATATGGATTTGCATAACGATTCACAGCATACTTATGACATAACCTATGCTTTCATTCCGTTAAAAGCCCTCCGTGCTTTCTGTTCCTAACCCCGGACACCGAAGAACATTTACCTTTTCCCAAAGAATATACATCTTGCGCTGTTCTAAAACACGAACGTTAATGCGCGTCATTTATGAAATACGGTGTACGCTCATAAACAACGCGGTGGCATTAGCAATGTGGCGAGATACCGTCAGATTGTTGGCGTTCCGGCGATTAGGATGCTCAAGTTCGCGGCGGTATTATCCGCGTGAAAATCGCGATTCGTCAGCAGGTGCACGCTGCGAGAAGCGAATCGCAAGAAAAAGGCCGCGACGAGTTCGAAATCGCGGTCGGTCACATCAAAGTGCGATTCCGTGTACGGACGGTGAAATATCGGCGATTCGTGACCGCGTCTCCATGCTTTCGCGCCTCTCTACATAAAATTCAATTTATTTATTCATTCCGGCTTTGCTCATGATTATGAACACGTTCGACGGAACGAGGAAAAACCGCGTCGAAGCACTTTCATTTTTTCCGCCGCTTTCCCCGCTTGGGAAAGCCTCGCTCGTTCTTCGTTTTTTCACCTTCTGTCTTTCTCTCTCTCTCTCTCTCTCTCTTGCTTCGTTTTATTTAATTTGCGTACAA
Source organism: Bombus vosnesenskii (assembly GCF_011952255.1). Taxonomy (NCBI): domain Eukaryota; kingdom Metazoa; phylum Arthropoda; class Insecta; order Hymenoptera; family Apidae; genus Bombus; species Bombus vosnesenskii. The sequence goes on from NW_022882937.1 coordinate 453,571, forward strand.
CAGTTTGCCTTTCATCGTTTCGTTGCCGTGGTTCGTCTCGTTTTCGCGATTACGACCTAGAAATGATCGAAAGTCGTCGAATTAAAACGAAGGTTTTCTAGAATCGTTATGTAATGACCATTTTCACTCGGTCGCTCTCTTATCGAAGCTTCGATGCGCGAAACGTTTCGCCGTTTAAATCTCGTTATATACTTTGTATCGTTTTCACGGAAAACGTTTGATCGAATTAATAACATGGTTTCGATATAAAGCTAGACTCTTTATAAATTCGAGACTGAAGGTAAGGGTTCTCGATGTACGTACACAACTATAATCCACTGACATCGTAACAAGCGTCAAGTTCCACGTGTTAAATTAATAGGCGATGAGGCCTGAAATTACATTCGAAGTTTCCTGCCTGCGCCAAAAATACATCGTCGTTGAATCGATAGAGACGATAGAGAGGGAGAGAAAGAGAGAGAGAAAAAAGAGAGGGAGAGTGGGAGAGAGAGAGGAAGAAAGATTGCATCGATCGTGCGTGAATGCGTGATCGATCGTCAAGCCATCGATCGCAGTCACCAAGCGATGATCGCTCCTCCCGGTTTTTCAACGAATTACGCCTTGAATGCATAATAATATATTTGCGTCGCGGCTTCCAGCGAAAGGGCTCATTTCCATTCAGGCGCCGCCGAAGACATTTAGGCGGATTTGCATGCACAACGTTCAGTTTCGACGAGGACTAAAATAAACGCGCGCGAGCTGCTGTCTGCCTATCGTGACGATCGATCGAGTCGCGAAACTTTCTTCCAGGAACAAAAAATTGCCCAACGTTTCGCCACTTCTATATGCTGCAACGATGTTGTAAATCAAACACTTCGTAGGATAAAGTAGGGTTATTTGAGTCAGCGAGAAAGTATTATATAAATTAAACAATTAGATAACCTGCAGAAATAAAGTGATATACACACCGTGTCGAACGACGAACCTCAGTTCTCCACAAATTATGACAAGATTTTATGAGAAGTCAGAATAGCGTCATTCGTGTCCTTAGGACATGGTAGAATTAGGATTCTAAAGTAATGGGACGAATAGGAAGCTGAAGAGCCAGCAACGTGGTCGAGATGGCCGGAGGCGTCGCGATACCGGCGTCGGAAGCCTCGACGAATAAAACCGTATTATTAGAGCTCGATGAAGCAACGGGGAACCACCCGCAACCGGCTTCCAGAGACTCCGATTAATCGAGATCCACATCTCCCATAGACTCCTATCCAAGACTCTCATAAACATCCTAGAGAAGCACCTCTCGCGGCGCCGGATCTCTGTTATTAAACGCATATCAATCAGATGGCGTGAGAGGAAGAGGGAGCGAGCGAACGAAAGAGAGAGAGAGAGACAGAGCAAAATTCTAGAGCGAGGAGTTTGATGCGCTTTTAAATGCGCCCTACTTGATTTATCGACCTCTTCCTTCGATTTCATGCGCAGACAATATCCTTGGACATCGAAATCGCTCCATTAATTGCTTCTCCAACGAGCACTGCTTCGGGATCCTTGGATCTTTCGAATATCATAAAGCAGTGACAAAACTATTATAATATTATACTGACGTTAAATTAAATTAAACATCATTCTGATCGTTCGCGCAACGTAACATGGACATTTGTTAATTGGCACAGTTTAAAAGGAAATTTGGAAATTTCGCAAATGTGATAATTTGGAAGTTTCCACTTTGAAAATTTTCGTTTCGTAAATTTGCGAATTCCTGTTCTCAAAATTTTCAAATCAGAGAACTTTCGCTTTGGAAGTTTTTAGACACGAGGGCTTTTGCTTTACAAATTTCAAGATTTGAAAATCGCAGGCTCGAGACTTCGATGTCAGACAACGTTGATGTAGAAGTTTCCAGCCAGAGATCACCGATAGAAGGAAAATAAGCGACGGTTAGCTGTAATTGCCCAATCGATGGGTCGCCGTGGTATCGTGCACGTACATCTCGTCACGAAAGCACGAGTGTTGTGCGGTCAACGATCGTGTAGTAAGTCGTTTGCATGAACAACGCGGTAATTAAGCGCAGCCGCTAATTACCGTTTTTTCAAAGTTTCCACGTGGCCGATGTATTTACCAAACCGATATCTCGTCGGATGCCGGCTGTCATCGGAAATTGTTGTTCGAGATACGACCGCTCGCGGCGCATATAATACGCCCGCTAACCCCGCGACAGCGACGTCACGCGAAACCATCTACGTTGTCATTAATCATTATTGCACCGACAATGAATGCGTTGTTACAAGAGGGTCAATCTAGTCATTGAATTTCTTGGAGCTGTGTTTATCGATGCTCCTCCTTTATTTCCATTCTGTCTATTAAAATGACACAGTGACGTCAATTACTTGCCTTATGATTTATTTTACGACGACAGGCGGTCAAGTTGATTATGTATTTACTTTCATTACAATATTATTGATATGGAAATCTCTGACATATATTTGACAGATTAGACCAGATGTGTTCTTTAAGATATCAATGAAAAGTCAATGAAAATTTATTTCAAATATAATTCTTAGTTTTAGTACTTTAACCATAGGCTGTAACTCTGCGAATCGATAAAAACTGTTCATTTTTAACGATTAGCCTACCAACGTGATTCTTCCTTCCTACTCATATTCAAAATATAGTTAACTTCCTCTCTTCCGTCATAAAAAAGGGATATATAACATTTTAACAATCTTAAAAAGATGTCAAAGCATTATTCCTCAGAATCTTCACGATTATGTAACTCCCCCAACGTAAAACCACTGACCTAATTTCACCTAACCCCCTTCTTCGAAACCTAAATTTTCGCGAAAAGAGACCATATCGACACATTGATCGAGGTTCCACGTTGAGAGACGCCTGACGGTAGACCAAAAAGGAATTTCACGGGGCAACATCTGGCTGGCGACGCGGTAGGACAGATCCTTTAGGACGAAGGTACATGCGGCTGGTGTCCTAGAGAGAACAGAGACAGGCGCGTCGTGTGGCAGGGATCGTTATCAGATTCGATGCAGCTTCCTGATAGTTAATTAACGAGTTCATTATGCACCCTTGCCCTCCGCCGGGGCCCGCTTCTTTTCAAGGTACCGTGCAAGCCAGCCGAGGATCGAGCCGAAGTGAGGCATTACGGAGATCCCCGGTAGATAGGAACGGACCCGGTGGGTGGCGCTATTTTATTGCATCACGACTCCAACGAGGACCCCGCGCCGCTGCACTGGACCCGCCGATGCACTTTCAGAACTTTCACAGACGCTCGTGAATCTTCGCTGGTTTACTCTGCTGCGCCCCACGACCCCTCTTTTCAATACAGGCCGCACGTTCTTGCTGAGACAATACCGTGGTTCATTGAGTCTGAGAATTAAATTAGGGGTGTGGATGGCAAACAGGAAACGCGGAGAAGTCATTGAGCGATCTTCTCGAGCGGGGGAATGTTAGGCCAGGCGTAACAAAATTTAAAGAATAAGATAGCATAGAGACAGACTCGATGTAGAGGTTTCCAATTGTATCCTGTCGGAAGAGATATCCCAATGTTCCACAAGTACTATAGTTAGCTTCGTCCAAAGCGAAAAGATATATTAAGCGGTTTAATGGTTGCGAAGCTTTTCGTTGGGACCCTCAAACTTAGCCATAGACCGAGCTTCAATTCTGATAATTGCCCTGGTCCATAGATCTTAATGAAAATTAGCGTTGGCGGTGTTCGATAGAACGATCGTTATATGAGTGGTCGTTGGTAAAACATCGAAACGTTCTAGAATCCTTCGTAACAATTTGCTAAACCTCAGAGCCATAAGAATGCACTTCATAGACTCCAAATTACTCGTCGAACACTTGCACCCCATTTTTACAAGCTTTCAAAAGGATACACGCCATTTAACAATGATTTTACTATCTCCTAAATCGCTACACTCATCCACTTCGTTTCGAAGATTGTTCCACGGGCAGAACGAAACGAAGCCGCCCTTTTCGTTCGATACAAACCACCGCCGTAAAATCTGTCAGTCTTAAGATTTAGTTAGACGATCCGTGGAAGGGCGAAACGGTACGATTAACGCGCTGTTTGCGCATACCTAACCAAGCCCAGGGAACCCAGTTCGGTAATCACTTTGCGTTAAAGACGCGCTAAAGCCTCCGGTCGACCTTCGAATTTCTAACATTCTGCATCCCTCTGCGGCTCAACTGTTCCTCCGGGCGACTCCTGATCTTCCGCCTCTATTTAATTTCCTGGAAAACGCTACGCCAATATCTGGCTTGCGGAGGCATCAATCACCCCACCTGACATGGAAGCTGTAATTTGGCTAACCCGCTACGAAGCCCTTCTCTCGCCCTTTTACCAAAGTCCTTCGCACCCTGCCACCGAGTCGTCGCGTCCACTCGCTTGCGACCCCTCCACGATGCAACATGCATATTTCCTTCGTGAGCTCAAGAAAGATATTATCAGTGGCTGCTGAATATGTACTTCGATCTTCTTCCATATTTCTGCGCCACTTCTTTTCGGATTATTTCAAATAAAGGAACATTAATAAAAAAAATTAGTTTTTCGTTGGTTCGCTCAAATTACTAGAAAGAGTCTTCTTATTGCGACAGCCTCTTTATGTGTAATATCAAGAGAATATCGATCTTGGTATGCACGCGTCTCTATATTTCTTTTAACAACTTTGTTAGTATCGCATTTAAATACTATTTAATTAACTCCGACTATGTTAAGATGTTATAAGACGTAAATATATAGAGCGTGATAAAAAAAACATCTTATTAGAAAATAAGGGTATACAGAAATATTTCTCGTAGCCACTGTATACGACAAAGAAACGAGAACCAGAGGAAGAAATAACAATGGGACCACACGTGTGCACCGGGGGCCTAGCCTCGAAATCGTCCGAGCAGTTTGTCGGCGCAAATTTCTCCGCGCTGGAGATTCCCGGTCAAGGAAGCGGCACAGTCTGGTTCCAGTGATTATAGGGGTGGCGCTAGAAACCTCTGAATGATTTACATCCCGACGAGGCTCAGGCTCGTCGTGGCCTAGTCCACTTCTAAATCTCTCTGTCTCGTCCTAAATATCGCTGCTCGGGTAGGAACGGCTAGACGCGACCCGTCCCTCCTGGCAACATTCAAATACGCATCCCGCCATTCATAAATTCGTCAGCATATACACACGAAATTACCGACGCGCCCCGACGGAACCGCGTTCGAGGGCCTCTTCTCACGAACCGTGTCCGCGAACAAAAGAAAACTGCGACGAGGATCATAGAATAAGGCGCGACGACCATTCGGAAACAGAAATTTAGTAAATTTGTTTCGGGAACCGAATACTTTGTAATATAACAGAGGAAACAGAGAACGTTCTATTCTCTACGGCCACTAGATTGGGGTTAGGTTGGGTAATCTCGTCGTCAATTTGGAACTTTCTCTCTGCAATGACATTTATAGAAGGTTTAACAAGTATTATCGTCCAGTAATAATACCGTCTAATATTATTTGTAGCTACCGCGGAAGAACAATTTTTCTACTTGTTACCTAATATTAAATGATATAATAAAGCTTAGATCAAAAGTCGATAAAAAATGAATGTATTAGCATGAAATTTTATTTATGCTAGCTTTCCTTCTAACGGTAGCTTTTAAGGTTTAAACCTGGACGAACTTCAAAGAAAAGAATTTCTAGCCGTAATGTTAATAAACGTGTTAATAAAATTCTTCGAAGAGGCTGTTTAACGAAGACTGACCCAGATACCTTGAATAAGGAGCAGAGATCCCATGGATGATGCCGTGTCGCGCCAGCGATTCTGGAAGAGAACGGTCACGCCATGACTTACGCGGCTCGTAAAAGCCGCTGGAGGTTCCACGAACACCTGGACGGGGTCGAGCAGCGTTTTTTTCAACCGGTGCACGAACTGGAACAGTTTGCAGGGGAAACGATTCAGTCACGTAAATATCGCTGAAAACCGTACGATCGTCTAACAAGATTCCCGTGGAATGTAGTCAGGTCGAAACTGGGGTATTCTTGTGTACTTTTCGAACTCTTCAAATTCTCGTCCTTAACTTAGTTGCAAATATATAGAATCTTGTACTTTAAAATTCATGTAATACCATTAAAAACTATGCTACGCGAAAGATACAGTTTCCTGCACAAAAATGAAGTTGCAAAAGAAAGTCGCTTGCCAATTATCAGAAAGACTGACCTACAACACTTTAACATTTCAGCAAGTCCGGCATTTCTTATCGACCAATGAATCTCGTAAGATTTTTACGTTGGTACGTTTCGTAGATCCTGCAGTTGTATATAACGACTCGAAAGTGAATTCTTTAATCGGGAAACACGTGCAGGTGTAAACTGTGCACGTTCAAGGTTCAACGTGGTTCACCGTAGACAGCTTCGAGGAATCGAGAGGACGGAAAGCATTGTTCACCGCGGTGAACATGCAACCGAATGGGTCGGTGTTACGCGCGACGATGAATGATCTGATCGCTACCCTGTCCAAGGGACCGTGATATCTTGAATCTGGCGTAGCAGATCCAGGGTTATTATCGGTCTGAAAGTCGGATGCGCGGATAAAATCACGCGGTTCGTGTCTAGATAACGCATCATCGGTTACCCGTTGCTACATACACTGTAACTATACTCGATCCCTGAGAAATACAAACGACATTGAAGGAACGAGAACCACGATATAGGTACCGGGCTAACACTACCTACTCATCGAGCGATACGATTGATGAGCTTTCTAAAAGCAGCGCCTACGTGTTTCGTATATAGCTTTTTAAGAAATGATTACAAATATCGATGCAAACGTAATGGATATTAAAAAGCGTAGGCAATTTATTCGATTAGCCATTTTCTCTGTAAAAGAAAACTCTATTAGCAACGTTCGTCTTCCTTCCATCTCTGCGAAATATTTTCACAGACGAGTTTCGCGTCGAATTTAATTTCCTCCTCTAATTTCCATGCTACCTTCATTCATTTCCGTAGAAAAAATTATACTGTAACTAACTACAGAGTTAGCGAGTAGGTTCGTTAAGTAGGGGCGATTTCGTTTTTCATACAATTGCTTTCTCATTGACCGTCCTCGACGATCAGGGGTTGTATGAAGAGATCGAATCGAAAGATGCTACGAAGGATTTGCATAAAGATACGTATCTTAACGCGAGGTACGCCTGCAACACGTGTAGCAAGCAGTCGCGCGCACGCCATTATCTCTAATTCGCATGATTCGCGAATTCAAATGATCGCGCGGAACGGAAACGCGCGCCGGTGAAACAAAAGCGCAATAAGCGTCTCGATCGCGGAAGAACGACTGAGCAGCGTTCAATTTGCACCTAATAAAGCGTTGTTTACGCGAGTACAGCAAAAAATCCGGCGAACAGAGAAGAGCCGCTGATTGCTTCCCTTTTCGGGTACGCAGAGACTTTCCACGGCCACTCTCTTACAACTAGCGTGAAATTAATTCGTAAAAGGAGCAGGATCGGCGTGGAATTCGCTCGCACCGTTCCGCGGCCTTTGTGCTGTTCGTTCGTTCGGTTGCATGGCAATCGCGGCTGGTGCTCGACCTATGAAACTCGCGCGGCAACCTCTTGGCTCGTATATACTTGCACGCGCTCGCGAGCTTAGGTCAGCGCCACGACACGCGATGAATATTCGTAACACGCGCTTTCTCGCGCCTGAACGGGCAATAACGCTGTAAGGCGCGTGAGTTTACAATGTAACTATGGCACGTCGATTTGCATGGCTGTAACCGCGCTTCTTTCGTCGCCTCATCGACCAGTTCTTAACGTTCGTGCCCAACCACGTCGAATCTATATATAGGAAGGCGCCTGGAAACCTTAACATTAGCCGGGAAGAAGCTAACCATTAACCGATCTTACCGAACAACAGTTAACAGGCGATGAAACGCTCGATCTACGCAATGCTCAATTTCCTGTCGCGGCGATAACAGGCAGGGAAGCGGAGTCGGAGATCGGGCGCGAGATCGCGCGCACCCGCTCATCCCCTTTCGCGTTTAAGTCGCTTTGGCAAGAGGAAGAGGGGTTCTGGTTTTTCACGCGGCTCGCAAGGGTCATCGTCCACCCGGTATATACACACATCTCGTTGTAATACCGTGCGGCCGCAAGTTGGCTACGTCGGTTCAGAGCACGGAGTAATGCAATAATAGGCGTATACTAATGATACACGGGGGTCTGGCGGCAGCGCGGGGCAGCCGACCAAGAGGATTCAGTCACGTAGTTGCATTAAACTTAATATAAATAATAGCGGTTTGTGGAGCGTTCGAGAAGAGCCACGGCGCTGGTCGGCGTGTACCCACCTATCTCCATCTTCTCATCCGCCACTCCGCGGGACCATAATACACCGGCCTCCACGTCCCTGGACTCGCCTCCACTTAATAAGCGGGATCGTCCTGAATCACCACGGCAGCCGGGCCTCACCTCACCTCGACTCCGATGGGTCGTTACCGTTCCACGTTCCACCTCACCACGTACGCGCGTCCACGGTGTATTATTGGTTTTGGATAGGAATAGAAGATTCGGCTGGAAGAGTAACTTTTTCTACCTATTAGATCCGGTTTATGGACCAGATGAATAGGTATTGTTCCATTTTTATAGTCTCTTCTGTTATCCTTTTTTTTTCCCTAGAAAGATTTTCGAGCATTAAGATTAAACTAGAAATAAGAGAAGTGGTTCTTAAAGATGAATGTTAAAATTCGAAAGCGAAGACGATCGTTAACGATCGATCGCAGGATCGATCCAGTCAAAGGCAAAGTCCCGTGGCAACGGAACTCGCGGACAATCGACGTCGTCCAGCGGGAACAAACATAATTCCTCTCTCATTGTAGTTGCTACACGTCCTGACTTAATAACAAGCCCTCTCTCGCTCGCATCGGAAGGCTACCACGGACTACTACCTCGGAGCCACTCCTCTTCCGAGGCGGCCGGCAACTTTTATCGTTTTCCTGACGGCCCTTCTGAAAAAAACTACAGGCCGGTGAAATGATTTGTATACTCGTGACGATGCCGCGTTTCGTTTTAAGTATACGGGACCGGTGGAACGATTTGTAGAATCTTCGGGAACCTCCGTTTCCAAAATATTCGGGAAGCCGAAGAAAGCGGCTAACGAAGGCCGGATGTTTCCTCGTATCTATTCCCAGAGTGGAAAGCCACGGACGTAGAAAAAGGTTAGCTAGCGGTCGAACAGCTCGAAGCGTCCGACTAGTCCGTCATAATTGGTCGGCGATGCGTACAACATAACACGATAATTATGACGAGACAACGACGTGAAGCAACGCGCCTAATCGGCCTCCCCTTTTCTCCCAGAAATTTGTTTGGGGAAACCATTTTTCACGGACGGACAGTAATAACAGCGCCGATCCCGATTGCGACCCGTGATTATATCGAGCCAAAGCGGGCCCTCTATCTTTCCCCCTTTTATCCCTCTGTCTGCCTCCGCTGCCAGCTCGAAATGCCGTGTAGATTATTTTATTCCGAGGAATCCGAGCGATCTACGCTGGATCGCAGTTTGGACCTCCGATGATTAACTTCTTCGTAACTCGTTTTTTTGACGCTGGATTAATCTTGGATTTTTATTCGTCACAGTCCGACGAGTACGTTCGACCAAAATGTTTCAAGAATACGCCATAATCTTCCTCGTAGCTTGTTGCAAAAATTAAAACAGTGCGTCGATTTATCGCCGCGCAAACTCGCCTCTAATTTACAAGATCGTCGTTATTATTTACATCCGGAGAATCGCCGGCATTAATTCCAGCATTAACGTTCGCTGCCGGTGCGCGCCGCGCATATATCTCTTCACCGTCATTTATTCCTTTATTCCCGGCCGCCTCTATCGGTAATTAAGTTACGTACATTATTTCTACGTGGCTATTCGTTTCTGTCCTGCACCACCCCACCCTCTTCCTCTATGCTCCGGCAGCCGGGGGCGGCCGATAAGAGCACGTCGGCGGATGCGGCCGAACTTAATGAATCGGAAGGAATAACGGCAATCAGCGAAATATAAATGAGGGACAGTAGAAACGATTCTTGGCTTGCACGTCACGCACGCATCGTGACTCACGCCGATCCCGTGCCAACCAACGAATCCGGCTTAATTATGGGAATATCGCGCGCCAGACACCTTTGCCAGACGAGAAGCTAACCCTCTCGAAAAGAACTACCCCCCAAAAAAGAATCTCGACCGAACACAAGGATAAAGGTAATTCCGTTTCGCCATAGTAAAAGCTAGCAAAAAGAAAATGACGTTTTTACGATACAATGAATTTTAATGACAATAAAGGTAGGACACTATTTTATGAAAAGTAGCAGTCGACTGACTTATCCCGCTATGATTCTCGATCCTCCCTACGTGCAACTGAAAACATGATCTATCAAAAATAATTCTAATGGATTGCGTAGTCTGGTAGCACACGACGTCCGAGTTTCTCTTTTGTCGTACCATCTCCATTAAGTCCGTAAGAAATGTCTATATTCTTCACGAGCCGTTCAGCCATATTGGCTGACGTTTCAATACCATCAACTAAAAGCAACAATGATCGTACGAACGTAGTTATACATTTTTCTGAGAGGATCGTCGTCTGTGCAAACGTAGGGGATGTTCGTGAAAAAAGGTCGAAGAGACGCGAAAACCCGAAGGACAATGCCTTCCGCAATAACTCGGCATAGCTGCGAGATGTGTTTTTAATTCCGCATAAGTCCGTACGGTCTAGCGTGACGGGGACTGCAGGTGGTGTGGGTGGGTTTTCTCCGGGGAGAAGACGTTATTAGCGGGGGCATTAATCAGAGCACGCCTAGCCAGGTCCGGATGGCGGAGCTCGTAGCAGGGAACGGGGTTTAAGGGGGAAGAAAGAAAAGGAAAAAGAAAGAGCAAGAGGAGGGGCAGAGAAAGAGGAAAGAGGTGAGACGAGAGGGGTCTTTGAGGCAAGTTGAGATATGAAACGAAGGAAAACTTAGCGAAGGCATCCCCACCCCCGTCGTTCTTCAGAGTGTCGGAGACTCTGCTCGTTTCTATCCTTCTTCCCTTCCTTTCTATCCAACCCTCTCCCTTTCGCTCGTTTCGCCCTCCGTGGTGGAAGGGCAGCGCCTCGACGCGGCTCACAGATGAACCGTTTTAATGAAAAGATGGCGTCACAGCGGGGGTGGAACGGAAGGAACACGGGGCCAAGCGGGATGCCGATGCCCCCGCGTCGCGTCAGGCCGCAAAGTGGGGGAGAGGGTTGCTTTAGCTCGCTCATCAGAAACCACTGCATGAGTCGAGGCTCAAATGAAATTGCCGCTATAAAAATGATGCCCGTGTATATGCCCCGGGTATTAGATAGCAGGGAAAGCCTGCCTCTGTACGCGTCTCTTTGGGATTCCAAAGTCCGGCCGGTGCACCGTATATCCTTTAATAAAAATTGATTTTTCTATACCGAATACAACGTCGTTGCCTCTTGTGTATAAGAATATACTATAATTTCAAGAACGATGGACAAAATTGATTAGGAAAAGGGGGGGGGGATAGTTTCGTTATACAACGAGATTCTTTCTCCAACGTGTGTCAAGGGGGAAGAAAGACATTGACCCGATGGTTGTCCCGTAACATCGGTGGTAACTTGGACCACTCACGCATCCACCTACTGGCAAGTAAATAGGTGGACGTCGGTGGCATACTACGATGACGAGACGGAGGCCGAAAGGAAGGAAGGCAGTACGTTCATTTTTCTTTTACATTCGCAGGCGCGGAAAGAAAAATCACCGGTTCTCATTACGCTCGACACGTAGGCAGCTTTATGAGTCTTTCCCCTCCCCGTGGACGTCCAACCCTGCCGCCGTATCTTCTCCGTTGCATCCCCCACCGCTACGGAAGCGCAGAAGCGGCACAAGAAGAAGATATTATTTATTTCGTAAATTAACTCCGGCCCGTGGCGAACGTGACTGGAAAATCCTTCGTAGCTTCGCGCCCGTACTTTTCCGCTTTTATTAATCGCCGCCATTCGCCTGGCTAAGAACCAGCCGATCCCTTTTTGTCTTGCTCACCCGCCACCCCCCTGCAATCCCCCAGAAAACCCACACCGCCGCGTCGTCCTGACGCGTAATTAGAAGGGCGGACGAGACATCTTGCGACGCGTGCTTGATTGCGGACTGCACATGGTGGAGATATATAAATTCTCTGACTGTTTAAGTTAGGCACAGGATACAGTGTAGGCATAGAGTGGCTGATTTTTAATCGAGAAAGACTTAGGATACGCATAGCTGGTGTATAAAATTAATTTAAGACTAATACACGATAGCGTATTAAATTCCAATATGTGGTACGATTCTCGCGAAATAGATAGCGATTTTATTCCAGGAATACTCTAGACTCTGCGAGACTCTTCTTAAACGAAGAAGAATATAAAGATATAATATCTCTCGTGTTATCATAACTATCTAATCTTTGTCAAAATCTTAACAAATCTAATTATCAACAAGTCAGAGCCGCGATATTTGAATTTAGGAGAGACAACTCTATCGGAGTTTGAGCGAATGCTATTGTAATTTCATATTTGTAGATGATACTCTAATTTGTGACACCAATAAAATAAAGAAGAATGAGAATTTATTTGAGTAACTTATAAACGTTATGACGGTGGTATGTTTCTTTAAAGTATCGATCAGTGGAATTTGTCGCGGAACAAAGACACGAATTAATCGTCTTTCGTCACCAATTCACTTGGTCGGTGTGACACGAGGGGATGACAGTTTTATTTCCGCGCTCGCACGACATTTCGAGATATCCCGTAGCGACACAATGCGACGCGGCTTCTTCTGTTCGGCTTCCTTTTTTTAAGAATCCGCCTCTTTCACGGAACACGTGGCATTCCTTGCAAAGTGCAGCGGCTAGCCGGGATCTGCAAGGTATCCGAGGCAAAATCCAGAGGCGAGTGGAGCAGAAAAGAACTGTCAGACTGTCGTCACCTCCGCGACGGTCTGTCGTTGATTAATGGCAGTAATATTCCTCCGTATACGGGTGACCCAGGCATCGCTGATACGAGTCTCGTTATATATAAACGGCACGCGCGTGTGTTTCATTTTCATGTGTGTGTGTGCGCGCGCGCGCCTGTGTACGTGTCGGATAGCGCGCGACGTTTCTGCTTTTACAGTATCCGGAACCGACGCAGCAAGAACTTCCTATCGTAGAATTAGCGCAGATCTTCGACCTTCCTGGAAACCGTCGCGACTCCGGTAATTTCGCCAGCTTCCAAGCATCGCTCGTTTACTATTTTCTTTGAGGGGATATCGGCTGACAGAATGCAGTGCTTTGGATACGAATTCTCGACTTTCCTCTGCGTTGCAATGGCGAGGAACAGCAATCAGTCGTTGAAAAAAGAAATTTCAGTTACGAACAGTTATTTCAGAATCGAAAAGTTCGTACGACAATTTGAAAATTCGGATTTGAACTTTTGGTAGATTAAGGGCTAGAATAATGATCGTTTGACAATAAAATTAGCGTCGATTTATAAACGAATTAAAAATGGATATAGTTTAAGATGCAAGAATTGTCCTTTGTCGAACGAGACTTGAAATTAGACATCGATAGTCACGCAGCTACTAAATTGATCTTAAATCTTGCAATGACTCAACATTCCTGATACAATACCGGACATCGATCATTGATATTTGAATAACGATACGCGCGTGTCTCCGCTAATAGACGTCTCAAAGTCCCCTAACGAGACTCGTAATTCATTCGCCGTAACAAGACGTTGCTCTCGAAAGGTTAGACTTTTTTTTCGTTTCATCATCGGACGGTCGGAGTAACACGCGTCGAATACAAATCACCCGGGGTTCGTCCTGTGCGCGACTCCCAGGGCAAAACACCGGTCGACTCTCTCAGGAACTTCCAAATCGACTCGTAAATAAATTCTCGGAAAGGGTTTTTGTCGCGCGAGGAGCAGCGCTAAAAAGCATACGCGTCCAGTTTCTTCGGAACGTTCGAGAGCAAAACCTTGCCGAGCAAAACGTCGTCGTTCCCATTTAAGCTACTCGTCGAAGCTGACTCGTCGTCGTCGATCACGCCGGTTCTATTTTTCGATCGATTCGTGCTTACAAAACGTCGATGCTCGATACCAAGACACCCCGTCCAATCAAGCAAGACCTCATGGACACGGGGTGAGTGCCACGATGGAATCCAACAGCCAATAAGCGATGCAATCATGTCACCTCCATCGCAAAGACCAGTCCGCCGGTTAGTCTTGAAAAAAGGACCGAAACGAGCTGCGGCGACTCTGAAGCACACGGACGAGGAAGGTGGTGCCAAGAACTATTCTCATGTCGTTACCCAACCGGGTCATCCCACCTCCGCTTGGATCTCCAGCATGTGGAAAGTCTCAGCCGAGCCTACCACTTTTTTTGCATGTCGATCCGTGGATACCTCGTGAGTTGTCATGGCGTGCGTTGAAATACTTGTTATCGCGTGATTTCCAGTGCTTCGTCGAGGTTACACGATTTTCCATTAAATCTTTAAGCAAAGAATAGGATCTTCATAGGACCCTATGTGTATAATTTGTTCCATTGTTTAACAGAGAATAAAACGAAAATTTTGCAAACAAAGAAACGCCGCATTAAGAAATGAACTTTGCTATTCTTGTACCAAGTTTCATAGAGCGAAATTCCATTGGTATGACGTTAGCAGAAAGATATTTATACTTATGTAGTTACGTTTTCAATGTTCCCTTTGTAACAAGTACCTACCACCCGAGTATCCCGGGTGGTAAATTAATTATGAGGAAACCAATCGCGGAGCTGTTCGTGCGTGCGAGGATCGGTAATCGTTGCCGAGTCTGGTAGCATAAATTTCCGGTGTTGTCAAATAGCAGCGCGAAAAGCGAGAGGTTAGGCGAGGAAGATCTAAGGTGAAGAATCTCGTTGCCGGGGAAAAGGATGATTCCAACATCGTGTTCAGGCAGGCGTGACAGCTCGTTAGCCATAATATTCGATTGGATCTCGATCGATTAGGTATCGGCATCAACATCGTACCTGGTTCTTAGATATATACTCTCTCTCTCTCTCTCTTTCTCTCTTCGCACCCCTCTTCTACACCCCTCCTATCTCTTTTCCATCCATTCTTCCCGGTGTGCTTCTCCTGTTCAGGGTCTGATAAGTGTGGTATAGAACGTCTCTCGATTATTTCATACCTTTATCGCGAAATAATGATAATAAGCTGGAGCTCGGGAGCGAAGCAATGCTCGAGAGAGGCAGAAAGAGGAGGGAAAAGGGGGCCTAGAACGATGGTTAGAGGAAGAGGGACGGCGAACCAGCGAGATAGGTGATCGTCGGTGCAACAACAGATCGTAACGAACTCCGTTTAATTTCGGTAAAAAACCTTTATTACGCCTACAAACCTTCTATCGGTGACCGTGGACGGGCGAAATTGCATCTTCTTTTTCCTCGTTCGTCGGACGATGAAATTCCTTTTCATAAAAACCAACGTAAAACGTGATAACGTTCAATTACGAGCCGAGTAAAAGTTCCTGTGGATATATGAACGTTTTTTGGCATTTTTTTCGCCTGCGTACTTCGACCGGCTGAAACAGGTTTATGAAATTTTTAACGACCCACGCTTTGTTCCCCTTCGTCGATCGAACGATTTCTTTCCACCCTTACGAGTATTCGCGCGATCGGTGACGATTTCCATGCGATCGACCTTGATAAAGAACATCGAAACCGAAAGATCCAAAGGACGAGCGAATTCCGTGATTATCGATAAACTAAATACCAATATGCCTCTCGTGGAAAGTATCGATCATCGCCGGTTACGATACAAATGGTCGGCAAACAAAATAATAAATCAAGATACGGTGAAACAGCGCGTTTCTATATTATCGAACGGAACAAATCTCCCTGTGATTTTCTCGAAATGAAATTCTAGAAAGCCATTGTCGTGGAACGCACATCCTTCGAGTGCCATCGATGACGCGGTGTATAATGGAGAAGCGAAGGAACGCGAGAGTATTCGCGTTTACCGGCGTCCAAAATAAACGATAAATGAAATGAATATTCTCGGAGTCGATGGTAGAGAATATGTTTCCCGGGCCATGCGAGGCTGTCGTGGAATATTATACATGTAGAAAGCCGGTAGACTGACGCGATCTCTATTAACCTCGCGTCGCAGCCACTCTTAACCGTTCCTCTCGGCTGATAGGCTTCAATTCTCTCGTCTGTCGGCTACCGGTCGCTACTACCAGAAGACTCGACGTCATTACGCGCACGTGTAATCCATTCGATCCTCGTTACGACGTTCTCCGTCGCGTTAACACCCGCGTGCTAGCGCCGAGCATCGCGATTACGATAGCTTCGGACGGATTCGAGGTTGCCAGGAGAAGCACCGTTCTTGCCAAACACTTTCCTTCTCGAGATGAACGGTGAAAGTAATGGATTCCCTGTTTGACACGATACTATCGACAGTGATTTGTTTCGTACACGACGATGGGGAAAATTTTCTGCCGATTGAATGCCACGTGTTTAATCACGACATACGAGTAGAACTGATAGGACAGATTTGTATTTTGTTGAGAAATTTAGGGAATTTACAAGAGCGCGTGATACTAGAAACTATAATATCTGCGTTGCATGTTAGAGACACGCGTGACGCGAAAATTGTTTCTCATATTGTATTCACACTGATAAAAAATGCACAGGCAAGCAGACTATTACATAAATCAATTTCGCGAGTATTTATGATCTTCCACTTCGAGAAAGTTTCGAGTTTACTAGAATTGCTGAACGATCGTAGTATCAAAATTTACCGTAATACAAATGGTTAGAGATTTATCTTCGTGAATTTTCAATTGGAGCGATTTTATATTCGACTCACTTAAAATTCTCAATTCGCGATGTTTTACATTTCACATTTTATATTGAAATCCCACTTTTTCGAGTACCGTACTAACTCGATCTTTCTCGACAAAGCACTAACCTCTATCCAAATTACTCTATGTAGATTGCAAAGTGCAGATTAAAAAGCGTCACGCTTGTCACATCGTCGACCGCTCCAACTTAACGCCTGAAATCGCGACCACGACGTTTCATTGGAAAACACAACTCGTTCGTTGGACGAGGCGCGTTAAAGAAGAGCTCGAAGCGGACATAACGGCGTGTCGGTTTTTTCACAGCTTTTTCCGCCGGCGCGCGGCGGCC
The DNA here is from genome assembly GCF_011952255.1 of Bombus vosnesenskii. Classification (NCBI taxonomy): domain Eukaryota; kingdom Metazoa; phylum Arthropoda; class Insecta; order Hymenoptera; family Apidae; genus Bombus; species Bombus vosnesenskii. The sequence goes on from NW_022882937.1 coordinate 470,733, forward strand.
TGGCGAGAGCCCCGCTCAGCCTCCAGGGAGATGCTACTTCCGAGCCAGGCGAAGCGTAATCCGGTACATAAAACAAGAAGGAGCTCCTAGCATTGAACTTTGCCCGCGGGAGCGGCTTGTCAGCGAACGAGCAAGCCAGGTAGACAAGCGTGTGCGTGCATCTGTGCACAGTGGCGCGTGCAATTCTTTCTCGCCGCGTGATCCCTTCTCGACGACGCCGATGCATAACGTCCAACGCGTTACTATCCAACGTGCTCTCACTAAATCACGGATACATTTATGAAGGCGGTAAAACGAGCCGTGTTCTGTTTGAAGGTGTCTTTGTGTGTATCTATGGTGTCTAGAGCAGTTCCTGTCACGCAATCCTAGTGACTTTCCCAGGTCTCGTTGTGAAAATTTGAACCGAGAGTGAAGCGCTGGTTAAGTAGAAGAATAGAGAAGTACTTTGTGGGAGCTGTGTTCGTTTTATGGAGAACTTAAGAGAATGGTTCCGTGTAGAAGGTGTTGAGAAGATTTTGATAGGACCGGATGTCGTTTCGATATCTTCAAGTTAGATCGTTTATTTATTATTTTCTGTTTTGTTCGTCCGGCTTGATTGTTGCCTCAGTTACGTTTTTGCCACGTTCATTTACATCTTGATCTTGCTTCTTTACATCACAGGCTTTTTCCGAGTTTGTTTTCAATTTGATGGTTTACGTCTTACGGCTATTTACACTTCAGGCTCGTTCAACTATATTCTCTGATTCGTTTGTTTATCGTTTGTTCATTGCTATCAGAACCTTCGAAATTTCAAAGTATCGGCGACAACTCTGTAAAAAACTATCGCTTGTCTATATAAAATAACGCTAGAATGGGCTATGTTTGTCCTAAACGTCGCTCTGCATCGGTAGCATATCAGAATGCCTCTTCGATTCTTTCCAAATTAAAAACAGAATTGTTCCACCAACTACTGCCCAATTTCCATAAATATCATGCGAGTTCACCGGTTCCTGAAATAGAATCTCCGAAAGGCCGAACGATTTCACGGTGTTGAACGACGGGCGAGACGCGATCGGTCTTTGAGAGGAATCAACGTTTACGCAAATAACGGAGTCCCGATGTTAATGCGGCTATCTCGTGTACCGGTAATTTAATGGGTTCATCGTCGTTCGGAAATTACACCGTAGAATGATATACCGCCTCTCTACTTTGTTTTTATCCGGACCGTTTACGTAATATCGCTGTTACCACGATCGCCAACGGGAAGAGTGCGTGCTATTCATATTCACCTGTCACGCGATCCGATTTGGGGGCATCAAGAAATCTACATAAACGGGAGAACAACTTCTTCGAGAAGAAATTAAGACCAACGAAACACGAGGGAGGGAGACTAACATCGACGAAACTGAAATGTCTTTGAATTTGATTGTCTGGTTAGGTCCTGCAAAACTCGTTCGAATGAAACTTTCTTTTCTTCGACATTCGTCGTCTCTATGGTTGGAAAGTAGCTTAGGCTTTTAGTCATTCTAATCAATGCTTCTGTGGAACATAAAATTGTTACGAATTTTCATTTCTAGGAACGCGTATGTTTTTCCAGGCAAGAATGTTAGCTGGAATAAATAAGCGTTTGTAAAACGCGTGCGCGCGATAATAAAGACGAAGAATCTAAGAGCAGCAGCGTAAACTCGTCGAGCGCACGACTCGAATGCGACAAGATCGAATCGATTAGTTGCAAGCTTGTATACCAAATAGCTGGTCGGATGGGACGCAGATCTATCAAGAACTTTATTGTGTCAAACGTAGTGCATACGAGAATTTATCCAGTCGGTTTTGTTGCTCGAAAACACGAGTGAACGCCAGCGCCATAAATTTGAATACATTTGATGTGGTGCGCGTCGCGTGAAAGCGAATCAACGGGCTCGAATCGTTGGTGCGTGGAGTTTCGACGACAGAAAGAAGTGAAATGTATTCCGGCGTCTATCCCTGACCGAGCTCGTTAAACGGGGAAGCTTCTTTATGAGCAGAATAAGTTTTATCAGGTTTATAATTTAATAATGAGCGAAGAGAAAGAAGAATAAGACCTTCCCGATACGATGTAAAAATAAAATTAAATTAATTAACAGGCACCCAACGATGCATCGGACATTAAAGTTCATGAAGGTGCATCGCAAATTAAAGTTCATTCGAGTGCATAACACTTCCTCTTAGCACCACGTTAACGTGATATTTATCGGGTGTTCATCTGGCGCATATAAGTATACGACTATCTTGATATCCTCTTTAGCCTGCTTAAAGTAGTAACGCGTAGTTATTGTAATAGCATCGGTTCGATGCTCGACTCGCGCGTCTGCTCGCGCTTCAAATTGAAATTCACGGCAAAAGGTGCGCGGCCGTTCGCTTTTTACCATAAACGATTATAAATAAACATTAACCGCCGCTTACCGAAGAAAAATTCAAAAAAGAGAACGAACCGAGCAAACAACGAAGATGAACCGGCTAGTAGTAATGAGAATTTACAAATTCAAATTTGAATTTTCATAATTCATAATATACACCGCCGTTAAACCGGGTCAACGTTCTTTAAAATGTATTTCAACGATCGTTCGCGTTCTCCCGTTGTCTCGTTGCTCGATCTCATTCGATGCTGTTAATTCGAAGCTTATCGTTCGAAAAAACGATACTCCAGCCACAATGCTCTTGGTAATAGTACCATATTTTCTTCACTGTAAAATTTCAGATTCGAAGGTACGAGGTCTCTGTACCACGCGTTCGAGCCGCGCGTGATATCCGCTATCGTCGCACCTCGCCATGCCGCGCCGCACCGCCCGGCTGAAACCAAGATCCGCGACATTTATTTCCACGGCGGGATAAAGTTCGATATCGTAAATCGACGCGGTTGAAACGAGCCGTCATCGATGCCCGTGGCGTGCAGCGCACCGTACAGCACAGAGATTCACGAATCGGCTGTTTAAATCGGTGTGAACCGAATCGCAGCGAACCGAATGGTGCGCGCGCGAGAGTCGAAGCCGCGTCCCCGTATAAACAGGCTGAGTACGCGGCGTAGCAGGGGAAGAAATCGTGTGAGATCGGGGAGAACGATAAATCGCTCTCTTACCAATAAAGTTCGTTACCTCGGAATACGCAGGCCCCGTGTAACGAAGGAGAAACGTCAAATTAAGTGAATTAGGTGCATAATTGCGATGCGTGCGTTTATCGCGCATCGACAAACATTCGTAATATGCGGTTGCACCTACGGTCGCGCATATATACCACGCTGGAATCAGCACCGACTCCACCAATGGGATTCTCTGCTGCGACTAACATCGTAGAACAATCTGAATCCAATGTATCCACAATGAAATTCTTTTTGCGTTGCGTTCGTCACTGTTGCTATCGCTGTTGGATTTTTCACATTTCAGTTGAAAGATCAGCATTGATATTCGGTTATTTTATCGTAGGATTTTAGAGATATTTTATGGTTAGTTGGCGGAAAAATGCTAGGAACATTCTTCGATTCTGTTCATCTTTGTGAAGTGTCTTTACACACAGCCTTTTGCGAAGCGTTTAGAGAGAATATGACACATAGCGTAAATCTGAGAAAATCGAATAAAGTTCAATTCCACTCCTAAATGTTAAAACACATTTTTTGTACTCGGAAAAGTTTGGAAATTCGTAACAAAGTTGCTCGGATAAACACCATGCCGTGTATCGTTCTCTATAGAGACTTGCCTTCTTTTTTGGAAAGAATGCATTGTTCCGCTTTTTCATTGAACCCCCAAATAATACACTAAAATTTGGAAAATAGCAGCATAGAATCGAATCTAGTAATCGGTAGCTCCTCGGGTAATCACGAGATACTCGTAAGTAACAATTTACTAGACTCGATACTCGATAAATTTGTTTTCACTCGATAATAAAATGATTAGAAAAGGCACGTGGGAAAGACGAGGAAGAAGCTCGAGGCCGAGTTATTTCATAATGCCGGTTATATCGACGCGTCCTGTTGTACGGTCGCGCGCATATCGATTGGCTGTTTCCATTTCTAAAGGCGATCGTTTCCTGAGTTTCACCGTACCGTGCGGTGTATGTCGTGGCACGGCCACGCTCGTTCGCAGCGCACGCCAGACAGGCCGATGAATATCTATGGGGTATGCAAAGTATTTCGTGTTCCCCATAACAAGCACCTCATTGACCCATTGCACGCCTGGTATTACTATTGTCTACACGACGGTGCATGCTATCGGTTTACCCGGTGGGTGGCATCGGAATCTGAGACGGTTACGACTTTCCCCGGCTCGAATACTTCTCCCGATCGATTCTGTCGCGTCGCTCTTCTCGAATATTTCTTTTCCAAGAGAATAGCAATTCCTTGGAATTTCGGCTTCCAATATGGAATATTCAAATTCTGGCTCAAATCTTTCACGATTAATACTATACGATTATAATTATGTGTGTGTATATATATGTAATTTTAAATTTGCTTCATTCGCTGCCTATTGTTTTAATGTACCACTCTGCTCGTTATTACGTATGTACGCTTGCTACCATGTACTCCATTGGTTTCTAATTCTTAAATAAATTTAAAAGATTTTCAATGACAATTCTTATTTTGCTACTCTCTCATCCAAACGAGATTCTATTACGGATTGCTGTTACAGAGAAGAGTCAAAAATCAAGAACCACGAAATGTTCGCAAGAAAGCACGCGAGCCCCTTATCCTTTACCGACAAGCCATCGACAAAGTTACAAAGGGGTAGTAAAAATGGCGAGGCAAAGGGCAGAGAATTTCGAATAGGCGATCGCGATCGATCGCGTCTATCCGCGAACGCGCGTACCGGGTGCGGTCGTGCGATCGTCCGGCGTTGTGTGTAGTCGCGGGTGCGAGGATCTCGATTCAGGGCCCCGATAGGATCTTTCTTGGCTTCGGCCAATTACACCCGCCAGGCGGCGAAGGCATCGAGAGGAATCGAGTCTGCCTGCTCGGGTTAACGTTAGGGGCCTTACGTTGTTCCTGCATACGTTTCGCCTGCACCGTGAACCCACCTCTTCTTCGTCTTCTCTTTATCTCTCTCTTTCTCTCTGGCCACACGTCCTCGTTCCCCGTAACCGATCCTCCTACTCCATTCTGCGTCCCTTTCTTCTCTTTCTTCTCCGTCTTCTTCCTCTTTTTCTTTTACTTGTTCGCGGAGGATCTTATCTACGCGTTACGTTACTCGTTCGCTCCTCGTGCAGGTCGTCCATGTACCTTAAGCAGACCGTTTACTCCCGCTGCGAAACGGTAAGCACCTCGTTGACTGCAATAGCGATTTTAGATCCGCTCGTGCATGCGCTCAAGGCTGGTTGCGGCGAAGCCGAGTCGAGCCGAGCCGAGCCGCGCGCCGCCTGTTTCCCAGCGCCGGCACTGATGCATCTGGAAGCGTATAATGCGACCAGCCGAATGACAGGTAGACGTGAAGTATCCCGGTGGTATCGTCGTGCGTGGCCGCCCTGCACGAGATCCGGACCGATACAGGACCGAGAATTCGAACGAAACCTACGATCGCTTCCAGGTGAATACGGCGCATCGTATAGCGCGTAGAAAGACAGTCATGAAAGGCTTGTTATCCAACCTGATGTTTCGCGACGGTTCATGAAACTGACAAATGTTTCCGTTCGTTCATTTATCATTTTGTATTCAAGGATTTCTTATTCGTCGTAGCCTATGGAACACTTCCACTGCTGTGCATAAGTATCCGGACACTTTGATCGAGTTGTAACGATTTTATTTTTATCGCATACCGACGTTTCAAGCATTAATTTAATCGCGTGATAATATCCTATTATACGCATGACGATTATACAGAATAGAATCACTGCAGCTTCTTTTAATCATCTCGAGAAAAGGATATTCCCTCGACCCATTCGAAACCGATGGAGAAGGGGTCGAGTTAATGAACACCGTACAGTTACACTCATCAACGGGAACGTTCGTCTGCATACGTCATAAATATTTACAGCGCGTTCATATGTAATAATTACACACTTACGCGTTCATACAAAATAATTGCAACGACGCTTCCGTGCGCGCTCGCGCATCCTAGTGCAAAGTATAGCTTAACCCACGACGTCCATACGGAGAAGTACTTAGCATCGAAAAAGAGAATAACAGACTAGAGAAGAGTTATAGAAGGTTTTTATTCATAAAGCAGAACCGAGAGAGATATCAATTGCGAACACCTTTTCACAGTGTGTACGCTGTTTAAATACTTACGTATGCCTGAAGGGCTCGCGTGCGCCACGAAAATTGCGCTTCCTGCTACGTTGGTGCCGATTATCTCACGGGACTCCTTCCTTCCCTTCTCGATCTCCCTTTTCAGTCTCTTTTGCCTTCCCTTCCCTTTTATTTTCTTTTATTTCTTCGTTTTCTTTCATCCAGGCGCTCGCTATTGTATCACGATGCATGTGTAATAGTTACACAATGTTTCGCATTCTTGATACGTGAAGATTCTTTAGATTCTTAGCTGATCAATTAGATTTCCAATTTCTTAGTCACGATAATTTCTTTTTTTACAGATCTCCTATATTTTGATATATATTTGTTATATTATATCATATTTATCACATTGTATTTATATTTGCAACAATAAAAATCGGCCTATTTGAAATTACGTAATCTTATCGTGCAATTTTCTACATTCTAAGGAGAACTCTTCAATTTCAAAGTTTCGCAAGATCTTCCAGCTTCTCGAATTTTGCAATTAAGACATTTACGACGTGCCCTTAATCGCATTTCTAATACGCACCGATCCGCAATCGCTCGGAATCCCTGTTTAATTAATTCAAAACTCCAAGCAGAAGCGAATATCTTTCATCGTTCTCTGTTTCAAGCCCACACGATCACCGTTCAAGCCGAAAGATCTCGCGGATCGTTCACGAAGATATCGTATCGAGATGGTCGGATAAGTGAAATAATTATATATATTGCTATACAATGCGTATAGTTGCTCCGGTACTCGCGTGCGGCCCGAAATTCGTGCTTCCTGACTATGCTAACAATTCATCACTATTGTAGAATACGTAGTTCGCTCGTTACCAGTGGCCCATTGTCTGCGCGTGAGATTATTAGGAAAATATCGTTTTATGTCGATCCCAGACGTCTATCGATAAGCCGTTATTTAAATATTAAATCATATTCTTCGAGACCGTAATCAGTCTTATTCCATTCCATTCTTAAAAGCTATGAACTTCAAGCAGATATCTGAAACTCTAATTATCCTCCAGATTCACGTACTCGCCAAACAGCGATCATAAATCGTAACGTAATATTGACATGCTGCTATTTTCCATATTTAATTAAATACTCGATAATTTTAAATAAAATATCTGTCGAGATTGTCTTCTGATTACATTTATATTGTATTATAAATATAGTATGATTTCATTTTGATTGGTATCGTAAATGATTTTAACGAGTATCAAATTTATTTTCCAAACATAACGTAAATTTATCGGTAACGTTCTAAGCATGCAGCTCCTTATGAACAACATCGTGACGTACAAAAATATCTTACAAATAGACTTCGAAACACTTCATAATACTCATATAATCGACTTTCAATAACTACTATCCTGACTTTGTCGATTAAATCATAGATATCGAATAATCATACGCTTCCAAATGACAAAACCTAGAAAATTCTAACGAACAATCGTCAAAACGATTTTTATCTATCTAAATCGAGGAATCGTCGTGTATTATTTATGATAAGCACGACAAAAATCACGTTTCCATTCTGCCTATGCTAACGACACCAGCGTGAGACAATGCAACCAATCTCCATCCCTTTCTCTCTTCTTCTCTCCCTGTTTCGCGTCGACGTTAACCTTTCCCCGGTTCGGTCGGTGCTGGTGCAGCGACTCGGTCGCGCAAACCGAAGGAACCGAAGGGGGAACATATGGAGCATCGGTGGGCTAGCGTGCGCGTTCGCAATGTATCATGAAACGGGGCGGGAGGGCGAGAAGGTGAAAGAAAAGGAGGAGGTGGAGGGCCGTAACCGCGCTCGTGCGGCGTCTCGTTCGGTGGGGCCCCTCGACTCGCTTCCTATCGGTCCCAGAATCGACTCGCGTAATTGGCCGCCTAAGAACGTACGATATTGCACCATGCAAATGCACGGTGCGCATCCGCCACGCTCGCCCCGGCAAAATAAAACGTCGTCGAGCGACACCCAGCACCCCGACCCGTTCTTAACCGCAACGCACCGGTCGCGTCTCCAGCCTACAGCCTGTTGTTTCGCACGGAAACTTGGTTAGTTGGAACCTGTTAGCCTTATGGCTTCGTGTATTCATCGATAATGTTGGTTTTCGAATTTTTCGACTTAATCTGTTGATCAGAGAGCCGGGCTAGAGGCATTTACGCTCAACATGATCCGTCTTCGCTAATTTCTAAATTTCCAATTATAGAAATTCCTGATTCGGCGACGGTACTGTTAACAAATTAGATTGCTAAGAGCGCGCGTACGGTGTTTTTCGAAATTCAAAGGCTGCTTCGAATTTTATATCTTTTTCGATAAACGATCGAGCGTCGTAGAGAACCGTCGTCCCAGATTGCGATTAAATAGTTTACCAATTTTACGTCGTCTTGCCACAGCGAAAAATGAGTTACCGAGAATTCGAGAAAATTCCCAGTCCTCGAACAATCAAAGAAAAACGCCATATTCGAAAACGTGAAATTCAAGATTCTAAAGACTCGCAAAAGCATCGGACCGCGCAATTGTCGCAAGGCGGCAAAAACTGAAGGCCGAGGCATGAAGTCGTCATTTTTACGATCGTGAAATTTAACGAAGCCTGGGCAGGAGAGCCGCGGCTCATTAGCGGCTCGTAACCGAGCGTGGACGGACGGGCCGCAGAAAATGGGTGACGTTAACGCGGCGTGACAGTATAATTCGCGCGAGGCGAGGGTTACCGTCCCAGCTGGCTCTGGTCGGTGGATCGTCGCGATTCCCGCACCTGTTTAAACGCGAGCTCGTATATTAAAGCGGGAGCTCCGCGTTCTACCTGGCGAAAAAACGATCGCGAACGAGAAGGTAGGACCGTTCACCACCGGATCCGCCCTGTCCACGGAGTTTCTCTTAATTGGTTGCTTTTTATCTGACCCGACTACAAATTGTTCGCGTTGTAGGTATGCGAGCCGTGCTTGCCTGTCCCATCTGACTCTTAGAAGACTTAAAACGGTTGGCTCCCGTGTGATACGGCGGTAGATCGTGGTACGAAGTGGAACGAGGAACGAAACAAACGAAGATGGTGATGAACGAGGGGAAATCGCGACCGCGCCATTTTTCTTCTCGCCTCCCGGTGAACCGCGTGCGCGATTCGTGCCGCGATTATACCGCTTCCGGGAAAAATCTTAATGCCAGGCTGTCCGACCGGTGTCATGAATCCATCGTCGAGACGACGGCTACGCCCGGCTGTCGCGTTACTCTCTTACAGATGGAACTCCGCTTCTAGGGACTATGGACGTTTTAGGCGAGCCGTTTTCAGTGGAACGAATGATTGCGATAAACACAGCGGCCTATATTCTTTGCCCGCCCCGCGTAAAACCGATTCCAAGCATTCTTCTTCCGTCCCTTGATTCGTTCGTTCGTTGGTCGAACCGACGCGATGCTGGATCGCTAGGCTTCTTTTTGAGACGCTGATTCCTTCTACGTTGAGAGATGCACGATAATGTGGCGGCGTTGATTTGCTCTATAAGGTTGCAGAAGCACGTGGCTAGAGGTTAAAGACTTCAGATTGTTCATAGAATATATAGAAAGGTTTTTATACAAGGATCCTGGAAAACAGGGAGGCTATTGTAGAAATAATCATCGTTTATAATCTGTGGTACAACCTAGAGTATACATGGAACTTAAAAATCTGTGACCATTGAAATATTAACAACATCGCATACCAAAATTACGTATCAAGCACAAATTTATTCAAAATCGATTAACTAGAAAATGTCAGGATTGGCGAACGAAAGTCGCTATTTCTCTACTCTTGCAACGTCAATTTCGGAAAATCATTAATAAAAATAATCGCAGCTCGACCGAGCGTACGCAAAAAACCAACGAATGCTGGTTTACGCGCTGGTACCGGAATCGCATTATCGCCGCGCGCGTATCCTCCCCGTGTCTCCCTTCGGCTCATCCTCTTCCTCGCGATCTCGACGACGCAGCCCGGGACCCATCTCGAAGCTGTGTCTCGACGAGAACTAACCGAACAGCGAGTGGTTCCAACGACGACAATTTCGTGTTCTCGGTGCTCTTTGCCGACGCTGCGGAACCGCATTATTCCGCGTACTTTTTCCTCCAGCTGGGATTTACTAAAGCAAGATCGGATTCCACGAATGGATTGGACTGCATTCCGTTCGCACCTGGGTTTCTGGGCTCGTCGCTTCTTCTGCTCTCTCGACAGGCATCTTCGTTCGTCCCTCCTCGCATTCGTAAACCCTTTCCTCCACCATTGCGAAACAGCAGCGCCTTCTGTTCCGTTCGGTCGGGTTCGCCACGCGATTCGTCGCGTCTATGTACTTATAACTAGGTGCTGACGATTCGACCCGGTCGCGATGTATATCGAGATATATCTGGGAAGGCTGTCGACCAGTCCGGGAATTACGAGCGGGCCGATCCTATAACTTTCCGGGAAGGGAATGTATCGCGATCGATCGAGAGTTGCCTCGTAACGCTTCAGCCAGTGATCCGGTGATCGGATACAAGAAATTGATGTACATTTCAAGCAGGCCACGATGTCGCGGTTCCCTGGAGAAAAATCAGAGATTGCGTGCCGTATGACGGTAGGGGCCTGTTGGTTTCTTCCACGATTTACGTCATCGTGGATCAACGAAATCGTACAGTTATTCGATCGGGAGATGATCGAAAGATCAGGACGAATCGGAATAATTCACCAAGTTATGGCGAATAAGAGTCGTGCGAAGAGGAAAATCGAACGGCCCTTGGAATAGGTGTAGCGAGTCGAAGAACTTGGTCAGGCTTTATACGAAGACTTCTATTCAAAGATGTATAGCGAATCGATCGATTTTGGAATAGACGACGCCGCAGGAATGGAATCAAAGAGCGCGGGGATATTACGTAGCGCGCATAAATATGTGAATGCAATTCAAGTAGACAACGAAGCACTCAAAGTTGTCCGGCGGCGAAGCTGCAGCTGCGTTCCCGCCAACTCGATCGCAGTGGTTCACATAAGCTGCTCGCCTTCCTCTCGATACCTAAGGAAACGCCTATCTTCGATTAGATACGTTGAACCTTGAGATCCTTCGATAGACCCAATCTCTTTTAATCGATCTACGAAAATCTCCGAAACCAAATAATCGAACTATTCCCACTTATTTCATTCTCATTACAAATATGCTGCAGTTCATGGTGATACGAAAGAGCAAAGAACTATCTTATCCATTTACTCGATATCTCGCTTCTCGAGTTCTAAAAATAGACGGATCTCTATGGAATCGATCAGATACTATCTACGGATACTGCACCATTGCGATTGAACGATTTATCGAGCACCCGTTCTTCGACCTGAAGTTCCAGCTCGAGTTCCAGTTCCATTTAAATGGCGAAGGGAGAGCGGTGAGTGTCACTGCCGAAGGACAGTTTCTTGCTTACTGGGTGCGCCCGTAAAAACAATCGTATCAACTCAACTCACTCATGGCTGGCCGGTCCAGGCCGGTGCACGCGGCCGAGCCGAGCGAGTTGCAGTTGCAACGACGATCGACGAGGTCCCTGGCTGCATCCTGGGCACATCAGAGTCGACGACGACGCGTCGTCGGGCGGCGCGCGCGGTAAACAGGACGCTCACGGTCAGACATCGACGACACGGCCGCGTCCGTGGATTCGTCGCTATGCCTGGTATTTTCACGAGAAGTCTTTGATTCAGTAGCGGCAGAAATGCCCGTATCGGGTTCGCCTCGCGTAGGTTTTGCCCCCAGCGCGTACCGCCTTCTTCTTTCAGCCTCCACTCTACGCCTCGACGAATCCTCGTGCTTCCACTCTGCAATTGATTTTCACTCGCTTTTGAAGTTGCTGTTGCAGTTTCGCAGCACTTTTGCGCTGTCAATTTGAAGATGTCGAAGAAAATCGTCGGTAGACGATGTTAAAAAGAAATTTCTTAATTTTGCCAACGGAATACGCGATCGTCCTACGATTCTACAAGAACAAAACGAAATTAATTTCGACGGAATTCATCGATCCAATTTCTGTATAACTCAATTATTTCTCGATTCACGAACAATTCCGCGACCCAACTATCCATTTCCATGACCAGCCCTCGAAGCACGTCTACCCTCGCCATATCGACCGATCCCTTTCCCTGTTGCGATCGTCGAAAATCAAAGACACAATCAACGGAAGCGCAGATCCCCTCGACCCGTCGCCTTAGCCAGACCGGTCGCCCTCTTCTTTCGAAAGCCGAATCGAGAATCAGCGCGTATGAATACGTATCAGGTGCACGTTGTTGCGCGGCGTTGCGCGGCCGTACGTGACCACGCATGTGCCCGGTTTTTGCGGCCGTGGAATGCCGTGACGGCGGTTCGTTTGAATCGGTGGGTATCCCTCGATCGTGGACCGGTCGATTGTTACCCGGCCGCCATCGGGATCGTTTCGTCTGATTTCGTATGAGACGCAGCGCGACCGGTTGATCACCGTGGAATTTGTAGCTCAATTATACCGGCAGCCATTGCGACTGCGAACGGGCGCAACATCCTCCTTGCGTTCGGAGTTTTGTCGTCGACAGGAGCTACCTACGATGACGACGAGGACGGGCGAGGATCGTTTCTTTCGACGTCGTGGATTCGAGCGACGAGCAAGGAGCTGCAACGAATCCAGCGTACACTCGTTACCTGGAAACTCGAGCAAGCCTTCGACGGCCCAGTCTCACGCTCGTTTGATTGCCACTACCATTTTTGGGGACAAGAGCGTACGTTGTTTCTCCGGTTTGATAGAATTATTTGCGACGAGCGTCCACCCGCGACAACTTTTTTCACTCAATTTTGACAATGTGTCGGTCAAATTCGGAATACTTTAATTTACCTGGCGATTTGAATGTCGAGTCTTCGTTTAGAAGTATAGAAACGAAGTGGAGTAATTGGAAAATTGTCTGTTTATGGACAGTCCGTGTCAAAGGAATTAGAAAGCGAATTGTTTTCTCACGCATCGTCTTTGAGAAATATTTAAAATTCGCCGTATTCCCTGGCGATCAGACCGATAGACGGATCCATGGCTAGCCTGGCTTCATTATGTAAGGACGGTCGGCGAGTCCGGTCGCGCGACTGGACAAATTGTCGATATTTATGGAGCCGAGTGACCGGTTCAATCCTCGAGCGAGTTGAACGTAGAAATTCAAAGCGGCGGGAAGAAACTTCCCACGAAAATCGTACGAGCTATGCGTAAAGCTAAAAACTAGTCACGGAAATCTCTGAATATTCCGACCCTTGCACCGATATCTCCATCGTATCTTGTTAATTGCCATTTCGCGATGATAATGATCTCGATTCCTAGAAACCTCTTGAACCCATAAACCATCGTAAGATCAGGACGATAGTATCGCTCGAATTGATTATGCAATACACATCAGATAAATCGTTCGTTCTCTCCGATGGAAGGAAGAATTAAATGTTATAGACACGCGAAACATGAAATTGCTCGGACATAGATAATTTGATACGAAGTCGGTCAGACGACAAGATACGTGTAAAATGAGCCAGCGCGTATAAACCGAGAAAAATCGTCCAGAAAAATGGAAAGTTTTAAACTTCGCTTCGGTTCTATTGTTAAATCGAATAAAATCTCCCTTGATATCGTTCATTCACGCATGATTCCTTATTAGAATATTAAACGTTTATCGATTGCAGTACATGTGTTGAGTCTGAACCAACCTTCGTAGAATTGTAATTTATAGTCGTGAAATCAGGATTGAAAGGTTCAAATTCACAAATGACCCCTTACTTCCAACTTTTCCCGATACAACCCTGTCTTAAGGGCAAAATAGGACGACGAGCGAACGTTTCGAAAGAAGAAGGCGCGGAGTGTTTGTACGGCACGGTTTCTCTCCGCGTCGGAGCGCCTCAAATGCTCGCGGTTCCTGCCGGGTGGCGACTTGATTTATCATTGCCAGGAATGCAGATACTTCATAAATTATATACATCGGACGTCGGACGTCGGACGTGCATGCGTTTCGACGAGACGAGTCGTCGGATGGAACGCGAGGCACGAGGCCAACCGAATACCGCCCCCTCTTCTCTGCCACCTTCTCGCTCTTTCTTTCTCCGCCGCCTTCGCCGTGTATCTCTTCTCTGTCCACGAGAACTACCTTAATCCACCAGCGACAGAAAGAGAGAGGAGGAGGTAGAAGCATCCACAGATCGGAGATAAACCCTCGGCCCCCGCGGTGACGTCAGGCCGATTTTTCTGTTTGCCGCTAATTAATTGCCGCCCCCGGGTCACGCGGAGGTGTCTGATTCCGGACGGACACTTTCTACTGAACTATAACGCCGTTAAGAGGGGAAGCACGCGGTGATTTGTCTCGTCTTTGGCGTTTGCTGTTATTAGAGTCGACTTCTATATTCGATTTCGCGAGACGTATCCTGAAAGTGATGTAGGAAGATGTAGCTTATTTTATTTATTTGTATTTAATGTAGAGTCAGCTGATTTTACGTGTAAATCGCGTATAAATAAATAAATCCTTATGTATACGAAAATCACTTAAACCTTACAACTGTAGCTACATTACGACTATGATACATCCAAAGAAGTTGTCTTTAAATAACGAAAAACGTTTAAAGCAGTTATCGGTGGCTATTCCACAGACTCCTCCTTTAGAACTGAAAGAGCCAATTAACCTGCGGAGCACCAGCATTGCTAATAACGCGTACGATACAAAATGTAGATACTTTTCGTAATGTTCAAGCTAAATATATTTTTTCGCGTAATCGTACGAATAAATCTGTCCCCGTCACACTTTCAGTTTTCGTGTCTTTTCATTCGAGGATCTCAGCAGATGTAATTTCACGTTTCTTATCGAAGCTGCTGTTTTATCTTTACGTATGTATATATATATTATCTACAACCGTTATAATAATTTAAAGTAGCTATTTATGTTAATGTGCAAAAATGAAAACAAGGAAAACGTGGGTCGAGTTTCATTCAAATGCGTGCGCTTACGACACCGTCCGGAAGGCGCGCGATCGCAAGAAACGGGTCCGCGAGAGTACACGGTCGCCTAGCCGCCATCTTTAATAACCCGTGAACGCCATACTGCTGGCTAAGCTTCTCTTTTTGTCATAAATGAGAGGCGACCGCGAGGTTAAACGGGTTGTCAGGTGTCCCCTCCGCCGATGGTAGCTGCTGCATAATTTTACGATCCCGCCGAGTCGCACAGTCGTATAGGTCCGCTTCGGAGTCTGCGTCCTACGTGTACATGTATACGTGTGCTTCGCGTTTTCCTGTATATTCCGCGCTAGTTGATCGAGAATAATCTCATCCGGACGCTGCGTGCCGCGACGAAGTTTATCGTGCCGATCGGTTCGTGCAACTTTGCTCGATTCCACGTTCGCAACGCGTATCCCGCGCAACTTTCGTTCCATGTTCCACCATTCTTTCACCTTCAATGTTTTAATCCTTATTCGTTGCATATAGAATTCTTACAGGCTGTCGTAATGGCAAATTAAAAGATCTTAAGTGAAAACATTCTCTAAGAATCCGCACAATATGGATAAACCTGTGCGAGTTCGACTCGAAAGATAGAACGATTCTTTATTTTCTAAATCTACCGGTAGTTTTCTTTCTTCCATTGCTTTCCTCCCTGATTTCGACCAACTTCCAAATTTTCATACATTTAAATTCGAGACTCTAATGTCCAATAACACGTAGATGGCAATATTTATTTCGCTAAAAAATCTATAAACCAGAGAATCTTATTCTTTATACGCATATTCATCTTTGAATTGCTATAAAAATTTCAATTCTAATCAAGCAGAAGCTTTACATAATGTCGTATAGGTATCGAAAGAAGGAAGAAACCACGATGAAAGGATTTTTTGCCGGGATTGCGGAAGCGTAGGGGACAGAATACGGGGGCGAGAAAGGTTCGCAGGAAGACGCGGTCGATCGCGTAGCCATACGTCATCCTTGACGCAAGGAGTCAGCTGCTCCGCAATCCCCGTGGTCCTTCTTGCACGAAGAAATCGGTCCTTCTTGCCCATCCCGGCTGGACACATCTTTTAGCTTGTACCGGCAACACCATCGGCTCCCGGCCGATGCTGAAATCGCGTTCTCTCATCGATATGTATGGATGGACACGCCGGTGGAATTTTAGTTGGTGTCGCCTCTTCCCGAGCCACACACACGTAGACATGTACGCGGCAAACAAATAAGTAGATCGACGGGACGACGTGAAATAAGAGCGACAGGATCGATGAATGGCTTCGACGCGGCGAGGCCATCTCGATCATTCCCGCGTTGGTTAATTCCGAATTCGTTCCTGTTTGTAGGGTGGAACATATTCGGCTTAGGGATTCGTTTTTAGGTTATTCTCGGCTCTGAGAACGATGTTTGTGATTTTTTGCGGTTTTTGCAACGTTATACATGTACGAAGAAATTGGGAATAAGCGTTCGGTAAGAATTGTTTAAATTTAAGGAGACGTAAATTTAAAAAACGTATGTAATATTTTGCAATTAGAAATTAGAGAAATTGCAGTATAGAAACGTCAAGTTTCTAATTCCTATTTTCAGATTTTTGTCATTTAAAAACGAATAGGAAATTTGGGAATGTGAAAGAGGTCTTTAGTTCAATTTTTTGTAAGGATTCTAGAACCTAGATGCTAGATATTAACTTTCCGAATATTTAAAATTTTCAAGTTATAAATATAAATAAATGCTAGTAATTTTTACTATTATAAAATATCTCTAATTTGTTATAAAAATTTTTAATTTTTCGACAGAAGCGCGTAAAATTTCGCATTTCTCGGTAACATTTTGTTCCTATTTCTGCTGCTCGCAAAGTGGGAAGGCGCGAAGGATCCAACTTCCCCCTGTAGCAACATGTTCCACCGCTGCCAGAAAAGCAATAGTTAACGTAATAAAACGTCGAAACCGAGGCAAGCGACCACGCGAACGGTAAAGACCTCTGATTTATGAACTCGTGTCCGTAGCTGTGATCCGGCCGGAATATAATCCCGTGGCACCGGCGCGGCGTTCTGGTAGCGTGGAGAACTGCGGCCCGGAACCCGGAGATTTCGCCGCGAATTCAGAGGCATACGTTTCCTGTGACACTTAAAACCGTTTGAACTAGATCGTTATTTATGCGCTTTCTCTAATAAACCCTGTTCGATACTCTCGACAAAAGGCCACGACTGTCTCGACTCGTAGTCAAGAGAAAGATTTAATCTCGAGTATTAAGGTAGTACGAGAGAACAAGCGTTGCCTCGTTTCTATTATTATACCATTCCCTGAGAAATTAGATCACAGGTCCTTTAGTCAGCTAGGAAAGGGTCAAACCTGCATAACCCAAATCTTTATTAAATCCATATTAATTAAACGAAAGTTGTATCAACTTGCGCCGAATGATCCATATATTTTACATAAAATTTTCCTAATGCAAAAATAAATTTTAATCATCTGAACTAACCTAATTCCCATGTTCTATGCAACCAAGATTTCTACTATTCCCGAGACCAACCAACAACGACACGTATCATTCGAAACGCGCTCTGAAGAGACTCGGAAGAGCAAGATCCCATTGGGTCTATATACTATTGGCGATAACGCGATCGTGACTTCATAATCGCGAATCGGGCTATCTATCATTGTCAAGGCTCTGCCAGCGAGCCGGCTCGGGCAAAAAGGCCGGCTGTAGCTCGCTGTGTAAACGACTCGCCGACGTGTATCACCGTGCGGGGCAAAACAATTATAAATTATTTAATATGTCCCGTAGACTCGTGGGTCTCCCTAATTGTAAGGCAAAGGGCCCAAGCGGCCGGGTCGTTTTTTTTTTCTTGCGTCTTTCTCTCTCTTCCACGACCTCCGCCCAGCTATCGTCGTCCACCTCCCTCTTTCTCTCTCGTGTCTCTTTTTTCGTCCGGTCGTCTTATTCCTGGAGAATTACGAAGCTCGACCGAGAGCCACAGGGAAAGAGAGAAGAAGAAAGGGCCGTTGACCCTCGTCGAATAATGCGAATCGATTCGATGATACGCTCGTAATTTAACTTCCAGAAGGGAAGATAAGCATCGTGGAGCACGGTCAGGGGGAATGCAAATATTTTAATGACGGAAAAACATGGATACACCGACGAAACATTTTTGTTCAAGATCCACCAGATTTATTGGGACCTGCTCGCGCGTGGCCGGTCATCATCATTGAGCATCGTGCTTTTTGATGGCTTCGGCTGCACGAAGTTTGCGAAACGATCGAAAGATAAATGGAACAGGTCCATTTTCTGAAAATTTCTTAGTTTCACCGGCTGAATACATGATTACTACTTAACTCGTTGAGTAATTTTGTCTGTCACGGTCAGACAAGCGTATGCCAGATTGACCTAATCTACTGCCAAATATATCAAGTTTAGCAGTTCAATTTCAACATTTCTCTTTAACTGTCGAAACATCAAGATTTTTACCAGTATTTGACGATAGGTAAAAAGTACATATACTTTTTATAATATAACTTCTGATCCGTGTACAATTGCTAAGAAACACTATAAAATAGCAGAACATGAACTTTCTAAAATGTTATTGGTCATCTACAATTTAGAAGACGATACGCGAAAGGTCTCTCCCAATTTTACCGATTAATTTTTCAAAAACTAAACGATTGATCTCGACAAAATTCGTTTGCCTTCTACGTGTCTTGCGTCACAAGTTGATTCTACCTTTCTATCTAAATTGCCTGACTTTATTACGACGTTATCGCTAACGTAACGTTAACGTAAGAGTACACTGATTTGGCGTACCAATGAATCTGTCGAATGCAAATTTGCCGCTTACTTGGACGCTCTTTAGAAGACTCGCACACCTGACGCGCTTGTAACCGTGTAACACACACCGACGATACGCGCCAACTTGAAACGTATATTTTCACTGTTTCGTTTCGCACCGGGGGGTGCCGAGCGCCGCTTTATCGCTAGAGAAAGCGATAGATTCCAGGAGCGAATGACAAACTACAGGAAGCGCTTCTGAGGTGCTTAATACATCTGTGCCCAGCTTGGAATACTATCCGCGGCGTATACTTAAGAACGACTACATCATCGTTCTTTGTTCGCTCGCTTCTCGGGATAAATCGTGTATCGTGTTGTACCTATTCGAAAAGAAACAAAAATGATTACTACGTAGTCGTAAGCTTAGTACGAAATATAAAGCGTTTAGCATGATATAATTCGTGGTGTAATCTGCTCAGGTACAGGTGGTTGAATTATTGCGTTTCAGTCTGGCCATTTTACTTGGACAGTGTTTTCTTCTTTTCCGAAGATCGATGCAAAAAGTGTCACAAAGCTGAGAATCAAAATATTTTACGGTGCGAGTGTCTTTGTACTCAAATATTTGCTATAAGACGAAGAATTGTACTTTCCATAATAGGCGTTGCAGGTAATGAACCGACAGGAAGCGGTTCATTAACTTTCGAATTCCAAGCGGAGATCGGCTAAAAAATTATCAGAAAAAGTGGTCGAGCAGATATCCCCATGCAAAACGTGGTTGGACGATTATCGCATTGCATATAGCGCGAGATCCGTGCTCGTTTTGTATGTTACGGCTGGAATTGCGAAGGTTGGTGCGCCGCGCGCGGAAAACGCGTGGCGATTTGCGCGGCGGAATGCGCCGCTGCAATCGCAGAAGCTGCGACGGCCGGAGGACCAGAACCGTGGGAAGCAAAAAGTAGCTTGAGAACCCGTACGAGCTACGATAGGTTGGTGTATATACGGGGCTATTCCGACTCTAAGGAGGTGTCGTTCTATCCCTACCTCGAGCCCGCCTACGGACCGGCCAGTTTATCATCGATTTCGTATTTATCCCAGTATCCCGCCTTCTCCACGCTCGGCTCGTTTCGATGACATGTTATCCAACCGGCAGCCGCGATGGCCTCGAACCGATCACGAGCAAGTGTCTTTTTAAATTCTTTCATATCGTTCGAAACAGATCGCGTTTGAAAAATTAGGTTTACGAAGGACGTTGAGTAAAAGTTAATAAACGATATCTAGTTATCCTATGTATAGTTCTTCTGGAAATTTATATATTTATTGTTGGCTATTTTAGTTCTATAGATGCAGAGTCTATGGTTCTCAATTGGACATTTTTCCGAAAGACTGTAATTTATGTATTTTGCGCGCAAAATTCGATTATAGTGAGCCAATATAGCGTATATCATACATTTACAAATTTATAGAAATGTATAAAAATTATAAATGAGAATTTGATGATCAAGCATTGTCAAGCACGATATATTCCACAGATAAAGTAAACGAAGAACAGATATTACAAAATTAGATACAATTACAATCGAAAGGCTGTTCTAGCTGTTTAAAAAATCAGTGTTCTTAGAAACCGTGCACTATCCAATTAAGTAACTGTACGTTTAACGTCTAGATTCAAAGGCTATTCCAGCTGTTTAAAAAATCATTGTTCTTAGAAACCGTATACTATCCAACAAACTAACTGTACGTCTAATTAATTTTATGAGAGAATGTACTGCAAGGAATCCATTAATTGACATGAGTATTAAAAATCAAGAGCATGAAACTACATGATATAATATCAATAAGGAAAAGGAGAAACAGAATTCAGGCCAGACAATGTAAGATTGCCGCGCCTGAACGCGCGGAAGTAGCTTAAACCCGTCGCTAGCCAGACGACGAGTCGCGAGTGCGCTGGACTAAGACGACGAGATGCATCAAAGGGGGAGGAGAGGTAGTGGGAGCGAAAGAGTGCGAGGAGAGCGAAGTAGGGAGATGCAGCGAGATGTTTCTGGACCAATGGAGAGGCTGCACCACCGTAACCGTATGCAAACTGCATCACCGCCTCCACCTCGAGTGCTCATCGAGTATGCAAAGTCCTTGCTACGTGCTCCGCCCATCCGTGGACCTCTCGGTACAGATTTCTACGTGCACTTGTACCTGTACTCGAATGGCGTACATCGTCTCCCTACACCGATGTCCCTATATCAGGCACGATCGCCTTCGCGATCAACTTCTTCCCGCTGACGTTCTTCTTTCTCGCAAGAATTCCGCTTTTTCCGGGATTAACCCCTTTCGCGCGAAGTTGAAGCAAAAATAGAAGAATTTAAAGTTTTGTCGTATAGAAGACTATATAAAAGCTTCGTACGTCATACGGACAACTTGAAATAGCAACAAAAGTTTTAGGTCTCCTAAATTGCTCGAGTACTTGCCTTATCTATATCGTAATACCAAATCTCATTCGTAGTACTCATTTTAGTTACAATTAATTTTATTAGTTGCAGATATAGTACTAAAATGGCATTTATAATCGCTTGAAAATGGAAAACAATACTACGGGATAATTCGTAACTGGCGTTACTGAATAAAAATCCTGTCCTGATTCCGCAAACTACGAGATATCTCGTAATTGGCAGTGAATGGCTTGATTGTCTCGTGACTTTTATATTTTTACGAGTCTCTTTCATTAGATGTCTAATATAAATAATCATGATAATAATATAATAATAATATGATGACATAAATGTGATGTAAATAATAATAATACGAAGATATATAATATAAGAGAAATCGTAAGGAGCCAAGGACACTAAAGAAGCCAAAAAACTGAAGACGTTAAAATTAATGAGAAATTAATCTTCTTCGAAGCATGGATCCATATTCGCTCGCTATATTCAATACACCATACCTGTTGCGACTTGGTTTATAACTTTGATACGAGTCAAGCCATCCACGTTCCATAGTTTGTTTTTCATTACCATACAAAGGTGGTCGGCGACGGATAGTAGTAGTCGCGACATCGCCGACGTAAATCTCCACCCTCGACGAACGCGCAGAGCGCATTTAGGGAAACTAATGGCAAAAAGCGGCATAATAATTCCGAATTGATCTCGCTCGCTTCCAACCCGTATGTATATATACAGCAGCTATAAGGCATCTCGCGATCACGTGACAGAGATTCTCGTAAAGGTAAGGACTGGTTGAAAATCCATTATTAACCCGGCTCGGAGGGATCCGTAATAAACGTGGTCGGCTGCCTTCACAACCAGGGGGATGCTGTTCCGAGTAAAAAAGGAAGAAAAACGATAAGAACGCGTACGGAAAATCCAGCAGTGCGTTTCACTGGTTTACTCGCAAGAACAATGACTTCACATTGGAGTTTCATATTTTCTCTCATTTATTCTTCTTAGCATCTGTGTGAATCTTAATATTTAGATCTGATAAAATGAAATTTTCGTTTAGCGAAATAATTTGTACTATTTTCGTAAGATTTCTAATCTAACAACTCCCGTGTATTTAAGACAGTATGGACGATCTTCATTAACGTAGTCATACAAAATCGAAGTGCAGTTCTTTTATCGGAAATTTTATACAAAGTTTCTTCGTATCTTTACGTTTCTGAAACGTCCATTTTTCTTCACCGACAATTTCAGACTTACAGTCTTGGTAAAGTGTCATTTATCATTAATTAAAGCAGTAGATTAAGAGCTAAATTTCCGATCGATATTTAAATCGTGATAATAGTATTACATCCGTTAAAGACGTATAATGATACACGTAGAAACTCGTATCTCAAAAACACCTTCGAAGGAACAGTTTACAGTGGTCCTAGAGTATATCAAGCCGCAAATTTACGAGCCTTGAGCAACAGGAATTACATATACCGTCGAAGCAATAATTACTTGCTCGCAACAGCACGCGGATCCAACGCGCGTTTATACGAGGAGCCGGGGCTCGTAAAACGCGACGAAACCCAGAATTTTTCCCTGGCTGTGCGCGAACGCTATCGACGTGTGCTGGTTGGTCGTAAAGAAACCGCAGCCTTGCGTAAACTTGCGTTAAACGAAGGACGGTCAAAGGTCCGCGAATCCGCCGCGACCCTGCGCTTTTTTCTGATATAAAATGGTTCGCTTTATTTCGTTGGCTTCGTCGTGATATTAAGTAACGACCTCCTGCAATTTACTAATATCCACCGGGTTTATGGCGGTAAAGGGTCGTAAAAAAATGGAGGAATTAAGTTTGCATTGTTGGTAGATGTCACGGTTTTCAGATTGTTTCATTTATTGATTGGAATTGCTACAAGAGGGATTTTTTGAGATTTTGTGGTACGACGAGTGCGAATTGAGGGCTTGCGTGATAAATTCGTTCTAAATAAAGTTCTCTAAAATCTCTGACAAAGTTCTAAATATCTGTCATTAGAAAAGCGTTTGAAAATTTCCCTTATTTAACGCTAAAAAAGAATTCGATAGTTTTCTTCATTTAACATTATTAATTTTTTTATTCATTGGAGAGATTAATTAGAGGTTAATTGGAGATTAATTGGAGAGAAGCGGATGATTTTCGATCGGCGTGCATTCTACGCGCCTAAAGATCTTTACTTTTTGAGAATTTTTCAAATATTTTTAATATATACACACGAATAGTTAGTATTGAATAGATTAGATAACTTTAAAATTGCTCCAGATTAACTTGGTAAATCTCAATTGTAACTTCAACTCGAGTACTAATTTTCATCCAATCCCATCTTCTTCAATCCCAAGGACTTACTATAAGCAAAGTAGCGATTCTAATTCAAAAGAATTCTTCGTCACGAGGAATCCAAAGGCGAAACAAGGAATACTCACGCACGGATGGTAGTTCCACGAGTGAAAGACCGAGGGTTTATGGTGGTCGGTCGGCCGTTATCGGAGTTATACGGGCCATGGGGTGGTCGGTCACCGGTCCTCTCTTAGATATCAGCCACCCTACAGCCGCGTTCTTCTTTCCAACTCTCTCTTCGACGATTTACACTGGCCAGTATCGGTGTTGGTTCCACCAAACACTCGTGCACACACCAAGGGAAACTTATCTGGACAAAATCGTATCGATCACTGATCATCGGGTAACACTTCTCGCTTCGTTTTAACACTTCAACGACAGGGTACGTCAATTAGTGTCTCGACTAACGATTAAACTAATACTAGGCGTTCCATTCCAAACTACTCGCTAATCGAAAAAAATATTCGAAATGAAACTTACCGTAGGTCGAGCACATAGGACGCCGGAGTACAAATTTTGTCCATAAAGTGCCTTGGAAATTTTGTTTTCTCAGTGGAATAATATTAATATTTCTGTTTCGTTAGCTGTACGACTGTCTTGCTTCTCAATTTCCAATGATGCTTCTAGATTAGTATTCGTTATTGGTATTTATATTCACATTAAAGGTTGTTGCATATTATCGACTAAAGAGCAACCGGTCAAGTCAAACCGATCGCTCGATATCGCGTACCTCGAATGACTTAACGTTCAAGGTGGAGGAGATGAGATAACTCGAGTGTTAGATTTACACGGCACTTTATTTGTACTAGTTGTAGCACTTAACCGAACTAAGTGAGGAACCGAACTACTGTCGTCCTAAGTCTGTACTGTCCGATGGTTGAAGATGAACTAAACTCCCCCCTTCCTGATTCTCTCCTCCTGCCGTTGGATTTTTTCTCACCAGCGTGCCCTTCCGGTCCTTTTTTTTTCCTGGCTTCGAGTCATTACGTTTACCGCCCTGGGAAGACATGTAATTCGTAATTTCCTAAGGAAAGGAATGGGCCTGTCCGTGTCATAAACGGACGGCCACTCAAATTCCGAATTACAGCCCTGAGAGGCCCGGTAATTCCGAATTTCCTAAGGAGGGAAATGGACCTGTCCCTGTCATAAACGGACGGCCACTCAAATTCCGAATTACAGCCCTGGGAGGCCCGGTAATTCCGAATTTCCTAAGGAGGGAAATGGACCTGTCCGTGCCATAAACGGACGGCGAACTAAAATTCCAAACAAAAGTACTCCATCGACAAACTATCGATGCGACCAACTATCAGTACGACAGAATTTACGTTATTCGTTCACTGAATATAATGACGAACGCCGCAAGTTTTATTCAATAGGAAGGTCGAGGAAGAAGCTCGAACGACATGAGAAGAGAGAGAGAGAGAGAGGTTGGCGTTATGCCTGCTCGTTAGAGTGGCGAGATCGGTGTCGCGATTCCGGCGATCGAGCAGATTAATGGTCATCGCTGTCACTTAGCCTCTGAAAATCGAGATTTATCTCGTTACTTCACCGGCTGTCTAATTGTTTAAGCCGAATGCAACGGTCGGTCCCAACTGTAAAACGTACGGTGTATATGGTTCTCGATATGTTTTGTCGCGTGTTTGGTTTTTAAGAGGCTCGTTTTCTCCCCCGATCGCCGGTGATTGGACTAATCGAGAGGGGAAAGCGAGATTCGTGTCAAGCTGCAACCAAGTGCTACCAGCAATCGCGTTGGAATTCAACGATTCGTCTGTGATTTGTTAGATTATGCGCCTGGGTGTTCAGGCTTGACATTTGTCTTGTACACCTCGTTTATACCATAAGATTTTGTGCCTCGTAGTATAAGTCTACGTGTAATTAGCCCCTTTTTTCAAGCGGTGTTATGTAATTATTTCTTGTAATAAATCAGTCGAAGAAATATGCACTTTCGCCGATCATCGCAGCGAAACGAGGAATTTCTTGCCAAGATTCGTTAAATCTACAGAAATTTCTTTCGAATGCAGCGTGGTAAATGATTAACTCGGAAGATTCGTCTCGGTTCTACGCCTTGGAAAAAAGTATTTGAATTTTTGCAGTTTCAAATCCGCGTTTCTTCGCTCGATACTTAAATCATCTTGCTATTAGAAAGCGTCGATTGAAACAAAGTAAGAAGGCGATTGCTGGGTTTATTGGGGGCTTCAGGATAGATGCTCACGTGTGCGGGCTTGTATTAAAAGATCGAAGCGGCGGCGAACATCAAAAGACGCCCCCACACGCGGTCGATCGTCGCAGAAATGCCACTGTCTCGTCTGAGACGCTGTGCCGTGTGCACGCGTGCATGCATCGCCGACGTGCACGTGTACGATCGCATAGGATCATGCGATTATGCAGTCAAAGCT
Organism: Bombus vosnesenskii; assembly: GCF_011952255.1. NCBI lineage: Eukaryota > Metazoa > Arthropoda > Insecta > Hymenoptera > Apidae > Bombus > Bombus vosnesenskii. The sequence continues at coordinate 496,832 of NW_022882937.1, forward strand.
GTCGCTGGAATCGTTGCCGAGTCGCACCTGCAGATTAACGTCACTATGATAGCGATCTGTTAGGCGAAGAAGAAACAGTTCTATCATTCTAGGCACGATCTTCTTTTGCGGTTCGGTGGTTCTTTGAAGCAAAATCTGATTCTTGATCTATTACATGAAATGAACAAAAATAGCTGATATTACAGTAGAAAAGGAGGAGAAAGAAAGAAGAGAGGAGAGGATGCAAAGAAGGCGAATGAAAGAAAGAAAGGGAATGCAAGAATGGAAGGAAAAGGAAAAGAAAGAAATCAAAAAGAAGGACAGGGAAAGAAAAGACAATAAAAAAGAGGAAACAGGTAACCTACAGGAAGGTATCAAAGGAAAAAAAGGCAGAAAAAGTAGGAAGCGCAGGAAGTTTCTTTAGTACTTGTCTACAGTTGTTGCAGATTTGCAGTTGTAACGCATATTCGTCACCTTTTCTCCCGCTTGGAAGTGAAGATAAAAGTAGGAAGACTTGTTAATTAATAGAAATTCTAATTTTCAGTTTAGTTTCGTTATTTAAACAATAAGTTCGGTAAGTCTTCTAAGAAAATCGACCATTTTGCTTCTTTAAAAATGAAATTGTCTATCGTCGATAAGAAAACGCAGTGCGCGGAAACGACGTCGAACGAACCGGAGTTCTACGATCGAAATTCGAGGTAAATGATGCCCGAAGATAAACGCGCTCGGCTGCACGTGCACCGCGTGCAAACGTGAAAATTGTCGTCGTTGCATGAGCGCAAGCGTGCGTGAGCCTACGTGCAAGATGATACGGTCGTATGCATCGGGCCCCCCGGCTAAGTGACCTGCCCGGTGCATCTGCGTAATTCGCAGCACGTGCATCTCTCCTGCGCGTTTATACGGTGGCGAGCGGTAATCGCTCGCAAACAACCACCGCTGCTCGATCAAACGGGAATCGAAACGGCCGATTCGTTTCTTGCGGCGAGATCGTATCCAATAAGGCGATAGGAAAATCTTTCCGCATCTTCTTCGCTTTTAAGATTCAAAGGAATAGGAATCACTGTAGAGAATAGCGTAATTGAAAAACACAGAGAAGAAATATGATAGTATATTCTTGCTGGTGTCCTGATTTTGATATCGCTTTGATATGACCGAAGGTCTTATATATATTATTTTAACAAAATAGTTTGTTTGATTAAAGATATATAATTCATAAAAAATAGGCGATAAATACAGCAAGCTTTGTAAATAAATCGACGGCATAACTAATCTTGTATTTGTATAATCAAGGGAGTGGCAGAAGCAAATATTTAATGCCAAAATCAAATAAAGTGACGATATTGGTAATACTATGTGATCGATAGCATATTGAGTTTTGAAATTGCTCTCCCGTAAGAAACGAGAAACGTAGGTAACTTGTCATAGTTTTTCCCTGTGGTCTTCGATTGTTTCCTAGAAGATTACTTTTCTCCTTATAGAGAGTTAACTGGTAGGAAGATTCTAAAGGAATGTTCGAATAAAGAATCAAAGATCGTATATCGACGAATCGATGCCATGTAAGCGGATTAGAATCGAAGCAAATGTGAACGAAGAGATAATTGAGACTGTTCAACGATGAATATCGACGTCCGTTATTGTCGACCTTTTTAATCTCCATAAGAATGCGATTGTTGAAGGAAAACGATTTGTTTTTCTCGCGATTCACCGATCAGGGTGAAATTATATAGTCGCTCCAGACAGGAGATCGGTAAAAGGAAGGAAGCGTCTAATGCGTGCACATTATGAATGCGCCACTAATTGATGAGAATCTGCTAAAGCGTTGAAGCCGAGAATTATGCAACGAAACGGTACGATGTAATTCACCCATTGTGTCGTAGGTGGAATTATATGGCGTGCAAACCTGTTTCCCATGCTGGGCATGCATAACCAGCAGCGATAACTTTATTACGTACGGAGGCGATGTCAGCCCGATAGCTTCTTCGATCCGATAAGATCGCGATATCTCATCCGGATGTTTATTTCAAAGGCGGAATTACGAGTCTGGAGCGACGCCAGCCATCGTAAATTTCACGAAGCGAGAAAAATAGCGTCAATTCTTCTCCTACCACCTCTCTCTCTCTCTCTCTCTCTCTCTTTGCTTTTCCCTTTTTCTTTCTCTCGTTTAACGCGTCTCGTCGTTGACAACGTTCGTCGGTCGAAAATCTTCGATAATGGAAAACGGATCGGAAGAAAAAAAGGAGAACGCTTCTACTCTTTCTTTATTTTCTTTATTTTCTGTTGAATCGAAAAAGGTTTAAAAGGGAAGGAAACATGGATTTCGTTAAAAGAAGAGTCCTTAGTCGCGACCATATCGCGAAACGATTCGTACTTTCACGTGCCTGGACAAATTACGGCTCGTCGTGGCACCGAAGACGATGAAAAATGAGCAAAATCCACTTCTCGAGTCATTAATGTCGCGATATCTGTTTTACGGTGCCGCGTCTGAAACATAACTTCGCATGGTCGACTTGTCCCTGTGCACGGTTCAGTAACTTCTCCTTTATCCTACGAAACGCGGAAGTCGCCTCGAATTCCTTCGCTGCTATTAGCGACGACGATACCTGCTCTCTGGGCATCGTAAAGAGCGACGATTAGAAGTAGACCGTTTACTGGGAAATCCGCCACACGGAGTCTTACCCCTCACGATATTTAATAAATGCGCCGTCGTCTTTTCTTGTCTGCACATTCAAGTATCTTTCTTTCTTCGCCATCGCAATTATAAATCATCGAACATAATCTCATACAGCTCAGATGTAAAAACAGTTTAATAAAGTACTACGTTCATTGTCAAAGTTAACTCTTTCGCTGCGTAACAATATATCCGGCAACGATTTCTTTAAAAAAAGCACGCATATACTTACGTTCTCTGTATACATCACGCCCTAATTGATTATGCAAATCGTTTAAACGTTCGCGCATACGTCTTTCCTCGTATATCTCGAAAACATATTTGGAACCTACGAAAGGTCTACTATCATAGCGAAAGAGTCAAGAGCCAACAACCACAGCACTTTATCCAAATAAAACAACTCAAAAATAATAAAATACGAGGAAGAGAAAGCAAAGAAGAAACTCGATAAAGCAACGCGAGTATTTCTTATTCGAAGCAACGCGGCGAACGGTGTCGCGGGGGTGGAAACAGAGGTGAAAGGGGGTGTCCTACGGTCGAGGTGGGGTGTTGTACACCTCCGCGATCCATATTTTACAATATGGACGCGGGGTGGCTGGCAGGTTAGGGGTGGCCTATAGGCGGCACGCTGATGTACGCAGGTCTGCCAACGATTGGTCGATAGTAACGCGACGATTCTCTCTCCGACTTTCTCTCCCTTCCGCGTCGTTGTATCTCCTCCTCGTTCCACAAACGTGATTTACACGCGCTTGCGAGTGGTCGTATGCAGATCCTTCCTTCGTGGATGCCAGTTCCCCACCAGCGAACGTCGTTTCAACCCTCCGACCCTTGGAAACTCGTCTGGCCTATCGCTCTTCTTCCTCCTCGCAGACCGAACCTTAAGGGTGGATCATTTTATATTCTCCTCGGCGATAAAAAAAATGGCGAACAACTGGTTTCCACCTTTCTCGCTGCGAGATAAGTTTCACAGATGGGTTTCACGAAAGGGCAAATGAGGCGAAAATTGGGCGAACTCAAGTTTAAAAAGCATTGAGAATGGTAAAAAGATTCTACGTTTTGGTTCGTAACGAATGAAACTATTTGTTCAAGCTTCTGTGATTCGTCTGAAATATCACCGTAGTTTTTGTACTTACGTTTTTAAATAACGTGTACACAGAACATCTATAAAATTCTGTGTTACTGCCTTTGTTAATGCACGATATTATCTCCAATGTAGAAAAGACAAAAAATGTTTCTACGTTAATTACTACTTAGCCACAGGTTCTCGAACGGTATACCCTTGAAACGATCTTCGATTAACCTCCGACCACCTTTCCTGTCTTCAAACGACCCTGACCACTTATGACACATCACCGTTCACTCTTTCTGACCTTTAATTAATTTTCAGTATCGACGACAAGTCCTCGCGCGACCTCGAATCATCCTCGCTTAATTTTCAAGTAATCTTCGCTTCCTCTCTGGGATTAACAAAATCATCAAACAATTCCCCTAGACAATTTGAAATTTCTTAGAATATACAAACAGCTATAAATTACTTAATTGTTCCACTCGTGTATTTTGCTGTCACTGCAGAACCCTATAGGGTGGCGTGCAACGGAAAGTTTACTCGTCCTCCCACGCAGACTTTGCTCTTGCGTTCTCTTTCCGCCGAGAACGTCAAACAAAGGACTCCCGACTAGGTGCATTATGTCTCCCCGAACTCATAAGAAAACGGGACTTCGAAAATAGTAATGATATTATGTTTGCGTCTCCCGCGGCAGGGAAACGGCGAGAACGCGTTAGGGGTGAGCCGGAGGATACCGAAGTGGTATAGAGAACGAGAAGAACGAGACGAAGTGGCGTATAACGAGAAACAGAGAGAGGAAGGGGGATATGGGAGTTGTAGACGGGGTTGGAAGGAGGATGAGAGAAGAGAGAGAGAGAGAGAGGGAAAGAGAAAGAGAGAGAAAGAGTGGAATCTTGGACGTAACGGGAGGATGAGGCGTAATATCCCGAGTAAAACTTTTCACTCAACGCGAGAATAGGGTTGGCTGGCTACGGGCTACGGCGCTGAAGGGGGTTGGCTGGTCGTACGGCGGGAAGGAAGGAGGCAGAGGCCAACTAAGTACAAAGAATGTAATGTCCTTCTTCTAGCGGCCCGCTATACCTTTCACCGGATTTCACCCGGAGATGTCCCATGGAATAATAAGGATAAGAATGCCAGGGAGAAAGACTGGGATGGCCAGCGTCTAGCTACGTGGAGCGTTAGTCGCGCGGTTTACGTAGAAGAATCCGCGAATCTCGGACATCTATGGGGTAGAAACTGGAATGGGCAGAGGAGAAACTGTAGTCTGAGCTCCTTTGAACGATCGACGTGGATTATTTCGCGAGATAATGAGGGTCGGGTATTTTTTCTTGTCGGTAGAATTGGCGCTTGAAATCTGTGTAGGCGTATTTAGGAAGAGAAATACGAGGAAAGAGAAAATGTTATATCTTCTGTATTAATCTGTATTGTTAAAAAGAAATATGACAATCGGTCTTTTCAATTCGAGCTTTAAATCAACCGTGGCTTAGATTTATACAGAGAGGCGAAAATCGTCGGAGTCATCGATAAAAAAGAAAAACTCGGAACAAGAAAAAGCTACCCATTAACATTAAACTGCCCAAAGCAAGAAGAGGAAGAAAGACAGGAAGAAGACGCACTCTCCACGCGTTTACGTCGCTCTTCCGTCGTTGCCTATAAATCTACGAACCACGAAAGAGGAACAGAGACACGGGGAAACGATATATTAATAGAAAATAATCGCGCGGCGAAACGAAGGGCCAAAGTCTTCCAAGATTCTCGCCCATTTATGAGTCGAACCGTCTTACAAACGACAGTAATTATTTAACCGTTCCTCGGTGCAACCGACCGTTTTTTGCCACGGTGATCGCCGTTGGCTAGCAAACGGGAAGGGAAAATGGAATGGAAAGAGAGAAAGAGAGAGAGAGAGAGAGAGAGAAACGTGAAAAGGAAACGGACAGAGGATAAGGAAAGAGAGATTGAAACGGGACTGGTGGGAGTCAGCCCATAAGCGAGTTCCATAAGGGATACCGTGAGAATTGGAACTGCGTATGCGCCACGGGGACAACGGGCCGCGAGGAGCTCTCTCGACTAGGCTAGCTACGAGAAAAACTCACCTTCATTATGCTACCGGCATCGTAATATAATGGTTAAAATCACCGTAAATGGCCGCGACCGGCCGCCCGTCCAAGCGTTATACCGCGTAAGCACGCGCTCCCGTGCGTGAGACACTCTATGTACACGGGGTGTTGCAGAAATAACCGCGGCAGATTAGACCCGATGCTTTTTGTCGCTGCCTAGCTTCTATCGATCCTACTTTTTCGGCCCTGTCTCGCTGTCGTTGCTTGTTCCAGCCAAGGGTGAATTGGCTCGGGAACTACACGGACAATTACTCAATCTCGCAACGCTGTGCGTTTTGGCCTGATTTTTTTTACGTTTTTCAATAATTAGTATAAATATTCCCGGATTGCGTTATACACACGTACGAGGACCATAGGCGAAATACACGAGTCGCGGGTCTTATCTTTCATACGAGAGCGATTTTAAAATTCTATAGCTTGTCAACCAACCGTGTATTATCGAGACTGTCTTTTTATTAAATTTCGTTGCGGAAATCCACCAAAAGATATTTACGTCAGAGATGTAGATTTTCGTTGAAAGTGCTTATGTCCTGTGATTACATTTTCCGCGGTTGTCGTATATTTTTCAGTTTTCTCCTAATACATATTACGTACGTATTCTATTGCAATCGCTCGTGGTAATCCCAGAGGACGACTGAATGCAAATTATTCGCGAAGAACACCGCGAACTACGCAGAATGCAAACGGCGATCACGTTGCGAAACGGAGAAAGTTACGCGAACGAAACAACAATCGCGCGTTCGCGTCGAAACGTAGAGTCATCCTTGTTAGACGGCGAGACAAATCGAAACTGAAATCCTAGGTTAATGACCAGGACCATTAATCGTTGTAATCGCCAATGTGTTACGAACCGTTCTATCATCCTCTTTCTCTCCACTTCGACGTACATACGCGATATACAATACCTTCGAAGTAAAAAAAAATTTCTACCACTTGAAATCATCGAACCGATAAAATCCCCATACGTAGAAGGAACTCGTAGCTCCGTGAAATTATTAAAACGTTCTCGAAATTCTGATCTAGCAATTTCAGCCGCGTGAAACGATGACAAATGTCGACACCAATCCGTCGATCGACATGTAAACGAAATGCAAACGACTGTCAGCGGCCCTGTTGTCGCAATTGTAAAAATTGCGAAAGTTAGTCGATCGCGATGTAGTCATTGGCTGCCTAGGCTGGCACTAATGTGGGAGAGCTATGTCAGAGCCGCGGCGTACCAGATATCCCGACCGTCAAAGTCGCACAATCCGGCCTGTCCGGATCATAAGCAGGTGGTTTGTCAGGAATGCCAGAGGACTGGCTCGGGGACTAATAAATCGAACACAACTCGCTACGATTTTTCTTTTTCGTTTAAATAAGGAGCGCGTTCCGGCTTCGAGGGCGTTCTCCTCGAAAATAATTCAACCGGCTTTTATTCTTTAAAATCGAGGTCTTTTCCCCCGCGATTTTTGTCTCCTTTTTTATTGTTTTCTTTCCACGTAATGTCGAAAGGTAAAAAAGGGAAACGACCGGCCAATCTATTAGATAGCCGGCCGATTGTTTCGATCCGGTGGCAAAAGCGCGATTTTACCGCCGTGACGTAACTGGAAATTCTTCAACAATGCCTCCTTGTTCCCTTGCCCTCTCCTCTCTCTCTTTCTCTCTCTCTCTCTCTCTCTCTCTTTCTCGACAACCATTTTATTTATTTAAACCTGGCTAACGAGCATTTTCTCCGCGATCTCTTTCCTAGATCCCATATGTGTGTACGCGTGTAAGCGATTAATAATTTTATTAGTTAGAAAGGGAATAATTACTGAAATTAACGACTTCTTCGAAACACTTTCTACGACGTCGATAACGATCGTACGCGAGTCTAGCATACCTATTCGCTGTAGACATCGACCAGATTCTATGCGTATTATGATGATAATACTAAGCCAATCCAGTGTCACGCACCAATCCCACGATTCTTTCTTCCGGTTAATTTCTCCCTTGTTTATTTCTCTTTATTATATTATGCCACATGTAAATATTATTTTCAAACACCGTTGATAATAATAGTGTTACAGAATTATTCTATTCAACGTACTCGATCGTTTCATTATGAGAAAGCAGATAGAAATCCATCGTGTCTACCGTCTTAAACAATCCCAAATGAATAATATTTCAACGTTTCGTATTTAACGTAAATCAAATGGAATACGATTTAATAGCAATACTTGTGCGTGAATTCTATCGTTGGAAATCGAATATTCACGCAAAAGTGCAGCTGCTTACGATCGTTTTGTACAGCGGGAAAATCGGTGCGAGTATAACGATACGATCGTAGGGGGGGAGGAGGGGGATCGAGCAAACGAAACAGCGTATGCATGCAGGAACACGTTCCACGGTTAATGGCGGGCATACGCGTTCGAGCATCCGCGTGGCAAGTAATTGAGTAAACCATTGCGAAGCGTGAAATGCTCAATAGTAAGTAAATTACAGGGTGTGGATTATTGAATAACATGCTACATAAACGTAATTAATAATTAGCGAGCAATTATGCCTGATACACACAAAGACTCCAGATATTTTCAGCCTACGCCAACGTGTCTATTCCAGCGCTTCGATTCGATCGTTGGAAACCTAATTTTGCAAGGATTATTGATATTTCTGACGATTAAATTTCTAAAATTTGCATATGTATATATATACCAGCGCGTTTCTATTATTAGTTGGTATGATAATTGTCACAACTGGATGTGGCACATTTCTGTTCCCATAATCTTCTCACAACGCATCATGCGAATAACATTATGGCAACGTAGACGATGCAAGTGCCAAAATTGGAAATTTTCGATATACAGGAAATAAATGAATAAATATATATACACAGGGTGGTTGGTAACTGGTGGTACAAGCGGAAAGGGGATGATTCTACGCGAAAAAAGAAGTCGAAAATATAGAATAACAATTTTTTTTTTTAATTTTTTTTTTTTTTTTAATTTTTCCATCGAGACAACGATCTACAGTTATAACGTACCGCACGCGTACCGAACGGAAATTCAAAGTCGATTTCCTCGAAAACAAGGCCTCAAACGAAAAATTTTTATTCTATATTTTCGACTTCCTTTTTTCGCGTAGAATTACCCCTTTTCCGCTTGTACCACCAGTTACCAATCACCCTGTATATCTTATGAAAGTTCCAAATGATAAAATTAATCGCTTCAATCTTCAGCATAGAATTTACATTCCTCTCCACTAAAAGCATTTCATCTTCACATCACTTACTCTATTTACCATTTAATCTCAATACTTTCTCAATGCTTTAATCTTAATGTACAATTTCTAAAAGGTTTGCCACCTTAATTGTTACAGTATTATACGAGTGTTTCAACTCAGATCGCTGGTGGGAAAGCGAAACGCCCCTCGGGTTCGGAAGGAGGTAAACGACTCGGCGCGGCGGCACGAGCCAAGTGCAAATAGGCAATACGTCCGATTAGAAGCGTGTTATCTTAGATCGGCATTCGGGCTCCTCCGCCACGGGCACCGTTGCACCTGTGCATCGGGTGAACCAGGTGACGCGAAGCGACCGAGCTTCTGACGGTGCCCACCTACGTTGCTGATATACCACGTGTCACGCTCCGCACAGGAAGTGACGTCACCGTGTCACGGAGCACGATGGAATGCACGGCCGCGATAGCACGTCCCCGATACCCAACGATCGTGCCACGTTGTGGATAACCGAAGATACTGTCGCGAACGCACCCAGATTTCCCTTCCAATACAAACACTCGACAAGACTTATATTTTATGCCAAGAGCATATTAAGATTTTAGGCAAAAGTATAAAAAGACATTAACTCTTCGTACGTTGTGTTGGTACTGGTTTTCCATCGATGATAGGGTGTACATTTCTAATTTTGTTATTAGTTCGAAATTAATACTCAAGATATCGATAATGGTGTTATCTATTCTGATAAAATTGTTTGTAGAGTTCCCTAAAATAACAAATTCCAAGCCGATCTTTTTCTCAGCTTGTCGATAAAATAGCGACTTTTGATCGATAGCGTAAAGTAAATTCACAGATATTTTTAATCTTCCCCTCTTCGAGACATGATATTTAATTTTTCAGCAAAACCTTTTACTACGAAAGAGTGATCAGGTCGTTGATCAACTGTATTAAAGAATTCTCAAGATCCAAAGGATCGAATTTAGAAAATTTCGTAGTCCTCGCAATCTCGAGAATAAACAGAAGATACGCCATAAAGAGAATGGCGTTTAATACCGATTCTCAAATTTAGTGTCGTTAAGTTGTGGAAGTAAAGCCGAGGGGGATGAACGATGTGCGTATCACGTGTTGCACTGGACAGACCGGGCAGAAGGGGAAACACCCTTCCTGCCATCTCCTGGAAAACACTCGTAACCGGCCGAGTTCCGTGACGCTTGAAAATCAATGAGCTCGACGAACTAGCGGACTGGCAGATTTATGCGGTTCCACTTTTATGAGCAAATGTAGAGAATATGATTAAATCAGGAGCAAAATATTTATGGAAACAGCGAATCAGAGAATCTACGATCGTATCCGCTACTGTAATGACTATTCGAGAAATCGCGTTCACATTGTTACACGAGCAACACGGGCGAGGAGAGCCAAACTTTTCTTACGAATCAACCATAAGCAAAGTCAAGAATCATTTTCATTGAGACGGAAGAGGGAAAAGAGAGAAAAAACGAGTTCGGTCTCGACTCGTCGGTCTTTTCGTATTTTTCTGTGAAAACTCGATAGATCGAGAGTTCAAGGGGACGAAATTCACGGGTCGGAAGATCGGAACACAACAACGGGTCCCACGATCGTACGACGACACTGGCCTTGCAACTTCTTCGCGCAAGACACGTCGAAAAAGAAATCGGCCCTGGACTGCATAAAGAATGCAATTAAGCGAATCGTGTATTGTAATTAACGGCCATTCTCTTCTTCCGACGGATTCCCTCCTCGTCAGGTGCGTGCAAACGTGCTCAGCTGAGTGGACGTAATCCGTTCTCCACCTCCTCTTTCTTCTTCTCCTCTTTCTCCCCTTCTTCCCTTCTTCCCTTTGACTATGTCGCGTCTCGTTCGTCCTTTGCTCTTTTATTCCTTTTTTATTCTTCTCCTCCTTCTTTCTTCCTCTTCTTCTCCTTCTCCTTCTTCTTCTTTTGCCATACACCTTCCACGATTAGCCTCTCGAATTAGCGACTACCGCACGAACGTGACGAACAAATTAACAAATCGAACGGGACGCGACGATGCGTCCGAAATTCCCGCGATTGTCGGACAAGGCACGCACACGAATACAAACGATTATATTCGACATTCTGATGATTAATAATTCGATGTATTATTCGTATTATCATGGAAATGCAGAGCGTACAATGGATATTCGTAGAGATCGTCGACGCGCTATGTTCGCTCTAAATTATATTCGAAATCGAGTTTGCAAACGTTAAAAAAAAAGTTTCGTAATTGCAACCGGCGCGATTCTCCGGTTAATTAAGCAGTCGACGGCGGGTACGAGAAATCGGGCGGCCGATAAGTATTGTAAAGCCGCGAAGGCAGGGTCTGTGTAGCGGTGGAAATTCATTATTAACGTAAATCAACCCAATTACAAACTCTATTCACGTCTAGTGCACTTCCGCCGCGGTCTGAGTCACTCGATTACATAAGCACCCTCGCCAAAGCTCGTAAACGCTTTTACATTAAACCGCATATTCCCGTTTGATTCGCAGGCTATCCAAGCGTTATTCTACCCGTGAGTTCACCAACGATTCGTTCATCCATCTTCTAAACTCGATCGAAGGGACATAAAGGAACGTCGAGAGAAATCCAAGGGCCCCGTACGTTCGATTTCGCAGGTGAGTAATCGACTAGGACGGACGCCAATCAGTACGAAGCTGAACGAGGCAAAAGTTGATTCGTGCCGGTCGCAAATTCAATTAAAAGTTGCGGTTATTAGGTTGGACAATGAGTCCCACGAGCCCCTCTGCTCGAGGGAGCGGACGTACTGTCGTAGAAAGGGCAGAAGAAAGGGTGCGCACAGAGAGTAGAAGGATAGATAAAAAAGGACGAAACGTAAAACTAATGGGGTCCTTGCTGATTCCGCTCGGCTGCCACCTTGATTAAGCTGCTCGCGACGCTTCGAGAAAATATAATGACTTCTTTGCTCTGCAAACGCCGCTACCCTCACGGCTAGAGGTTCCTTTCGCTCGTTTTCTCTATGTGTCTGTTTCACTTTCTATTCGTCTTTAGTTCTTCTCGTTCGTCCGACTGTCCACGGTATCTGCACGAGGAGGCTCTCGCGTTAGATATAGCCTGAAGATAAGTCGACGTCTGATTTCAAAGATTAATTAACGAGAGATACGTTCGCGACGCCGGCCAGCAAGAACAAAGAAGGAAGGCCATTCGCGTCCGAGCACAGTCACGCGTCAAAGCATCGCGCCACGTTGGAAATGTAAATACATCCCTGATTGGTAACCACTTATCGTAGCATGCGTTAGCAACGCATTAACAACGTTATCGGAAACGATGAACCCACGTAGACCATTAAAGGGATATCAGTCTCGATCGTAAATATTGTAACGTAAATACGGACCTGGATGGCGCACTTCATTTTGGGTGCAAAAGTTTGCATCTATTCGAACTTGATTGCATTTTAAAAGACAGTGAATTTAAAAAGAAAGTAAAAGATTGAAATTGAAGTTCCACTACGATTATCGGATAAACTACAGGTGCATCAAATTTGGATCGCAAACGATTACGATCTTTCGGGCGCATATCTTGTATCTTTTGTATATAAATCTACGCTTCGTCACAAACGTTTCCAAGTTGCGTCCTGTCTACACGGCCATCAGAATTTTGATCTATTTGACATCTAAGAAGAACTTGCCAGTCAACCTTTCCACGATATTATACCAAGCACGAATCACGAAACCTCAATCATCCTTAGGTTTAACGATCCAACATTATAAGCAAATCACGTGCGAAACGATCGAACAAAAGAACAAGATCAAGATCAAGATCCCGCAATGGAGCCGCAGGCTAAATAACCCACGGATCCCGTAATCGATTCTGAAAAGGCTGCCGATCGATTCGAGAATCACGAAAATCACGTGGCGCATCAATCATCTGGAAGTATATCGAACTTCTGCAAAAGCCAGCGTACCTCAACCGACTTATTATGATAATCGAAGGCCTTAATTAAGAGCTTACGGTATAAAGGTCGTCGTATAAAACGCGCCAGCAGCCGGCACAATAGCTACGCGAGGCCAGCACCGAACAACAACGCGGAGAATAGCCTGGAACGTGGCGAATTGCTCGTGCCCCGCAATCTCGCCCGGAGTCCCGGCGGCCAAGATTAAGGGAATAAATATCCAGACCCGATAATTGTATTGGTAGTTTCAGTAACTAATGATCTAAAAGTCGTTAGCACCGCGCCCGATTCGTGAAGGGTGTTACGAGCCTTATACTTTGGCCCTGGGACGACCAGATTTAGAGGAACGAGGAAAACGTTGGCGAGGAAGGAAGGAGGAAAGGGCGGGTGGTTTCGATGCTCCCGTTCAGAATGAAACTACGACCTACCTACCTACCTCGACGCACGACCAATCCGACGTTTGCACGATGGTAATTCACGATCGTGGCTGCGAGCCTTCGAGAATTGGAAGAACGGAATCGGGATGTATCGGCCTCGAGTTTTCGCCGCCTGATAAGTGGAATGTCTCATCCCCTTGAGACCTCGTTGCAGCTGTTGTATTTCCGTGTTCCGGCAGACTGGTAGCACTGATTGTTTCATTTGAATCTTCGCTGCCTTTTCGATCGAAAGATTTCGAAGAAAACATGGTGCAAATGACGGAATCATTAAATTACAAACGTCGACGCAGGTATATTAATTTGTATACACATTCTCAAAGACTTAGAAAATCATTGAGGCTTATCTCGTATTTATCGCGTTCTTGGGAAAAATACACTTATCTCGTTCTTCCACGGAACTTCTCAATATTTATCGTTTCTTTATCAGATTTTCACTCGTAGGCACCAATAACGCGTTTCTCGACCCAAACTCTCGCTTCCTCGAACATTTTCAAACGTAACGGCAAAAGATAAAAAGATCGCAAATCGATAGAGACCTTCGTGAGCCAAAATAAAGAGAATCCATCACTTCACTTGTTTCGAATATTTCCACCAAGAACGCATTCTTTGAGCGTTCCACGCGCGTTATATCGTTCAAAAGCGTCAGCCAAAAGCGCAGAACGCGTTGGCAAAACGTCGACATCCTGCTGGGCCAAGAATCTAACACCGAAAGCGCGCGACTCGCGGCGAGGACGCGTTCCAGGTCGTTGCATAAAGGCCTGTCGTCCGATTATATACACGCGGATATATGCAGAACCAGTCTCTGGTATTATTTATCGCCATTCGTGGCCACGAATACTCGAGTTTCGCGCGGTCATCCTCCTCCCCGTGATCGAGGATCAAGAGGTTAGCACCCGACATCCCGCGCAGTCGGCGGCTTGACACTCCTCCTCGCGGCCGTATCGATATTTCTCTCGAAAAACCCTCGATTCGATGTGGAACAATGCGTTCCATCGGCAGCCTCCTCTTCGATGCTCCTTCTTCCACAGCAGAAAACGGATGGTCACGCCTGATCACGCACCCGAAGTGCGTATGAGCTCTGTATCGATGCTTGAAGCTGCAGAAATGCGAGTACTTGCCTCTCGATCGGTTCTCTGGATACAGCTAATGCTCGACTATAAAGTGCGATCGATCTAGAATCTCCATTCGGGAACAGAGTATGGATATGGAAACTACAAGAGAAGGATGAAATTTTCTACTTGCGATTAATAAAATTATTTTGGATGAAATTATTTCAGATAGAATATTTGGATTTATAACAAGTTCTACCTGTTGTACGTTGTCGTTGTTTCGTACAAGTACGATTTTATATGTACTACGCGTGCCTTCTGTTGACTGTGTGTGTGATTATTCTGATTGGCCCCTTTAACAGTTGCTAGCAAAAATATTTATACGCACAGAATAAATTTATACGCACAGAAATTCCTATTTAGATATCTCCAAATTCTTCGAGCAATATGATCATATTAACATAATGAATGTACAAAGATTCGCGAAGGATCGCGTGGTAGATCGAGAAAAGTGGTACAAATGAAGCAGCGACGATAAGAAACTAAACTGGACGTCCGGTCTAATCCCTCCGGACGATCGATTTCGCTACGGACCGATGAAAAACGCCGGAAATCTTATCAGCCGCGAACCGACACGTTCCTCCGGAGATCATCCATTAGATTCGATCGTCCATACGCTTTATTGTATCTGCAGTCGATCGGTGAGCCGTCTAATGCACACGTGCTCGTGTCCAGAACGATCCTTACGGTGACTGGAAGGCGGGCGTCGACAGGTGGGCCAGACTCTTGATAAATGAAGTGAGAACTCGCGGCTACTTATCCGCCGATGCATCAAATATGTCCGAGCGAACGGATCGCCGGTATTAAAAGTGCATCGAAGATGTATGCTTTGTCTCGAACCTGTTCCCAGCACGGGAAATATGTTTCTAGGGATAAATATGTTTCTCGGCCTTGCGACGCTGTACTATGCTCCCGTTTATCTTGCAGCCTTTCTTTTTATAAGCGGAACGCTCATGGTTTACTGGGCGGGCTTCCAAACCATTCCTAATGTACGATAGGTAGTTAAGTAGGTTCTATGGAGCTTCTAGTAATTGTTCGTACGAATGTCGATATTTTTTTCTTTCTTTTTGCAAGTTTGTAGGAATTGGAATTTTAGGAATTTAGATCTCTAAAGGATTCGCTAGAAGCTTAGAACGTATTATACATTTGGAAAAATTAATAGGACTGTAGGAATTTTATGAATTTAAAGATTAGACAGATTTTGATAGAGTCTAGGATTCTTAAAGTACGAGCAAAGTACGATAACGATCGGCATATCTTTTTCAACGAACGCTGTTATTAAAAAATCGTAAGAATAGCAGACTCGAAGTGACTCGAGATACAAAGCAAACCGGGGCGGATGAAGTCGTCGAAAGTTATAAATTAACCGGAACGATCCGGACATCGTTGCGAATCGACTCGGACAGCGTTTGCTCCCCTTTCAACTCTAAATCTTAACCTCTGCCCACCCGGTAATTATCCCAAGGTGTCGGTAAACATTCCTCTCATTACGCTCGGTCAAATAACCCGGCTCCAGAAGAAGAGGCAGCGTCTTCTAGACGCGCGTACATGGTCCTGCGTAATATATTGCTAATATTTCCTGCAGTGCGAGAGATTATCGGCGTATCAATGTCCGTGGGATGTAACGATCCACGCGCAAACGGATATAACGAGGAGCCTTGACGAGGCTCTCGCCTTCCGGGACAGCGAACAGTCGAGTCCTGAGCCGAAAATCGACTGGCCTCCGGTAGAAAAAGAACGAAGAAAAACTGAAGCATAGAAGGAGGAAGGAAGAAAGGTAGAGAATGGGAACAGAGCCGATGCACTGGCTGCGTAAATTATCTCCACGGTGTGTATTTATCCGGAGATTTACAAGCGGGCAGCGCGCGTTTGATTTACACGCCCGTGCGCCCGTAGCCCCGCTGAAACGGCTAAAAGGGTTCTGCCGGGTGAAATATGCAACAGGATGCGCCGGGACCCTTCGACTGCATCCACCGGAATCGTCCACCGACGGGCAGCTCGATTCTCGTGCGATTTCGCGAGCACACCTGCGCTCTTCCGCCCAAGGTACGCACTGTGCACTTTTGATCCTGCTGCAATGCCAATTTTTTCGGTGTATATTTGTGCCAATTATGGAAGTCAAAGAGCATCGTTGAAATCGTCAGAAGGTATCTTGTAAAACGTTCAACTCTCATCTCCTTATTTCGACTGGTGCCGATTAATGTAATGAGGTAATCTGGTAGACTAAACAAAAATTGATGTATGTATCTGATGGGAATAGGAAACTATGCTTCGTTAAAATTGATGCCTAACACTACTTGCGATAATTTATCAGTCATACGCATTACTATGCTAACGCAAGCTATCGCACGATACAGCGTTACCTTTTTAGATATAAATTTCCGTCCTATAGGAAACTGTGTTATTTTGCAAAATTTTGCATGACCTGCAACTTCTCTGAACGACAATAAGACTTGCAAGTCCAATCTCTCAGATCTTCCTTCCAAACATAAAGAATATCACCGAATTCGCTTACTCACCTTCAGAGAACGATCAATCCGCGAGCATCTAGGTGGGCGTGCACCCAGTCAAAACAGGTCTCAGAAGCACAGTGTCGGGACAAGGGGGTGCAAGGCAGAATACCGCGGGAACACCGGTAAACGGCGGTCGTTCATACATCGTCGGGCTATGAATCGTCCGAGCGTGAGATCGTAAAGTTGTCCTTATCATCGTCTGCATCTTAATGCAGGTTACATACGTTACGTACTGTTCCGTGTCTTCGTTGTACGCGACTACGTGTACGTTTACTCGCGCGCGCGCGCGCCTGGTTGCTGGGCAGACAGTACTGTACGTTATGATGCTTCGCGATACCGTAGAAAGGACGATAAAAGAGGAGAAAGAAGAAGAGAGAGACGCGAGAGAAGCAGTCCATATGCAGAGCCAACAGGCCGGGGGCACAGGTGTCCGACGCCTCAAACAACATCTTTATACCCAGCTCTTAACCCTAACCAGCTCGCAAGCGTAAGCCTTAATATATTTCCCCACGTGTACGTAGCTATGTGCACGTGACGCGCGTTTGACGTGTTACTCGCGACTGCCTCGATCCGCTTCCTGAAACTGTCGTGGTTCATCGATGGTCATGGGTGATGCAGGATTCGATATTTTGAAAGGAACATAGGCAGTTAGATAGGGAACGCTTAAGGGAATGTCTGACGAAGAAGAATGATTCTACTAGTCGAGTGCTATTCACTCGAGCATCGTGAAGTAAAATAGAACGATTTTTCTGGCTTGTTTCTGTCTTTGTAGAAACTCTGATACCGGTTCAGCAGCAAATTGTAATTATACTTTGTATTACTTTTAGTAAATTATTTTTAATTATAGAAGTTATACTTTACTACGGAAAATGATAGTATCTGTTAATGTGTCCAACGAGTTTCTTCCAGTTGATACGAATTTTTGCATTTTACAGACGGAATATTACATTTTACGATCTTTCTGCGTTCGATCAAGACGTACGAAACTTCGCAATTATTCAAAAGTACAAAGAAACGAGTGTCACATATTTTTCTAGTTATTACTCTCTTTTTTTCACAGTTGAACAACACGAGCGTAATATACGATATTAACAACAATTGTCTGATCTTCAAAATTTCATTGACAACGATTCCCTTGCAAGATCCCAGCACCGTAAATCTCTAATCAAGAGAACTCGCTGAAACAGATCGTTCGACATTCCAAGTATCCTCGGTTCCCCGGAACGATTCGTTGAACGCTCGATCGACAGCGTTCCGCGCCGCTTTACCCCGAACTGGCTCTGTTTCTCGTATCATCCCCCTACATCCAACCGACGACGTTCCACAGTCGATCGAAAAAAGTTGCGCTCGTCATCGTCGCGTATCCCGACGATAGCGCATTCAAATAAAGGCGAGGCCGGCGGCAAGACGTTCTCGTAGCTGGTGACAAGGCCTGACGCTAGTCCCTTTTGATGTCGCCGCCTCGGTCGGCATCTGATTAGCATCCTCCTTTTCCCTGCCACCGCCCCCGTCTCTCCCACTATTCTTCTCCCCTTTAAACCTTCTTCCTCCCAGTCGAATCTCCAAGTAGAAAAAGGAGAGAGGACAAAAGCCGTGGCGGCGGCAAACGAACGTTGAAGAGAGAAAGAACGGAGAATCTAGAGTCGAGAACAACGTCAGAGTGGCTGGTGGACCGTTGACTGAGCCGCGTCTCGTTCTCGTCCGTCCATCTCTAGCTCGTCTCTAACCTTGCGGACGAGAAGGAGAAATCAGCTTGAAGGAAGCTCTGGCCGACTGAGTTATTCCCGCCGCTCTCTTTCTCTTTTGCCCCCCGGAGCCGCGGCGACATCATTTAAATGTCCCTTTGCGGAGCGTCCGCAGGTTTTTAGTCCTTCATCTCTACAACGAGGCAACGGCCCTCGCGCCACCACGGGAATACGAGACGAGGATACTAGAGATTTAACTGGTATGCGAATACCGGCATGCTAAGCAGTTCTGACGTTTCCTTGATCTTTCGAAGACTAACCGAAGGCAGATTGGGTTCGATGTTCGGAAATAGTAGATTATAGACACGAGGATGTATAATACAAAGGTGTTTCTCTTAATTTGTTCAGACGAAAATTTAACTGTTCGGTAGAATACAAACGACGCTTAAAACTCCTTAGAACTTACCAAGCGATTAAATGTTAACTGTACACGTAAAAATATCTATTCGCGATAACATCGATTATATCTCTCGAGACTGTGCTTGCGTTGAAAAAGAGCCAAAGGTATCTACACCGATATTTTTTACGTTTACGTTACGTTAAACATCCCCCTCGAATAGGCCTCGATCCGACTCGAAACTATTTTCCCGTGTTCATCAATCCCGATGGAATCGCGCCGCAAAATTTTACGGGGTACAACGACACTCGTTGCACGCAGGAATGACATCGCATTCCAGGCGTGTACGCGGTCGCTCAGAGAACACAAAGGTGAAGAAAGAGGGATACGGGAGCGCATTTAGCAAGGATCTTCGGTAATTGTCATTTCTGACCAGCCAGACATACCTACCCTGTGCAGAAAGAGGCCTGACTTCTCCTTATAATAATATGCGACCATGGCGGAGCCGGTGTCTTCTGTGCGCGGCGACCATGCTCAACTGACTTCCAGTCCACGGTCCGGTCGCCTAATAAAACGATCGTCGATTATCGTGCAATTATGCCGTCTCATTAATCCACCAGCAATTATGCTCTCCCCCTCCGTGCATCCTGTCAAGCCCGTACCGGTCTACGTTTCTCTTTCTCGTTGTTCTTCTTCGTTCTTGGGTCCCACCTCGAGTCCACTCCTCTTTGTCGCCGACCCTTTTCGTGCGTTCCCTCCCGCAGAGGGAGCCTCGACAGGACCTTATCCGCCGTTTCATAACTTATGAACGTTGACAAGCGCATGCTGCAATGTTGGGACAACCTCGGGCCCCGTCACTGCTGGCAATTACACCCTACTTGGAACCTGTGGTCGCTGCGAGGCAACGAACACGCGGCATCCACCGAACTTTTCGGTCTGTTCCTTTTTTCAGAAGCCCTGACCATCGTCGTCCCTCTTCGTCCGCACCGGAAAGAACTTAGATACCCGCGCTTTATACTTTGATACATACTCCGAGTGATGCGCGAGTAAGAAATTTCTTAGATTTACCTATTTTTACACGTGTTCGTTTGACAACGGAATACAATGTATGCGATGATAATTTTCAAAATGGATACAGTTTCGCGAAATAAAGCAATTTGATCCTTGTAAGATCTGGAAACTATCCCTGTGAGATAGTCACAATGGAGAATTGCTTTGTGCTCCCGAACGTAATCGAATATGGAATCGCAAGAGGTTTGAGAATACGTTAAAGAATTCGGGTTTGCATTTCGTTACCCGAGCCGGAACTCTTTGCTGTTCGTTTTCCAACTCTGGCACATCGGATTGATATGAAATCTCACGAAGATTCGTCAGGTTCCAACAGATACGCGGCATCGTTCTTGTCTGCTTTAACATCCTTAAGTCTTGCGACAACACTCGGAACGTTCTATTTTATCTCTCAATCCACTGCATCCCCCAAGAAACTTGCCAAACGTCCCGTTTCTTAATGACTCCTGGACGATATTCTCTCGTCTGCATCTGCTATCGTCTCTTCGCCCCGCATCCATCTTAAAATTCGGAAGGAACGCGAGAAAGTGGCCGCGCCGGCAGTTCACCGGCTCGACAAATCGTCAGTCCACTTAAGAATCGTGGTCCTCCGGTTTGCGGCCCTGGCGCGCACTGCCGTGGGAGGAGGCATCAGCTCCGAGAGACGAGAGGATCTCTCGCGATCAGAAGAACCAGAAGAACCTTAAGGGGAGGAGTGACGGGGAAGGGAATAAGGATCAGCGGGGGCCTTCGCGGCGGGCTGGGATGATTGAAAAAAATATCCGGCAGGCCGTCCTCGTCGGTGACGAGGTTTCGCTGCAGCATCAGCCGGTAGCGGAATAACGTCGGTTTCCTGTGAGCGGGACGCGCTCGCGCACACCACGGAGCGGCGCGGCGGCGGCGGCGGCGCTTTTGCCACGATGTAGATTTGTTTGCATTTAAAAATCAAATCGACCCGCGCGCCGTCCACCGCACCGGTTCGCTGCCTTTTTCCTCTTTCTCTCCCTCTTTCGTTCCCTTCCCGTGTTCTTTCCTCGTCTCCTCCTTACCATTCTCGTAGCCCGTGTACGCGCACAACAGCAGAGAAGCTCGCGGTTCGCTTCTTTTCTCGGTAGGATCGTCGATGCTGCCGGGAAGGTTGGTATGCATGGATCCAGTGGTGAACATAGCTTCCTCCAGTTCTCTCGCAGTCTCGCTCTTTCTCTGTCGCGGCGCAAGTCTTCGGTTCGCCTCTCAGTCGGGGACAATGCACGCCAGTTTTTGCGTCGTTTGCTTCCACCGAGCTCGCCGGACGATGGATCTGCTTGGACTTCGGCTACCATTCTCGTTTTCTTTCTCCCTCTTCTTCCTCTTGTTCTTCTTCGTCCTTCTCCTCCTCCGACACACTCCTCCGCCGCCTTTTTCTTCCAACGTCTTGCACTGCCTCTTACTTTTGCTCGCCATCTCGTATCTCCTTCTCCCTCTTTCTTCCTCTATTTGTCTCCTTTTTTTCTTTCCTTCTTCATCTCCCTCGTTTTCTCGTTCCTTCTCAATGCTCCGAGATTATTTCCGTCCTCTTTCAACGCTGCGTCGATCGCCCACTCTCTAACCCACCCTCGCGTACAATGAAACCGAAAATCTTCTCCGGCACCCGGGGAATGCGGCGCATGATTACCTACATCGAACCAGAGAGCCGACTCGCAAGAAGGAGCAGCTTCTCTCCTCTGTCCCAGCCACCGCGTCACACTCTTTCACCGAAACGAACGATTCCTCGTGGCTGTCCGTCCACCGAGACACGATCGATAGTCGAAATCGTCCGAAGACGATCGCCTCTTGTTCTTTCGATCGCGTTAGGTGTCTGGATATTTAAACGAGCAACCTGGTCACTCTCTTCTCTGAAAAATTTGTCGGCCGATTTCAGCTTCGCAAGAATATCCTACGTACCAATAGAGAAACTCCGCATTTTTCAAATCTCAAACAATTTTTTCTTTTTTTTTTTTTAAGTTGAAACGCTAGAACTTCAAAGACTATCGTTGATTAAAATAACCTATACATTGGGAATAATTATTTTTCACCCAATTGTATTTCCGCCGTTTGTATCAAATATCTGATTGTATCTGAAACGAGTTGTTTCGATTCTCGATAAATCGTGGATTCCTCGTGTTTTTGAACTACAACTTTCTTACATTATCATAGAGTCAATAAATCGCAGAAACGAACGTCAGAATCCTGCGAGTTCTTGCCTCGGCCGTGTACCGGTAAACGAAAACGATTTCCTTATCAACCAGAATTAAGAGCATTTCCATGAACAGCCGCCATGAGCGTCTTATCGATCCGAGTTTTTTTCGAGCTTTCACGGCAGGCTCATTGAATTGAATCAGCCGGCATTAAGTCGGATTATATAGCTAAACTGTTCGAGATGAAGCGCGTCGCGGACAGATATATTAAGGCTGTCAGTCGAGACGAAAGGCTACATGATCGGACTGGAGAACGAGGCCGGACGCAAAACGAGACCACGAAAACCTGCGCTTCATTCACCACGACGTCGACGCTGTGACGGAGCACGCGACAGCTTTCCTGTCTCGTGACCGTGAACCGTTAACGTCCACGAAGCACAACGGCTAGCCGCATCCTGTCTAGGATCGTCGATCGATAGCTCGAGACTCCGAGCTGAGAAAAACCGTTCGTTACTCGTGGAACACGCTGCTTGTACCGCAGTCTTCGAAATGTTATCGTTTTTCGCATCGATTCCGGACGATAAGCGAACTTTGGATTGGGTGCTTCGAGAGGGAGATTGAAATTCCTCGACTGTGATTGCTGACGATCGTAATTTGGGAGGAAAGAGAATTTTGAAGTGGATGAGATTGGAGAAGAAACGTGAAACGCGAGTATGTAAGAGAAAGTAAATTACTCGCATAGAAATGCATAGAATAGATATGGAAGTAGATACTTTTAAGGAGCTTTTGTGCAGTTTTTTGAAGAGTTTTGAGAAGAAACACACGATTATGTAAAGAAAAATGGATTATTTTATTTCGTTTTATTTACTATATCGGCTGGGAAATCCATTAGTAGTACAATAAGTAATATAAATATAATATAATAAATGGGTAATCGATTAATAATTATAATTACCAGCAACTTGATAGCTAAAACTAGTTCTGGCTAATAAATAAGAAATACAAACAAAATAACAACAATAATACACAAAAAACAAAAATAAAAACAAAAAATAACTAAGACTTAAATAGAATTTAAATGATAAGAATTATCAGCTAATAAAATAAGAAATACAGATCGAAACAGATATTTTTAAAGGATGGAAACTTTGAATAAAATAAATATAGAGGATATCAATTTTCTGGGAATTCTCGCTGTATCCCGTAAATATCGAATGACATAAGCACCCTCTGAAACTACGTAATCCATCATACGTTAATTTCAAATGATTTTAAATCTAGAATTATCCTTCATTTTGACAAATTTCAAATATTTTATTTGTGCAATTACCGAAAACATGCAGCTGCTTTTAGCGAATATCGTCGTTGACTTTTATCGAAACAGAAGCATAATTATATAGGTCTATCTACTTTCGTTGTATCACTTTAATCATAATCACCAACGTAAAGTCGTTTGACTCGAACAAATTGCAGCATTGCGATTTAAATATGTACGTACATGCTACATTTCAAGCACTTCCCTCCTGTCGCGTCTCATAAAATGTCCTAAAGACGGAGTAAGGAAGAAGACAGCCTGGTTTTTCGCGGCGCGACCACGATCTAATTGGATACGAAATGAAGTCGACGAAATCCCGAGGCAAAAATCGCCGTGGTGGAATTTGAAATTCATATCTTCCGGCTGCGCGAAAGGGTGCGTCGCTCGCGCATCCGTCATCTTTTTCTGCCGGCCAGGAGAGCGCATAATTGCGCTGCTGCATAAACCGCGTCCCGCTTGGACGTCGTGTCCGGGTCGATGCCATTGGCCGAGTAGCTCCGAGAAATCTGTATCGCGTTGTTTCGTATCTCGTTCCATTATCATTGATAGTATAAATTCCAAAGTGGATTTCAGAAAATAATTCTTGTAGCAACGTGGTCATTCTTCTCTACTCTTCAATTTATGAAGTTGATCGATATAGCTGCCGAGCAGCTCAATTAAAGCAACAAAGAAGAGTGGCAATTAAGAAGAAGGTAGATTCTACTGCCTGAAATTCTATTGGATCATCGAAGCAATCGACCTCCTTTTACTCTTGCTAAACTTAGCTTATTCGAAAACATCCAATAGTGAGCTTTCTGAAAAAAAAGAGTACACGCGTGTATCATCCGATCAAATAGTTGCATCGTGATAAAAGTTTTATTTCTATTGTAAATACAAAAGGAGCAAGGAGCCATTATACCTATCGATTCAAAGGTAGCTGATATTATAAATTGTATAAATCTTAAGGACGATTAAAATTCTTCCAAATTTAATCAAACTTGTCTGATTGCCCTCTCTTTCCAAACAATCTCCTCGGCCGATTTCCTACAAAGTTAAATATTTTCCAAACGCATCGTCAACTTCGCCAAATTTGTCGTCAATGATGATCGACGATCATTTGTATAATCGTTTTCCCATCAATTACCTATATGATGATTTCTAACGAGCTCGGTTTTTCACCTATAACGATTTAAACGAGAGCGCGCGCGACGCAAAGCGTTCTGAGGATTGTCGTAATTACCGAGAATTAATAATAACGCCGCGGAGGCCCCCTGCCTGATCTTAATTGCAATTAATTTCTAATTCACCTGTTTACCCGTGCTACGTGAATCTGCCCCACCAGCCGTACCCGCGCTCTCCGCTCTCTCGCTCCCTCTCCTCCTCCCCTTGTTCTTTTATGAATTAAATGCGCATTAACGTTAGACGATGTTAACGATTAAGATCAGGGGTCACGCTAATTAAAGGCACAACCGTCAGGTCGCCCCGCGTATAATTCCGGCGTATATTTTAAACAAAATAAGACGTAAGACGTTCCATACCTGCAACAACTATAGTACGTTTACAATAATATAGAGCATAGAATATTCGATGTAATGAAAAATTAACAGCTTCCTGTAATAAGTTCCTTTTTATTTTCCACGGTGTGTTTTCTCCATGGCGATTCAATCTTCGGCTAGCAATTTTGTCATTACCCAGGTAAAACTGAAAATTGAATTACTCGAAGATCGCTAACCAAAACCTCGAAGGCGGCAAATTGTCTCCGGTCCTGATAATAAATTGGCACTGACGCGAATCCATTTACCCGTGATCTAATAATCGCCAGCAACTTCAAAATTGCCCTAAAGAAACACCACGAGGTGGCAGAAAATTTATACTATAATGGAATAATTTGTCTAATGTAATAATAGAATCATCGTCTAAAAATGAAAGAAAGGAAAGAAGGAAAAAAGGAGAAGAAAGAAGAGGGAGGGTGGAATCGAAGAGTTTGTAGCTCGATTTCGGCTTCACGGGTCGTCGATTAACCAGAAGAGGCGATGAAAGAGTTCGATGAAATAATGACGGGACCAGGTCGATAAATAGTACGCCTTTGCTGGTCTCAGGGGCGGAGTGAAGCAGGTGGAAGGGGCTCGATGGGGCCCTTCAGGGCCAGCGTTAATGCCAGCCAACGGAAGACAGCTATCAAAAGCCCGTATTTAAATATTATCAGTGAAATTACAGTGCTCACTGCTCGCGAGAGCTGCTCGGTCATTACCGACTGGCAATTCGGCCTCTTTAATCGCCGTTGTCAATACTAATCGACATCGTCGTTATTTAATATTCCTCCGCGTGTTTTTCTCTTTTTTACCGACTGTTCTTCCTCTGCTTTTTTGTGTCTTTCATATGGACGAATGGGAACACCAAAGTGGAGGACGCCGAAAGTTTTATTGAAAATTAATGGTGCCATCCTTTGAGTGTCTTTTTTATTTCTTTTTTTTTTTTTTTTTTAAGTGGTTACATATAACACGTTGATTCCCAGACGAAGGAGAGTTTGCGCAGGTCTACACGCAAAGTTCGAGAGTAGCTTGGTTCGGTATATTAAGTGTAATATATACGAATATTATTACAGAAAAGAGAAAAATTATTTTAATTCTTTCTAATGTATTTAAGATGATTTGAGTAGCCATAGTTTCATCAATGTCTAAATGGAAATACTAGTTATCCTTATTCTTATCTGCCACGTATTAAAACCTAATAATTAAAAGTTAAGAATCACGAACATCGTTCCACCAAACAAACATATGTTATAAATACAATTAGTACTCTCATATTCTACTTGATTCTTGTCTACGTATCAGCATATTCCGATTCAATTCTCATGATGTTCAATATAATGAACAAACACCTCTTGTTTCCTCCAAAATTAACAAATACCATAACTTACCTTTACTATAGACAATCTCCGACACCGACGTACGAAACAAAACATCATCTGAAACCGTAATATTATTCATCATATTCGCTTCGTCTGACGACTGAAGGCATGGCGATTACACACGAGGCACCGAATTACGTCGACGGGATTATCTGTGCCGTTTTCAACGTGGCAGCCACATAATAACACGGCGAGTACGCAATTAGGAACAGTCTACGGCAAAATAGTATCGGTGCTCGGTATCTGCGCTAGCTCCTCATTAGCATAGACCGGCGAATAGAGCAACTATGAAACGAGGAGACGAGTACACACATAGTAACGAAGGAAGGAAAAGGTTAGGGGGAGGCAAGACGAACGGAGACGCGGGTTGAGGAGTTGGAGAAATAATTAAAGCTCAACGATCGCTATCTAAATAATTAGAAGTTGGCGTGACTCTGCATAAGGCCGCGTGTACGCGCCGACTGAACTGTCAGATCGTAAGATTCCGCGAGGCGGGCATAATTAGACGAGAAATATGAACGCGAAATCCGTGTATTTAAATGACGACGCGCGAGGAAGCGATGTGTCAAAATCGTGCCACGGATATTCTTTTCTTCTACGATCGTGGAAATCGCAGCGCTTCCTAGCCGGCCTCGTGAGTCAGACCCGATGCGCTTTCGACTATCGTATCTGCGCAATCCCGCGGCCGAAGATCGCCGTATGGAACCGTGAAAAGTCGGCAGGAAGCGTTGCGAAAATGCTACGAGAAGGCTGCAACACGAACCGTGGACAGTGTTTAAAAGCCACACAAGTAACTGCCAAGCGGTTATTAATATTTATAGTGAAACGTTATGTAAGGACAACATACTTCTTATTTCATGAAATTTGTAATTACGAACTTGAAATAATTTGTAATCGTCGTTGTTCTACGCACAGAGTTCGTTACACGGTACAACGAAAATTTGCAAATATCGCGCAAAAATATTTAAAAAATTGAGATCTCCACTTGTCGATATTCCAAAAATAGGCAAGTGGCGGGGATATCGATAACAGTGGATCGCGAGACGCGAATAATCTTCGAACAAGCTTGAAATTAATTTCGAAATTTTGCCTCTATCGTACGATACAATTTTGTCGATTCGCTGCCTACTTACGTAAGTGTAACTTCCGTGGTCGCAGCATGACCGTGTGCCACATGGGTTTAGGCAATTAGATGCAAATTATGGGAGCGTGTTCGTGGTCCAAAAGACCGAAACACGTGGAGAATTTGCGAATAGAGACGGAAGAACGCAGGTAGGAGGCGACGTGCTCGGCGGCATTGTCAAAGGGTTCCTCCGGGAGGCTCGCGAATCACAGATGCAATCAGATAAAGGGCGGTTCTTCTCGGATTACCGTATGCGAACCCCTGCTGTGTCCACGCACCTTAAACTACCATTCTCACGTGCGGCGACACAAGCAGAGCCCACGTGCTCGAGATACAGTTGAGGCCGACCAACGAGCGGTTCCCATGCGTTATCGGGATCAAATTATATAATGCACCCTTGACAAGGATTTCACGGACACGAGGTCTTTGTTAAATGCAACATGTCTACATGTGTTAACTCCGATTTAATCTTCTCGCATCTGAATTTTCCAGCTTTTCGTTGAGACTGTTAGACAGCGCGATCGTAAGGTCTCTGACCAATGAGCGATGAAAATGAAGATTCGTCGATCATAAGCATATTGCTTTATTATTATTAATTTACCAATTAATGCTATTAGTATACTGATAGGTAACAAAGTGTAACACTCTGTTACACAAACAGGTTTTACAATTTTGCGGCAATTAGTAAAATTTTGATTGAAAAAAACTTTCTTCTAGAATTTCGTTGTCTTATTACGAATCTTGTTGCTATTATGCAAGAGAATTTATTAGTACCGTTAATTCGTAAAACTTTACCGATAATAATCCATTCAATTGTGCAAGAGATCCCTGATATTATCTTTGATTCGTAATTATATCGCGTACTATCGGCGTTGCAATGAAATTTCAGTCACAAAGTTACATTATAAAAACTTAGAAAATTTGCCAAGAGATCGCAAAGGAAAACATACCTCTTCTAAAATTCCATAGAGAAAGATTTCAATTACAAATAGCACTCATCAAAGTGTAACGATTAAACTCGCGATGCAGCATAGAATTAGAAGAAAATGTCAGCATAAAATCTTCAAAGGCTCCGGTCGGAACCTGTTCCCATCTGACGACAGTAACGGAACGATCGTCCACGTAGGTTCGATTAAAGAATCACTGCCGCGTGCTCATCGCGGACGAATTCGATCACGTCTCGACGATACCGATGAACAACCACTATGATTACGCGAGCCACCTTGATGACGAACCAAAGTCGTGCTAGCTTCGAGATAGGCTACGTTCGAAGGCGATCCGAATCGAGCCGATCCAGCTTGGAATTAATCGGACTTTTGTTCCGCGGCTGAGTGCTTATTAAGCCTGATTCTTTATTGTGTTTGATCTACAGGCATGCAAACACGATCCAAATACCGCGAGTGTATCGAAGCCACCATTACAGATAAACGTGACCGACCAGTAGCAATAAACCGACGAGATGTTATAGTTTTGCTTAGAATTTTGCTAGTCAATAGAGCCGTCGTGATCGATGAATTTTAGAAATAATTATAAACTAGGAGAATAGGATTCGGTTTCTACTTTTTCATTATTTTCATTATTATCCTTAATCCTTATTATTAATCATTACGTTCCTTGAATCGTTTTCAATCCATCGCGTATTCCTGTTGCTATAAAATTTCTTGGTTTTAATTTTTAGCGTTCGAAAGTTGGATATGTCCGAAACAAATGAAATTCATAATCTTAAGAACCGGCGTGTATTTAACAAACTGAACAATTCAACAAACATTCTATATACATCGTTCCTCTTTGCATTGTTGATAAATAATTTAGTCCGTCTCGTAATTAATGGCTTCCTCGGCAACGAGATCTTTCAACTAATTTACATCTTTCCGATATTACAAACGATCTTCTATAAAACCTAGAATGAATATCTTTCGTTATTCCATAATTAGGATATATACGAATATATACGATCGATAATTACAATCATCGAATCTTGGTATCCAAATCGAACGAACTGCTCGTCGATTTGGGACGAAAGAACACGATCTGAGTGATCGAATCTGAATAAGATCGATTGATCTTCGTCTTAGCTGGGTTGCCGCATTTATGTGCCTTCAATTGGTATCGTTCGCCATACTGACGACCGCAATAATCGCACTTGTACGGTTTCTCGCCGATGTGACCGTAAATGTGCTTGGCCAATTTCGTTTTCACGCTGAACCGCGATTTGCAGAGATCGCACTCGAATCGTTTCACCCCCGTGTGACGATATCTGTGCACTTTCAGGCCCCAGGACCTCCGGTAACATTTGCCACAATCCTCGCACTTGTATGGCCTCACGCCTGCAAAATAAATGGAATATTCAATTGAAGGCTTCTTTGGTTTAACATTTAATTCTGTCTTTACTCTTAGAGCCAGGAGCATTTGACTCGAGATAAAATTCCTACCCTTCAAACTCTTTGCTTTTTAAAATACTTGACGATTTCTTGTTGAACACATCTCAAGAATAGATTTCATTCGTTCAAATTCCAGTCGTTCCAGTCACTCAAATTCTGATCGTAAACTTCGCTCCAAAACTCCATAGCACAACCCTATTTCCTAATTCCCTACAATCCTTAGCAAGTAGAACGTATGAAACATCGGAACCTGAACGAAATTAGTTGCAACACTGACGAACCACGGTTTATGTGCTCGTAAAAACTGAACAAAAGGAAAAGGAAAGAATGGAATAAATAAAACTGCGTGCATGTCGGTTCCTGAAACGGCCAGTTTCTGCCTCATCATATTCCAGCATTTACAACCGAAACGTTATCGCCGTTTAAATACGCGTCTATCATATATCTCGAAACTTCATCAGATCTCCTTTTGCGACGCGAAGGGTTTAATTGGCAGGCGTGTAAGAAGCGCAGTCTGCGCGTGATCCTCGATTTTCTAATTAATACAGCCCTTCCTCGGTTAGTCGCTGTAACACAAGGGCGTAAGCGGCTGACACGCTTGTCTCGTGATTTTTATGTCTCAATACCAGCCACGAATTTATACGAGTGTGTAAAATCCGTAGTAGAGAAGAAGATCGTGACGATCTTCGTGCGGAGAAGCAATTTTAGCCACACCACCAGACGAACCTTACTTCCGCGATTTTACTTAATTGTGAGAATATTCACATTGATTCTGTCTGACTAACTTGTGCTCATCAGCTTCGTCACGTTATTTTAATAATTCTAACCTCGTAAGGTTGGAAATATGTAGTGACTTTGTCTGCACTTGCGTTCCACGAGAATTCGTACTTAAGGAATTGAAAGAATGAATTACATATGCTTATATTTCAGGAGATGATTCTCTTTATCTGGAAAACCAATTGGAATAAGTTATCCCGACACGTATTTCTATTATTTTGCAATTCATCGTCCTTGCTGTCTATTCGCAAGATAGACCATCTATCTAGAAGCTTGTCGCGTAAATAATTTCTTTCCTGTTATAATAATATCTCGAGCTACACAAAATACACCATATTCCTATCACGATACAATCTACAAAAATTATCTGTATTACGAAACTATTCGCCTACTAAACCCATGTCCAAAGTATCGAAATAGCTTGATGCAATCCCGTTATGAAATTACCAAACTCATTCTACCCGAGAAATTCCCAAACTCTCACCATAATGCGACAATATATGGTGTTTCAACGCGCCCTTTAAATGGAACCGGTGCTTGCAGATGTCGCACTCGAACCTTCTAATACCAGTGTGCGTCAACTTGTGGGTTTTCAACACGGAGGACCTCTTAAACTTGGCAGGACAAAGGTCGCACTCGAAAGGCGAGTCCGCGGTGTGAACGATCATGTGTGCCCTGAGGCTACTCGGCCGGAGGAACCTCTTCTTGCAGATCGAACACTCGAACGGCTTCACATTGGTGTGCATCAGCTTGTGATCGCGCAACGACTGCCGATGGAGCAGCTTCTTCTTGCACACGCCGCACTCGAACGGCCTGCGGTTTGAGTGCATCTCGGCCTGATGCGTCCTCAGCTGATCCCTCTGCTGGAATTCGAAGCGAGTCCCCGCGGTAATTGATTACGTTTTGCAGAAAGACTGGTGTCGATCTTGTTCCCGATGCTGTTCTCGAGCGTTTTTACGCTCGACAACGGAAAGAAAACGTGGAAACACTGGCATACCTGAAATCGAAGGCTGCAGTGCCTGCACATGAAGGCTTTGAACGTCTCGTGCAGCCGGAGGTGATCTTTCAGAGCCGAGGACCTTGGAATAAGAAATGTGGATATAGTGTATCGACCTTTAGAACTTCATATTAGTGCGCAAAGCATACCGAAGCCGACTGATCAACTTCGTTAGCCTTTCTATCAATTTTGCCTTCGATTAATTTAATTTTCTTATATCGAACTTTACTGAAATTAATTTATATATTTTTATATGTATTAGGATGTCCGAAAAATTTCTTTCGTTTTATAAGGAAATAATGGATGCACAACGTTTTATATTATTCTATCGAATTACGTCTGATCCATTTTGTTCTATCAAAATAAAGATCACAACGTTCGACGGATTAGGTTTCATGTTTGTATAAGGATACATCGCCGTAAAAGACGTGTCTGTAAAAGAAAGACACTTTTCGGACAACCTAATATATATTATATGTAATATAAGTTAACGCTAGGTTTGTAAAAGTGATACGTAATAACAACGATGTCATAACTGGTGTAAATTCCTTTCTAGAAATACATATGTGCAATAGGTTGCCGAAGAATTAAATCCTATATTCCGATACTCGGATTAAAAAATTGTCAAAAAATGAAATCGATCATTTTACCTTCTAAACGACTCGCATCTTACCGTGAAAACTGCTTCGCACAAAGGCCACACTGGAACAATTTTCCGTGACTGTGCCCTATCATGTGCGTCTTGAAATCCGCTTCATCGGGAAACTCTATCCTGCAGACGCTGCAAATCAATCTATTCCCTGTAGTCAACGCCTCTATGTATTCCTCGAAGTCTACGTATTCGTCCGACGTAATTTCTCTTTTAACCAAAGACAAGCTTCTTCTTCTTTCTTTCCTACGTTTCTCGAACGTGTAAATAAAATCCTGTGGCTCCTGTATCTTCTTCCTAGAGTCACTTTCGTACGGAACATCGACATCCAACTCGTCGTTCGCCGAAAAGTTCTCGATCTCGTCGAGCACCTCGGTCTTGATTTTCACCTTGCACCCGGTTGGGAAAAGTCTGATGAATTTTCATATCTAACACGCGGTTTCGCTCGGTGTAATCGCGCGCCGCGATCTCCCCGGTTTCGTGGACATTGCATATGCAGGATATTAGATAATTTCGCGAGCGCTTCCGCGAGAAATGGCGGTGCTCCCGCGAAAGGAGGTGTGCTTCGCGATGAGCGATTTAATGACTCGACGCTTTATTACGTAAAACGAGAGACGAAAGAAAAAAAGAACGATGAAAAAAAAACGTAGGAACAGAGTGGGGGAGAAGGGCGCGAGGGGCAAAACGAGGAGAAAATGGAAAAACATTGCGTCGTCTACCTGTTTGGAAATGGTTGCTTTTTATATAATGAATTATGCAATTAGCAGATAGAGAACAGCGATCTTACGATACAACGAGCCGGTCGCTGATCAAAAGAATATTTTAGCCCAGTGTTTTTATAGACCCTATCATAACCTAATCGGAGCGAAGTCCTAGAACCTACTTCTTTGCACCGCTTGCAACGCTTCTGGATTCCTATTATCTTCAC
This sequence comes from Bombus vosnesenskii, assembly GCF_011952255.1. Taxonomy (NCBI): domain Eukaryota; kingdom Metazoa; phylum Arthropoda; class Insecta; order Hymenoptera; family Apidae; genus Bombus; species Bombus vosnesenskii. The sequence continues at coordinate 530,210 of NW_022882937.1, forward strand.
TTCGCTATCGTCCTCTTCGTTTTCCCCGATTTCATTGCGATTTCGATAATTGTCTCTCGCCATGTCCCTCTTGTTTTCTGACATTTCGTGATCACGGTAGGAAGAAATGGAAACAGACGCGCGAAGAGATCTGGAAACAAAGGAGCAACGGAGAATTGATCGGAAATGAATTGCTGGCATAGATTGTAATATTCTTGGTTAATTCTAGTCCTTGAAGTTCGCTTTGCCTGGCTACGTGATTTCACTTTCAAAAATTACATTTACACAACCTTCTATGACTTCATATACGTGGAGATAATTTCTTTCTCTGTGAAGGAAAATATCCTCGTATATGAAGTTAAAGTGATATTTCATATTCTACCTACGTCACATTTTCTTAGAAATCGAAAGTATACGATATCAATAAAAGCAGATAAACTAAACGAAAATCATTCCTTCGATCGGTCGCTGCTTTATCTCTGATCGCTTATGCAAACATACGTAAGTGTGGCGTGGCCTCTTTCCAACGTAATATCACCGTTAGATTCGATGCAAACGAATTTATAGCCTTAACGATGCGATGCACAAACATGCAATTCGACAATTAGAGGAACAAAACTACCGAATTTACCGTCATCGCGTGCTTATGCACATGCAGTCTTATAATAGCGAGATCGTGTGCTTGCAGATACTACACCATTGAGAATATCGTTTTTTTAAATTTTTCACGTTTCATCAGGTGTTACGACCGTTCGCGGAGAGACGCGGTCGCGAGGAAAACGCGTCAGCGAGAGGCGTAAATTCTCGCTACGATTCGGTGAATCGACGCCGCGAAGTAGTCGTTCCCCTGTTTCGGTTAGGATAACAGGGGTGGTTGATATGAATATGACACAGTAGTAAGTTATATTTTACCGTTTATTCCACAACTTATAACGAGGATAGTTACACTGGTGCGTATGTACGAGATGAGTGACTGAGTGATCTGCGGGTGTGTATACCTGCTCGAAGGATGTTGACCGTTCGAAGGATGCAAAAACAGTACTCTTGGGAGACGATGCTGTCTCGGAGGAGAGCTAAGGATGAGTGTGTCTAGCGCACGGGACCATCGGATTTGTTGGTGCCGATGTTATTTAGGAGAGTGAGGGAATAGGCTTCGTTTTTAATTGGTTAAACGAAGGGTCTTAACCGCCCTCGAGAGAAAGTGGTTAGTGGAAGGAAAGTTGCAGCGGACGTGACAAAAACTAACTTTCCCTTTTTCGCCGTGGTAGACAATAGTCTTTAGAAATTCTTCCGAACCAGATGTTTGTTTTGTTTGAAGGACATTTTCTAGGAAATCTATGAAATTTATGGAAGGTCCTTGAACTATGGAGGATACGCTGCGAGTATCCGAAGACATCTGGTTGCCATATTGCCCGCGGTGTGTGGCCTCGGCTAGGTAGAGTGTTACGGAACGTAACATCAGGCGTCAACTCGAAAGTTCCAAACGAGATCGACGTATTCGACGATCTGCGATCTCGTCTTTTATATTCACAAATTCATCTACATTCGTATGACTTGCAAATTGCATCGCAACAAAGTCAAGCGTGCACGTCAGCTGATTCACGGTCTGGGATCTCGGCTCGATCGATGCTCATCGATGTTTGTTTTTTAATATAGTCACGATGTCTGGCTTAATTAGACCATCAGCATAGCAGGAGAATCGTGTGTAAAGCGTATGTATTTCCTAATTACGAGACTTGTTAGCGGGGGCGGCGCTCGGATGCTTTATTGGCCCATAAAAGGCAAATAAAAGCTACAATGAGACGTAACTACGCTGAAAACCGAGGAAGTTTAAGCTGATACAAAGTAATTAGCGTGCCGGCAAGGTGGCCGCGGTTTCAGTGTACTAATCAGAGCGCTGCGAAAGATGCATAACGCTGTTGTATTACGTTATCGTGTCTCATATACATACACGCGATTAAAAGCGTCGGCTTACGTGTGAGTGGTAGCCAAAAGTGCGCCGCACTCGCTCGTCTGTAAACTCATAAATAATTATCTCGATATTCGTGAAACGATCTAGACCAAACGAGCGAATTAATTAATTAAAATATAAAACGAAGCTTGGAGTTCACGTATGCTCGCGAACGAAATAGCGGTCCGTCGAGATTCTTCGCTGGTGTTCTAGCTTCGTCATTCGATGCTTTCGAATATTCTGTGTGATATTTACTTATAAATAAAAAACTGTTTTTAGCTTTCGCAAGATATCGGACGAATGTTAAAAGGATTAGATCGCAAGCCTTAATAACTCTTTGATAATCTCAAAGAGTGTAACATCGTCTCCAAAGACTTTATCGATTTGCAACCTGCAATCGTTTGCAATCACACGTTTAGCGTTTATCTAACGACGATAACGAAACGATAGTTGAACGTCTAAGTGTTTCGTCGAATTTTAATTAACTATCACCTCGATCAACGCTATGACGAACAACCTTATCAAAACTGTTTAATTCCAGGAACTTCGTTTAACTCTGATAATCGTCGAATGCAAAGCTTTGGAATCATCGACGAAGATGGAAATCTCGTACGGAATCTTAAAAAGAACCGAGAATCTCTTGGAAAAGTATTGGACTGATTCGATCGGAATTATTCTCCGTAAGTACAGAAACTTCTTTACAAACAACGAACGTTGCTGGCGGCGAACTGGCAAAAAAATTCGCGCGCGGATTTCAATCGGGCACCGAAGAAATTGCGGCTCCTCCATCGTAACGTCCTCTTTCCCAACATTCCCGACCACCATCGACGCCAGTGGGACGAGAATTTCAGTGGAAACTCCTTAGCAGCGGTCAGACGCGACGCGCGACGCGATTTCCAAGTGCCTTGAACTCGCGTAAATATACTGGCGTAAAAAAGGAAAAGGAAAAAGGGAGAGAGGGCTCTCGTGAGAAACGTGGCTGAAATTTCGAGCCCGCGTGTGTATGCAAACGTCACGTTTTCCTCGCGAAACGCTCATGCAATATTAAAAAGGGATCGGTTAATTGAAACTCTCGGGGGCTTCTTAATTAGGGAAATTCAGATTCCCAGCTTTTGATTTTCTTCCCCATTCAAACTGTAGCTATCTGTTTGTATAATCATACGATGTCGCTTCCTCCTTCCACGCTACGAGAATTATCGACCATCCAAATTTAACCTACCGATGACCAACGCTATATTATCGTGACATTTCATTTGTAACGCGATCCGAAAATCGATTTCCAAACATTCTCTATGGTCAAGTTAGTCGCCAGACTATCTCATCTTGGATGACACGATTCATTCGATCAGATTAATAAACTACATATATACAATTATCCAATATTCAAGAAGTACATTAACAATTCTTACGTGAAAAAAGACCACTAGGACTCTTTGCATACTATTAAAAATACTATTAGTAAAATTTTACGAGTCACAAATCTAGTAACGATGCAACAAAGTTAAGAATAAATCAAATGGAACTTTGTAATCTTCCAACAATTACGAATCGATCCAATCATGCTATGCCGGTGTGAAATTCTAAAATAAGAAACTATAAGCTACAATCCTTAACATAATTCACCAACGTCATTATTTTGCTAAATTATCGCGCAAAAGTATCCAGAATCGGAATACGAAACTTTTGGTCCGACCTCACCCTCTCGATTCCAATACGATCAGGCAGCGTTCGTTCCATTCTTTTCTTTTTTTTTTTTTCCTTTTCTTTGGTCGATCGACGATCGAGCGCGCGATTGCGAAAAAGAAATCGCGTCGCGATCCGGCGTGGCGTGGCAAATAAATCCGCGACACACAGCGTGGTCCCCGCTGATGCATGATTTCATGGAATCGCGATGAGGGACTGCAACGCGGTCGCCCGCCTGTGCGCCCGCGCTTAAGCGAGCGAGCGAGCGAGTACGCGTGTGGGAAACTCGCCGGATGCATTATGTATTTATTGCTTTACTTACTTAGTTGGGAATTACTTTTGCCAGCGTAATGACTTTCAGACAACGCGCTATCTTAGGAATGCAATAGGCCTGATTTATCGCTTCACCGACGTTTTTCTCGGGCCAGTTTGTCGTTATCGGTGTACTTGCCCTGCTGTCTGTCCGTCTGTCGCGCTATTGGTCTGCCTCTGTCTAGTGACCTCGAAACTTCGATGAAGAACGATTCCGCTCGCGACAGCCCTACCGATCCTCGGGAAAGCCACGCTCAAGCGAGAATCTTTCCTATCGAAGACGAAGGGTTGCACTTTTCAAAGGATTTTGTACTCGATATTTGCCCTCCTATTCTCCAAATTCTACCCCAATCGAAGCACTCTGGATAAGGTTTTAGGTATTTTAGAATTGGGATGGGTAGATTAGGAGGGAACAGACAAATATGCAGATAAAATTCGATAAAAATAAATTGCAAAAAATTTGACGATGGTTCGATAAAAATTTGGATCTATAGAAATTACAGGAGATTTGACGACGATTGAAATTCCGCAATAGCGGAAGGTTGGAATTTATAAGATGGAGGAAATTGCACAATTGCGAAGATGAGAACAACTCGATGATATTTGGTGTTTCGAAAATTTTCCTTTTACTCTGCAAATTTCTTAATTAGAAGATACCATAGATGTCTTAATAAAGATTACAGAAAATTATAATTCACGATTGGAATTAAGGAAACGATACAAAGGGAGAAGGAAACGCAGGAATACCATAGAGGAACGGTATAACTAATTCGATGTAAACGAAGCTCGGTACGCGACGATTGGAAAGAATGGCGGAGTTAGAAGCTCTACCTCAAGCGGATAATCGGGAAATTGAATAGGAGGAACGAATGTGGCATTAATGAACTAATTATTGCGAGGATACGATCGGTCGATGTCTGGAGTGTGCTTTCAGCGAGACGACGGCCGTGGAACACGGGCCAGTGAATCGCGCTCGCGAGGAATCGCACATATTTTTTCTCTCCTTTTCATGCAATAATTTCGCTAATTGCCTCCCGAGATAGACCAAGGCGGATGAGCATGTGAGTACGCAATAAATATTCGTGATTAATTAACGATGCCAGATGAGCGGTGCCGTTTTAGTATCGAAGAACAGAGAGAATACAAGAACGGAGGTGAGAGGAAAGAAAGAAAAGAATTGAAACAGGCTGCGCGTTGGGAGCAGTTTTAATTGGACGTCGTATCGTTTCTCGGTTTTACACTTCGGACAGTTTTGTAGGCACGCGTCCTTATCTCGCCGATTATCTCTCTGGTAATATCTAGAACGATAATTTGTCGGGAATATTTATCCCTTCCTGTTTCAGACTGTTCTCGATGTAAAAACAGTTGCCGCGAAACGGTGGATACGTTTATCGAACATGAGTTACATTGAAAAAATCGTTCCTTTTTCCTTATGAAGAGTACGTATTGTTACGGAGAATAGAATTCCGTAATTTTACTGTTCTATGATTTTTCCTCTTTTTAGCCACTTCACATTTTTTTTTTTTTTTTTTTTTTTTGAATTTATAGATCAATTAGAAATATAGTAATAACCGGCAGAGCGTATGTTCGATGCAAAAGTTGCATTAGAATAATTTGTTCTACTCTGGTGTTATTTGATCGATGCTTGATCGAAATGTTGTTCCTCCGGAGTTTGAATACATGAACATCTATATAAAGAATTTGGAAAGTTTTATAAGGTAGGAATTTAATTAACATCGAACAATTTGTGTACTTTCGATTATAATTCATGGAAGCGTGAATCAGTGAATATTTGCAAATCGATTCGCGAAATCTCTTCGTTGTGCATCGACTAAATTTAACGATGACGACGCTAAGACGCCGGTTGCTCGATAGATAGTCTACTTGGATAGTCATAAAAATCGGCCTATCTCCGTGTATACTCGCACATAGTACACCGATATGAATATGCTATTCAAACCCTATGTTCCCCTCTTTACAAGAATCTCTGATAACACTGCTCGATAACGTGTTTCTAAGGCTTTTTTTTAATCGTGGTTTCTTTCGCAATGATAAAACATTCATACAAGTATTCCAATAGGATTTCGCGATTTTTTCATTTTACGACACGAGGCATCGATTTATTGCCTCTTATCGATCCGCTTACTCGGTCGATCTACAAACCTGCTTTTCTAACTTTATCGTTAAAAAGTGAAAAAAAAAATACAGATATGTATATATTAGATATAGGAAAGAATTCTGTATTTATGTTAACAACACGTATTTTCGTTTTAAAAGCTTCATGTAATTTCAGTCGTTACTTGTCTAAGTAAACTAAGTAAAGTCTGTCTAACCATCCTTCGTTCTTGCTATCTTTCGTCTCAAGATCCTCAAAATTCTCAACCACGAAATCTTCAAAATCCACCCCTTTCGAAACCTTTGATAATATCCCTAATTCAATTATTTGTACAAAAATTTAATCTCAGTTATCTTCCTAAGCGTAAGAGGTCATAAATACACTGTCAGCGAACCTCTCTCCCAAACTTTTCTCGTGAAACTCTCAGAAACTTCTCCAAAAGCTCCAATGATATTCCTAATTCGATTATTTTACACGTAAAAGTGTCAACTTAACGACCCTTTGAGCGAAAATCCACGTACGCGCTCAACGAGCACCGTGAATATACCAATTTCGTCTCTTAAAATGCTCGACGAAGAATTCTTCGAAAATCAACCCTGTTCGAAGCTCCTTTTCTAAATTCTGTGCAACGCTTGCGAACCTCTGATGCTTAGATCCTTCAGCTAGATCCCGTTCGATGAAAAACAACGTTAATGCACGTAGGCAGATATACGTGGAACAGGCAGCCAGGCATCCGGCGAGAGATCCGCGCGCGGAATTTCCCTGGCGGCGCCGATAAATCAGCTGCGGCCAACCGCTTAACGACAATGGGAGCCGAGAAAACTGTTCCGCGCCATGACAGCCTGTGTCATTACTGCGTTACTTATAAGCTCGTTCGCGGCCACGTCGACCGCATACGAATGAGACGCCGGGAGACGCCGGGAGAGACACCGAGATTACAAAACCGTCTAGCTTGAAAAGAGCATCCCTGGCCCCCGCCGCCGGCACGCCGCGTATGCGACGATACGAGTGCCGTGCGACTATTAATTGCCCATTAACATGCACGTTGAATATCAATCGATCGATCGATCGTGATCGGTACGTGGAAACCGCGCGTTTCTTTTGCCCCGCCATAGATCCGGCATCTTCTTGGTCTGTAGCGTCAAGGTTGCTCCTTTCGATCGCGAGATTTAATTGTTGCGTGAAAGGTGGAATTATTTAGTACGTATAGGTGTATTCGTTGAGAAGAGAAGGATGGTTTTCTTGGAAAGTTTGTGTAACGAGTGTTTCGAGATAGAGAAGATAGAAATGTTCTTAGAAGATATTAGAATGTACCGTAAGATCGTATCTGTAATGAACCTTGTATTTATTCTTGTTAATTTAGTAATTCTCGAGTAATGCGAAGATCCGAATATTTCGTGTTATTTCAATTGTTTGAGGAAGACAATAATGGAAGAAAGTAGTATACTTATAGCTGGAAGATCTCGTTAGAAAGTACTAGAATCTACTGGAAGATTATATCTGTAATACGATGTAGCATACGAACACGATCCATTGCGTTAGCATGAATGTTAAATCTCATCTAGAGTTTCGAATAAAATGGAACAAATCAACGCTACGATTTAAAATTTACCGTTACGATACCCATGACAAGTTCCTAGCCACTTGCATAAAATATCAAAGCCTGAAAGTAGTTACGAACACACGTACGAAATATTCCTAAAGAAACACCTTTCCAAAACCACCAAAGTGATCACGTATAATATCACAAAACTAATCGAAGCTTCCCGCTTCTGTTCTCCGCTTTTCTCATCAAGAACCGAAGAAAAAGCTGCGCTCATACCTCGAGTTTAACGCGCGGTCCCAAAAGGAATCGCGCGACTCTGCGCTCGTCAACCGAGCCCATAAATAATCTCGGCCTCGAAATCCGTTTGACGGATCCATCGATCGACCAACAGTTTTTCCATCGTCCATGGTGGCGTCGGTGTCACCAACGTCATTCTGGCTGGTGGACGACGACGACGACGACGGCGACGACGATGCCGGCGGTGGTGGTGGTGCGTGTTTCGTGGTGACTTCGTAGTATATCTGTCGAGGCGGTGGCAGCCAGTCGGACAGGTTATGGGCTTCCTTCGATGGCCGGTAAACACGTCGTTTCTTAAGCGAGCAGAAAACCCGAACCACGCCGACAAACCCATCCGTAACGTCGCGCTCCCTTCGATCACAGTCTCCTTCTGCCCTCCACTAGGGTTGAAGCTTTGCCAAAAAGAAAAGGCGAACACGAGGGAAAACAAGTTGCACCGCGGGGGTTGGAGACGGGTTAAACGGGCTATCATGCCGCTGTTTCCGCCGCCAAACACGTATAACCCGAGCCAGCAGCCGTCTCCAACTGCCCGACCGATGCACCAGGCTTTTTTGCTTCATCTGTACTACCCTTACTGGTCGACGCGAGGATGTGTGTCTCGAGGAAGTGGACGTTATACCGGGAATTATGAGTTCTCGTGTATGGTAGAAATGTGGACTGATCATAGATAGGGTGGAGGTAAAGATCGGATGTCGGGATTAGCGTGAGTCTGCGTGGAGAAACTAAGCGAATGGTCGGTACGTATAAGCTTTCGGTAGTTGCGATAGTTTTAAAGACCATGAGTTTCGTTTTAGAGGTATAAACGAAGGGAAATAATGTACCACATTTCCTCTGCATCGTTCGCTAACTTTATGGCTTGAAGAATCTTGGGTAAGGGAGCAGGTCTTGTGAAGAAATTAGGTGAACGTCGATGTGTGTAAGATTTTTGTATCTTCCGTAGCTCTTAAAGACCGTGAATTTTGTTTCGAAGCTTTGAATGCGAACCATAATGCGCGAGATTTCCTCTGCGGCGTCCATTAATTCTGTGAATCTTAGGTGGAGACGAGATCTTTCAGTGTCTTCTGTACGTATTAAAGATCACGGATCTAGTTTCAAACGGATGTAAAACGTGTAATATCAAAAAAGGGGTGGGGGGTATACGCTTGGTCTATCATATATTTAAGTTCGACTTTTCTCGAGAAAGAGAGAGATGGTGTACGTAAGAGTGTATGCCTTGGTCGCGTCAAAACTAAATGAGTAAAGGAGTGGGAGAAGGGTGCGAGGGTTGAGGGTCAGCATTTCTTGACCTGGGAAGACAGACGTGAGCCGAGTGTTAGACTAAGACGTACGAAGATATTGTAGTCAGTTTTTGCATTGGGTATTGCTTGTTAAAATGAAACTAAACTTCACTTCAAATAGAACGTCCTTTCTTGCCCTTACTCTAGGCTATTTAAGATACTACAAACGTATACGAAATTTCGCCTGTTAAAGCGATACAACAAAATAACTCTTCGCTGCCTCCACTTTCACGTGTCTGCGTCAGGAAACAGAATTCGAATAAAAATTTCAAAAACAGGAGGGTGTAAATGCAAACTACGATTGCAAGTTATCGAAAAGCAAACAAGGTTAATCTCTCAAGGCTGGAAAGGTTTGTTATCCCCGCGAGGAGAAGAAGTAATAGCAGCGATATCATCGAGATCGGCGGAAATCGCGGAGTAATTAGTAATTGTAATGTTTAAACGGAAAATTATTAGTCGACGCTGCGCAACTTCGCGAGAAACCACGTAAAAGATGTTCCGCGCTATCGTGAATTCGCGTGGCAACGTTAGATGATCTCGTTTAAATTAGTCGTGATCGTGCGGTGCGAAAAAACATTTTCCTTGTGTTATTACATAGATGAAATTGTTCTGATTATCCTGTAAAACAGCGATAGTAGCGCAGATTACCATAAACAAGCGTTACATGGCTTTGAACAGCAGTTACACGTTGTCACTTGGAAGAATTACAGATAACTTCGTGTTAAACATTTGATAAAAGAAACTTGTAAAGAGAAGCTTGCTAAAAGAGAAGCCTGAAAAACGATTTTTACATCTTTTTTTTTTTTTCTTTAATGTCAAATCTCCATGATTGTAGCGGGATTAAATTTCTTTTGAATCAACTTAGTAAATTCCCGCGTTCTGTTTATTAATCGTAAATCTAAATTTTTTAAATTGATGATTAAAGTCCGTAATTTCATATCATACTTTCCATATAAAAAGAGAAAAACACTTACGATACAGTCTTTAAATTTGTCTCGAGCAATATTCACGATAATGATCCTCGCGTTCTCCTTCGTAATCATAAATCAACATTCGCAAAGTTCCAGAAACGTTCTCCCTAAATATAAAACGAAGAATCTTCTACTTCCATAAAAGAAGTTGCCTGGATATCGACAGCAGAAGCTGCGTCGGTGGCTCGTCTCTCCTCGCCATTGCTCTCTTAATTTCACGCCGGCGAACGCACTCGAGGGAGGTGGATTTACGGCCGGTTCCGTGGCATTCTTTCATCCTCTCGTAAGGCGGTGAGCACGCGGATTGGTTTCTCATTGTCTCGCGACGACCGTTCAGCGCCGGTTCCTTCGGGCCGTTCCCATTGCGCCGCACCGCGCATAAACGCGCGAGGTCGCACAGAATCGCATACTGGAACGCGTCCGCTGTCCCACATTATTTTTTCTATCCGCGTTCCCGCAACGAGAGAATCTCGCCCGAGGCGCTGGCCCGCCGCGTTCCTCTCGCGTTACGCCGAATTTGCATGAATGGAGAGAAGATTAAAGACCTTGGAATTTGGTACGTGCCAGAAAGGCATCCTTGGGATTCGAAAATCCTTCAAGAACAATGTAGTTCGTGGAATTCGAATTTAATCGATGCTTTTGCCTTGCCTGTTTAACTTTTTACAACTCGTGGAATTAAAATACACGGTATGTTCCAATGATAATAGGATTGATTGCTTGAAAGTTGTAGGCGCCATTATGATACCGCGATCGTACGTGAATCTCGTACTTCCTGTTTGCAAAAAATCCAATTACAGAAATTCGCTATGGAGATATTTTAATCCTACGAGCAATTATAACTCCGAACAGATCTCCGGCAATTCATCTCTACAGCGATCAGCTATGCTCAATTTTGCATTAATGCCGAAATAGCAATTATTCTTCGATATCTTTTTAAAGATATCCTCGGTTAACCTGAATAATCGCCCGGAGGTTATCTGTTCGAGAAAATTTCGTTTCTACGAGTCGCGGTGAAATTCGTAATGAAATTAAGGCGTGACGAGCGGCGAGGAGAAATTAGATAAATTTTCAAACGTAGAAAGTGGATAATAATCGTGTATATGTTTAATTTCATCGAATAGCCAGACTGTTTGGCCACTTTTACCGGACGTTTTCGAGTGGTGAACGATGACGCCACGATACCGGACGTTAAATAATTTCCAACGGAATGACGGGAAGTACTTTAAGCCAGTGCCTATCTTCGACCATTCGCGGCGTAGAAACGTACAGGAGGAAGAATCGTTCGACAAGAAACCGATGAAGGGTTTATCTTAATCCACGGTTCACCGAGCAGACGAGCTGCTCACCAATCCCCATTGACCACCCCTTCGATCGACCCTGTCCCCACACCCTTTTGACATAACCGATCACACTTCGCTTGTTTTACTAGCCACTTTTTATCAACTAGAATCCCGTCGTGCATCGTCGTCGTCGTCGTCGTCGTCGTCGTCGTCGTCGTTGTCGTCATTTTCGTCGTTTTCGTGATTGTTGTTTTCTAAATGCAAGAAGAAACATGAAACGCATCGTATGTACACCACGTGCTATATTATAATGTATTCTTTCTGTTTGTAACAAATTTTTTTAATTTGAAGAAAACGTGTTGCTATTTGACATTAAAGATCTGTCTTTTTTTTAAGAATAAGCGCGGAATTGTAATGTAATTCAAGCACGATTGCAAAAAGAGAAAGATACATATTATCGTGAAATCCTACTTTTAACTCCTAATGACCACACAATATTTGCATTATTCGTTTTAGAAAGATAGAACCATAATTATCTTCCTTAATGAACTCGCCTCTCCCTGAGATTGTTAAGCTAAAATAATGGAAAGAAGAAAGTTCTCAGAGACTCTTAGTCAATAAAGATGTTTGGGAAGAAAATAGAAGTTTAATGACTCCCTGCACCGCGTTCGTGCAATCGTCTATCGCGTAAAATTTCGCAAAACATCGGTCTACGAAACTGCGAGATTTCTGCTTGACGAAACAATACTCAAAGCGTTCCTTCCACCATTGTTGCGTTTAAAATCGTGACAGGATCGTTGCCACTAAAAACAGCGAGCGAACTCACGAATCAGAAGAGCGCCTGGCAGACTTTTGACGACGCCGCGGACCAAAACGAACTAAGACGGATCCAAAAAGAAAGAAAAAAAAAAAAACGGCACACAACAATGAGGTTGATGGAGAAAAAGCAGGAAGCGTAAGAAGAGCTGCTAGACGGAGGCAGCCAAAGTCCTGGGGAAGTAAAGAAAGAACGAAGTGAAACGACGACGAGGAATTTGCGCGGCGCGAGGGGAATTAAATAAAACATGAGTCACCCGTTGGCGTTGGGAAAAGTTGTGCTGCTAGGCTGCAAGCGTTAATAGACCGAGAGCCGAAAGGGCATAAAAGAATTCGAGGCCTGAGGATGGGCAAACACCTGTAACACCGTGTTCATGGCCTCACGTGCCCGGGCGTGGCCGTGACGAAGGTGGCGATGATCGCGCAAAAAGCAGTCGCGGCAAAAAGCCGATCAGCTCGTGCTGATCGAAAACTTGGAATATCCACGCCGGAACGGAAGCATTAAACCCGGATACTCACCGGGGGAAACCTAACTCCGTATCTGACTGCCTCGAGTTACGTAAAACCATGAAGAAACGCAAAGAGGAACGATCGGAAAGGACTTCTCATCTTTTGGTCTGAGATTTTGATTCTGATTAAAAATTTCGAAAGAATTTTCGATTAATCAATTACAAACCCTACGTTATAAAATCTATATACATTCGATGTAAAAATTACAATCTTTCGAAAATACGAGATATAACAAATACTTTTACAAATCGTAAGAAATAAAACAAATAACTTGAACAAGTAAAAGACGAGAAAAATCGTACGGAAAGCTGTGCAACACCTCTATATGAACAACGTAAAAAAAATATTGCGAAACTTTAAAAGATCACATTCCAAAGAAGAGCCAACGATCCTACGATCATGGGCCATCCCATGAAAGCTACATAAAGAGTATGGTAGTTTTCCAAAGCTCGTGTCAAACTCGAGTCTACGAGGTGCTCTGAAGCAGTGTCACGTGTTTCCTCTCGGCGTGCAGAGAAAATTGGCAGCCATGTGCTGTCAAGTTGTCCGGTATACAGAGTCGCAGCTTCGATACCTCGCGCTCACGCGTTGAACCGCCTTCGTAGTCGCGTCGGAGGAACTCGCGCCAGCAACCGACAGATATCGAACAGTCAGCATGACTACGCGATCCGCGCCCTCGGATCCAAGGTTTCCCGCTGACTATTTATCTTGTTACATCGAAGTGATTCGATTCTAACAGGAGATCAATGACGGCCGCCTAGCTCCGCGACTTTCCGGCTTCTTGTTCCACGCGATGGAGCCGTGAGAGTTGCTCAACGCGGTGGTCCGATAGATCCACGGAATCGCTCTAAATTGGTCCTTTTGTCGTAGAACGCTTGAAATCGATTCGACGGTTGGTTACGCTCTCCGTGACACCTAAAAGGATCGTCGTTATTGATTTTCTATTCGTAAAATTATCCATAATAAAAAGTCAATAGATAAAGTGATAGAATTTGAAACTTGGAATTTGAAGCTGGGATAGATATAATTTGAAAGTGGATCTAAACTATCAAATATATACAGTATATACAGTAGCTAGAGAAAGTATTTCAGCACTTGTAGAAATCTTTTATGAATCTTTATGTGTGATATATATATACAGTTTCAAGTGGCTTTTAAATTTCACCAATATGGTCATGACAGTCGTGTCTCCTTACAGTGATGATGAAATTTCAAATACCTCACAGAATATATACATAAAAGTTTTCTATGGTATATCTTCAAATAATTTCGTAAGTCACTGTACTCCGTTGATAAGCAACGAAACACACAGTCACTTAAGACGGAGATATCCAAATATTAAAATCGCAGAATGAAGTTGAAACTTATTACCTGCGTATATTATAAAGCGTATATTCAATCATACCATGTCTCGAAAGTTTTATTCAAAGATACTAATTTACATGAAAAATAGATTTAGTTTATTAAAACTCACGTTTATAAAATTAGCAAGCGTTTCATGATTTATGGATGGAAGTATAAATACCGAAGGTGAAGAGAAAAAGCGTAGATTGCATGGCTACTAACTTGGACGTCTAATACATACAGTGTCCTGATTCATGTTTCTGGGACACCGAGATATTTCATTACGATTCAAGGCACCACCGTGTCCATGTTTAATACCTGGTACAATCCTGAAACGATGAATGCAAGGTATGGCGGTATAACGTGCGAGAGAGCACTTACAGCTGCAACGACAGTAGACGTGAGGCCATGTGTCGCATACTGGTTCCGATCGACAGTCAGACGACAAATATTTATTGCTGCTTACTACTCGGCAAATGTAAACGTTCCTTCTCTAATGGTGGACACCTAATATCGCCCACGCGATCATTCCAGTTCCACTATTCCTCGCGAATTGATTAATGTTCCCTTCATGATGATATCCAGGATATATGAAACGTTACCTGAAACGATTATAATTTATTGATTATTTGATATTCAGAAAATAATGCTAGACATTTAGTTATAGTTACATTGCTCTGTAGAATACACTGTCAGCTTGGACGATCCTCGATCGAGGGAGGGTGTTTCACTGATCGAAGAGCGCGTCACGAAGATGTGACCTGTGCGTCAAGACAACCTCGAGTAAACAACGGATAGCAGTGAGGAACGGGAAGCGGAACACGCGTCACTGTAGCCGAAATATTGACAAATGTTTGCGTAGCTCGCTAATGTAATATCGTTTATCCACCGAGTATCGAATGTTGCTGACAGAACGAGACTTCGTAGGAATACTTAAACTATCAACGAGAAACAGAATACAGCTCCTCTATGCGATTAATCATTCCACGATGTAAGAATGTTAAATTATAGACAGGATGTTTCATTGAAAATTGGACGAATATTTTATTTCTACGCTTTTATTTCTATATTTTATTTATACACTTCGGAATAGTTCCAAAATAAGAATATATTTTTTGCTAGTGGCAAAAATAATTGTACATCTCGAGTGAAGGAGTTAAAGAGAAAGCACGTTGTACGGAAAATATAGAAAATAGCAACGATGCTTGAAATCAACTATGGGACTATCAGACATCTAATTTACACGGACGAGATCGCCCCTATTAATCACTCGACCCTAATTAACTTATTACCGAGCGTACATACCCGCGGTGCGATCCTTGCGAGAAGGAATATCTCGCGAAAATAATCTAATAAATACGACGGTATCGACGCGATAATAAATACGACGAAGGCGCTAAGACATAAATCGCTTTCCTATTAGCGGAGCGTGTAGGCCGCTCGCGAGCGTGTATTTCACCGATTTCCACGGGAATGCAAGTTGTTTATCGTTAATGGCTGAAACGATCGGACGAAAACCAGTTCCTGGCGTTAACTAACCTCGCCCCGCCGCGGCGTTACTTTATTGTGGCGTTTTTCAGAATAATATTGGGATTTACGAGGCAGTACGATGGAAATTGCGATCCTCTTCGAATCTCTGGGTCCTTCTTCCACTTCTTGCGGTAGCCATCACGGCCCAGACGTTGTTGCATCGAGGTTAAACAACGCGAGGGAAACTTTTTATATGTTGCAATCCTGCTGTCCTCGAATCTTTATATCTCAATTTCACTGTAGCTTCGAAATGTTCGAAGAACGTTTTAACTTTGGTAATAATATTTCGAGAACCTAAGATCTCTAAACGTGTATTTACAGAGAAATTGTAGTTATTTTGCCAACGCGACACTTTTAATTTTTTAACTATAATTTCCTCGTATTTCATTCGTGAGTAACAAGAAGATTGTGAAATTTCGAATATTTGCTTCCACTGAATACAGAGATCTCTATACCTTTTCTCCAACAGCGACATTTTTCCACTGAAAATTGTTCATCTCGTAACATTTTCTGGAATTGTAGTTGTAACGATGGTTCTTCGAATATTGGTTCGCTGTATTATTCTTCCACCATCATCGACTTCCGGATGCAGTTACAGACTGCTTCATGGTGTCGTAATCGGTGAGAATCGGTGGCTATTTGTGTGATCGTCGCGTAAACAGATTCTTGTAAGACCGTTCGGGTCATAATCTTACAGGAAATGCGACGACAGTGGCGATTTAGACATTGTCCTCTGTAATTTAACAAGGAGCCGAAAGATAGTGGTGTTTCTTAACGATCTTCAAGAGACGCACTGGAAATAAAGTTTACACGTTAACTGGAATTTTTTGGTTCTAAATAAAATAAAAAAAAAACGTGCCTTTCGATACCTTTAAAATCCGTTCCTCGATGTTAATTGAATTATCTCTTCTTTCTGGTCCTAAAAGACAAATTTATCGTATTAAAAAACGATATGCTAGATCTTAATGCGAAGTGTATTAAAAAGTGATAGAAATTTGCTAACTAATTTCTCATAGCTCTCTTCTTTGTCGAGAGCAAGTTTGTCGAGAAATTACAGTTTACAGCGTCTTTGACGCGTCTCGTGCCGCCATATTTTACACAGTAGCCTCTAGTAATTGACTAAAATACTCAGCGAAGCGTGGCGGAAGAGATCGATTAGATCGGCAGTGCTGGACCGGTAAAAATTGAATTACAACGTATTTTAATCTTGCCCAGCAATCGATTAGTTACGATCGTAGGGCAGCGACCTCCCACGCAGTTGGTTACGCTATAAATACATACCAATAACTATTCCCGCTCTCTTAATTCTTAACCTTCATAATTCTCGCTATAGCGATCGTTTAAATATAAATCATTTGAAACAATTTTTTCAGTTACCATTCTACTTTAGGAAACTAGAAGAAACAGAGTCTTTATTATCACGTTCTCCGTATTCTATTCTTATCGTAGACCATATTCTTCGAATTTTTCAATTTCAAGCTGTCCGTACCTTATTCTCATTTTTACTCTCAATTTTCGAACTTTAGACAAGCATTGTAACTCGAAAGCCATTGTCAAATCGACAGAAACATTTTCTCACCGTTCCTCGTATCAAATCCCACGCTGGACGCGTGGAACACGTTTCACAGCATCTACATGTGTTCTCCGGGTATCACGTCTTCGCAAAATGGTCGTCGAATCTCTGAATCCGTATCGGTCGGAAATTAGATCGAACACGGTTGAGAAGTCGAACGAGTCTCCGATCGTCGTGGGAATATTTCCCCGTAACTGTACCCTTCTCCGTATCTGGAAAAAGCGTGTAACACGGATAGCCGGATCAGAACTGGTATTCCAAGATCAATATTCATCAAACTTCTTACCCTCGGTCATTACGATTTGTTTCTCCGCTCGTCCCACCTATTTTCCGCGTTCCGTTGCTCCTCTTCTTCGTCTACCTTCTTACTCCGCAGCATTCTTCGACTCGATTCTGCATCCATCGATCCCTGGAAACGTCCAGTGGAACTCGATCCATGAATAAATGCAGATCCGAAATCCGTCATTGCACTTTTCCTGTAACGAAACACTAGTGTCACGAGAATTCTGCGATTATCGTTCCATCTGATTTATTATGTTACATTCTTAACTCGAGAGTTGTTAAACTTTTATAAGAAATTCTTAGGATTTTCGACTGTGGTAAGTTACTTTAATCTCAATATAAATTCTGCATTTAGAGTAGGAGAACTTTCCACTTTCGATGAACAATCGCCTTGGAAATCCTTGGAAGTCGCCGATTAACAAAGTTAAAGGATATATTCGTCAAAAAAATATATTCAATTTCCATAAACTTCACAGCAAATATATTTCGTATTCTATGAATTTTCAAATGGCGATATCTCCTTTGTTAAATGAAGAAAAATAATAAAAACTTACTAAGGGAAACGAACTTAGGATCTCAAACGAGCGAATTCTCATAGCAACCAGCTGTATTGTCTTTGGAGTAATAGAGTGGCTCGGTAACAACAATGAACGACGGCTAATTGATTTACAAGTCGACCGTGCTGTTCCACATTCTGCTTTATTATACCTGCACGCCGGTTCAATTGACCATGACGAAATATTTTTCCTTAATTGAATAATCAACGGTTAATCAAACGGTCGGCTCGATTAAGATAACGATCGGCCAGCCCACTTAGCGCGGCAAACGGGCCGAATAGCAAGTAATTATTCACACAGTCATCTGAATAATTGCCGGGAAAATTAAACGAGTACTGGCGTTACCTCCTAGCGTTATTAATAGCGACACGATTTCGACGTGAATCCCGTTTATCGCTCAATGACGACGTCCAATTTGCTTACGCCCCTTCGCAACTTGTTACGCTTGATAAATCGTCGTAAAATCAACCGCTCATTGCACAGAAGCTTTCATCTTTTTTAAATTTTACTGATTTTCTTCTCACCAATATAGAACATATTAGGCAGCGGAAAGAAGTTGCGTTCAATTTGCAGCGATAATTGCTCTGTTGTAATGGGAATTTCAAGGTTTTCTAGTTTCTACAGACAAGAAGCTACTAAATATTTTCTACTTCCGAAAATTGAAAAATTTCTGTTCTAATATTTCAAAGATACGAAATTTCCGCTTCGAATTTTCCAAAAATTTCAACAAGAACGGAACATTTCTATCCGTTCTCTATGTAAGATCAAGCATTCCTTAAAAGTTCATCGATTCCGCGATTAATCGTCAATTTCGTTCACCAATTTTACGTAATTTCCTAATGATCTTTTATACAATGAAATACGATGGTGCAGAGGCTCAGAAAATCGTACAGAGTAAAAAATAGATAGGGGGAGAAGGGAGAGGAGAAGGATGAAGGCGGGGTATTAACCAATTCCGTTCGATTAAAACAACAAAGTTGGGAGAACGGCAAGAAGTCTGGGACCGTCTCGGCAGGCTTGTTCACGTGGTAGGAACTCGTGCTTGCTTCGTCACCCTCGAAGCCACAATTTCTTCACACTAATTACCGATCCGTCCCGCCCACCTGACAAGCGAGAATGTGTGAAAGACATGGAGAACCCGATTCATCGCCAAACTCACTGGCTAGCTCTCCTTAATCGACAACAATTCTGTTCTTGACTATTCCATAGTTTTCTCAGAAAACAAAGTTAAATAACGAAAACGAATCGCAGGACTATTCCATGGTATCTATTCTTCCTCAAAAGTGTAAATCTGTAATGAGCATATTGAAATTTAAGACTTAGAGTTTCGTTCAAAGATAGAAAAATTAAACGATGACATTTTTCCCGATAAGATATCTCCACCGGTGCCAATAATTACAATTACGTAGATAGAACGTCGATAAAAGAAGAAATCGCAAATTTAGGTAGATGGAAATTGCAAAGACAAAAATGTGGAAATTAAGTAAATGGGGGGAGGGACGGGGGTCAATTGGTATCGAAACTTGTTTCGACATCGTAGAGAGCAAACGATACCATCGAAGGAACTTATTACACGGTGCGTTATTCGTTGGTCGAAGCGATCGAGATAGAGAGATCGATTTACGTGAATAATGAGACGGGGAAGAAAGTTGCTCGCCGATAAATTTAACGCGTTACGGAACCGCGACCGGCGCTCTCTCGCCGAAGAACAGGAGTGTTCCACGTCGTTAGACGCCGAGGTTACGTCCTGGGCCCGAAGAGTCCCATGGTGGTCCCCCTCGACCAGGTGGCCGGCCCCCACCGATGCTAATTAAATCATGAAAAAGGCGGTGAACGTGCGTCCGACAGTTTTTACGAAATTAATAAACCGGAACCACCAGTGGTTCTCAAGGTCTTTTCTCCTTATACAGTATTTAGCTATCGATTTAGAATCATTCAGGAAATTTGCAATGTATTTTTCAACATATTGATAAAATCGAGAAGCACGAGTAAACTTTACGTACGTGATAGTAAAGTTGTACACATACTTAGAGAATAATGACTTTTGTTTCATTACGTTGCCTTAATTGGAATTCATACTGTCTACAACAAGTTATGTGTCGTGTGTTGTGTATCGTAAATTATTAAAATTAAAATTATTAAAATTAAAACCGAATTTTAGTTTTCGATTTTTAACGTTTTATTCATTAGACTGATCGATGACTAGTGAAAGATATTCGATCGGAAGAATAGTAAAAGATTTATATGATATAATTTGGTCGGATCAATTTCGAGGCTGAGAAATTTTAAGCGTTGTTAGAAGCGTGATAAATATATTTAACACCTACTTTCAAATTACTCGGCATGTCGCTACGAAAAGGTTCTATTCGTAACAAAAACCGTCGATTTCTTCGTCGATCATCCATCTGGTCGTTTGCATCCCCATGGTGAAGAGGTTTTTGCTGTGCCTCTCCTCGCGCCGCGTCGAATCGATAAAGAATTAATCGAGGTGACCATGGCTCCCTGGTTTCTTATACGAAATCACCTAACGCCTAGTTGATCCTTGAAATCCTCCGCATCTATGAACCTGCAACGATCGATTGCAATCGATAATTTTTAAATTAGATTCCAAAAACGTTCCCTTAAATCTTTCACAAAATACAAAAAATCTTTAACAAATTCAAATCACTTCTTAAAATCTTCGTAAAATACGGCAGTCTTCCTATAACAAGAGAGAAAAGAAATAAAAAAAAAGGAGAAATATTCTTAGGAATATTAAGTAGACTTTATATAAAAAATTAGCCTTGCTTGAAAAAGAAACGAGAGGATAGTGCGTTAAGATAAAATAATTAAAATAAATTACTTAAAATAAAGACACTTCTAATAAATCCTCGCATTCTACTCCAACAGAAACGGACGGCTGTATTTTAAAAGCAACGAATGTGTCAATGAAGTAGTCAGTCTTTCACGAGATTCCTTCGCGAACAATAGACATACAGTGACTCGTTCCTACAAATTGATGTATCTTCCTTGCAATCGAAAACGTATAAAATCGCAACGATATTCGCAAAAGATCGTGCCAAAGAAAGCTATTCATAAAAATCCAACAAGAACATTGCCAACCGCCACACAAATCGTCATAATACAACGAACGACCATTCGAATTCGGACATTCTCAATCCACGAAGAACAACGTCCAACGACATCCTTGTGCCATGAGCAGAAAGATGATCGGCGAGAATGAAACGAGTTTATCCTTCGCCGACCATCCACGAGTTGTCGAACGCGCGATGGGAATAAAATGTGAAACTGTAAATTGTGCGTGGGAAGAATCGGTCCCTGGACGGTCGTGGCGGTCGACCATGCTTCTCGTGGGCCGGGGTTGAAAGGTAGAGAACCCAGCCCCATCGCGAGGGTTGATCCGTCGTTGAATCAAGAGAGGAAGCGGGAGAGAAAAAATAGAGAGAGAAAGGGTCGTGGAGGATTTAAATGCGCGTTCGAGCGATCGAACAACGTTTGAGCCAGGGGTGTGAGCCTCGAAGGAGCTGGAAATTTGTTACGTTATGTCGGACGATCACTCCCCAGTGAATATGAAGAAAGATTTCTTTGGTTCGAACTGCAGGGGCGAAGGAGAGTGGTTCGGTGGTAGGTCCTCTCTCGACAAAGAGGTACTACGGGGGTTGGTCGCCCGTTTCTGACTGGAAGAGGAAGCTCGAAGTTGGACGATAGTGGGGATAGGACACGGTGCCAGGAATATAAAGCGAGGGATAAAAGAGACGGCGGTCACATATGCGACTCGTAAAAGCTCTTCTGAAAAGCTGCATCCGTCCCCCACGCGGAACCTGCCTCTGCAACTCGGCCTCTCTTACATTTCAATGACGCTGCTGGAATATCGCGAACATATTTTCGTGCGAGAGAAATTGGGAAATTCACCACCTTTTCTTTTCTTTTTTACCTCATTATTGAATAGCGAAAAAAATTACGACGAAATTGTCATAGAACGTATTAAGCAATGCCGTATAATGTTAGATGAAAATAGGGTTCTCGAATTTTTCTTCTTCCATTTTAACGAAGGAGAATCCCTGTCTCGTGTTTATACGCAGTGAAGTTAATAGTTATAAAACATTAATACTTATTTGCCTTCTTATACCGAAACTGATATCCCATTGTATTTTCCTACCCATTTGTTCGTGCCATTTTTTTTTTTTTTTTAGAAAATAGCTCTTTCTCCTCTGTACTATCCATTCTCACGCGAATATAGAATTGACGTAGTGTTCCTTCGAGCATCGATTAATTGCAAATTTCCAATTTTTATCGACACATCGCCATAATCGAACAGCGGTGTACATACGTGAGGCAAAAGACGCGGGAGTCAGAATCCGCGGCGACATCGGGTTTCTATGGAAACGTACAAAAGGCACGTTCAACCCCGGGGGATCTAGCGATATCGGCGAATATTAAGAAATAGCTTTCGACCGGCATTTCCGTACATTTGCGGACAGAGAACGAGCCATTCGTTCGCCGGCTAGAACGAGGTGCTGTCTATGCATGGCACGCCGGCACTACCATCCGACCGTCCCATAAATAATATCTTCTCTCTTTTCCCTCTCTACTGTCTTCTTCCGATTCCCTTTGGTTCGTGCCTCTCCATCTCGCGGTTCGACCGAGAGCCGTATCTCTTTTTCCATGCGCGTCGTATTCCGCGCGAAAAGCACGTAATTCAGGGCTGGAAAATCGAGATACGTGCCTCTCGATCGCCGATAGAGAGCCAATGTATCGAGTATTTTAATTCTGTACGGTGCACTCAATGGGATCCTTTCGTTCCCGTCATTTTCGATCAGCAAAAGCTTTATTCTTGAGAATTTTGCGAGCCGTGCCACGAGATTTTTATCGTATGTTAACTGGTTAAAAAATATTTAAGCAATACAAGCTAAGTCAAAATAAATACGAAACAGACATGTTTTAGTCCCTCGCTTTGTGACTTTTCCACTAGCGATTTAAGAAACGCAGATGATTTGTATTTAGTGGTTTTTATGAAAAAAACAGAAGTTTCAATTAGAAATTAAATCAGACTTTGTTACAAATGTAATATCGTGATATAATGTGTTTACAAAGAGTGGACAATAGAGATGTTAATCAGACAGAAGAAGACGATTGTTGTTCAACCTGAACTATTTACAGCCAAACGTATAGAAAACAGCGCAATCCACACTCTCTCGGCAACGCCACTCGCAACTTCCGTCTCCGCTCAACTCGCACTTTGCTTCTCGACTCGCACTCTGCTTTTCGACTAACGCTCTGGCCGTTGCCGCATTCTGTTGTCTTTTTCCTAGGCCCACCGCACACGTGTTCTGCAGGCGCTCGTGGCCAGGGTCACGTAGGTCTTTTCCACGAAACTATGCACTTGAAAAGACCGATGACGCATTGATGGGCCCGACGGCGCCTCGGCTCTCGCGACATTGTTCATAGTTCGCCCGATATTTCTTAGGCCTTTCGTCCACGATACTACACAAATATAATCCGCCTTTGGTAAACTAGAACTATAATTTATGCCACAAGTGTACTAACCTGTTACGAAGCAGAGAGATTGAGAAAAATGACGGCTGATCTCACACCTAGATTACATTGAATCTTCTCAACGAATAATTCCTTTAAACATTAATCGAATTCTTCTGTTGCTAAATTTTCTGCTTCCTCCAAAATTGCTGCATCGCGTGTTAATAAAAATCTTCATCCGCTCGCAATGTCAATGTTCCTTGGAAAGAAGTTCCTCGAAATATATCGATAACCAACGAATTTATCATCGAACCTGGACAAGGCTTAAGTTTTTTTCCATGAGTGAAACAGACTATTCCAGGCGGAATTGTCAGCCGCTTAATCGTCCATTTCCACCTGTCAGTCGTTGCCAATGGACTCACAAAGAAGACCTCTATCCTTGCGGGGAAAGCCGCAAGAAAACACAGCCGAAGGAAAAAGAAATTCGAGCGTTCGTGAAGAACCGAGGCGGATTATGAAGCGCATACTACCGCGGCAAATAAAAATCGCTTCAGCGTGGCTGAACACGCGGGAAAACAGAGAGAAAGAGAGACGTTGCTCGTCATAGAGCCGGGGAATTACCGGAAGATGTCCCCTAGAAGCTTCGTGGTTGCGGATGGCTGACAATAAGCGTTCCATGGTCACTGCACCCTGCATGCACCGTGTTCTTTTTCGTCGAGAATAGAAGGCAATTCATGGATGTAATTTCTTAATAGTTTGTCCTGTTCGTGTTGCAACTCTCCAGAAACTTATTGCGAAAAAATCGATAGATATCGTAACTATTCGAAAAGCTAGAGATAATAATTACCTCTTAACTCTTTGCAAATTAGTTTCGATGTACACAGGATGTCCCAAGCAAATGAAATGAATGAAAGGTTTAATGTTAAATAGAAGGTAGAACAAAATTTTCATTCAGCAAATTTAAATCGTTTTACGTAGTAGATACGTCACAATCTGTTCCGAAAGTGTCAGGTGTTACAAAGACTAGAAGGACAATTTTGCTTCATTAAAGAAAACTATACCGTTTCCTAATACATCAATACAATTTTTCTACGCCATGTTTTACTGACCAAGAGTGGCGATATTTTTCTAAGTATTTTTAGTTTCTTCCTTATGTTGCCGTCTTTAATTAATAACAGAGTATCTCGTTAAATACTATCGTAATTCTGATTTCTGTTTCTTAACGGAAAATACGCTCTTTTATTCTCCGTAAAACGTGTTAATATATTCATAATGTGAAAATCATCAGCATCTACAATTAAAAGAAATACAAATGAAACATCGAATTTAATTCAACAACGAATCACGAACAATTAATATCGTTTTGCTGAAAAGCTTCTTTGATAGATACACCAAATGGATACGTAATCGAAACAAGTTCGAATCAAAAAACAAAAATCTGAAGGAAAAGGGAGAGAAGAATTCGAACATGGTCGATTTTCGTGAGGAGGAGGGGCCGTTACGCTCCCGCGAGGCGCGACGGGGTGCCTTTTCCCTCGCAGCGACTAAACGTCGACGTTTCTCTCCGCCATTCTTTTTTCCTCCCTCGCGCGATATTCCGTTTCCACGTCTGTGGAAATCCCTCGCGGCGCTCACTCAATCATACGCTATTTGTGTCGCGGCGAGTACTCGCCGCAAGAAAAGCCGTCCATCGAGCAAGAAACTCTCACCCTTCCGTTCGTCCTGTCGCTCTTCCCATCCTCCGTTTCCATCCTTCCTCTTCCCTTCGTTCTAATCGCTGTTTTGCCGCGACCCGTGGCAATCCCGCCGGATTTTTACTCCATCCTGCTAACGCGATTTCGATCCGAATGGTGCGGTTAAATATTTACCGTCCGCGAACCGATTAATGAACGTTCTTGTCCCCGAACTGTGTTTTATCGAAGCTGAGTGTGCGATTCTGTTGTATAATTTTCTCATTGCCCTCTGTATTTTGAGACTTCACGACAGTCGAGACGAATCAACGATACCTAAAGGTATAAAAGCTTGTACCACGAGACGATGTTCGATCTATGCTTAAGACGATCTTTATTATGAAATGTTGTGTCAGTATCGGATTAACTTCTCGAATATTTATTCTACACTTTTACAAACTTTTAACAGAAGTTTAATACCAAGCGACTTTTTCGTATCTTTATCAAACTTACGAGATCTTTTAACGACAAAGACACAGGATTATACCGAGAACAATCCAAAGAACGTAACAGCTAAAAAATACATCGTAACAACGATAAAATATATAGCTCTGCTGCAGAATATTTAACAAAATTAATATCGATCGCGTAAATCAAATTCCCCACCCTCCCGAAGATGACACCCACACACCAAGCGACTATTGATACGTGACTCGACAGCGAACGTATTAAATATTAATCCAAAAATGTATCTTTCCAATCAACTTAAAGGAACATTACTCGGTTCCATAAATAAAGATCGTTTATGTTTCGCTCGACAAACAAGGGAAACAGCGTAGCAAACAGAATCATCTATTTCTACAGAAAGAACATAATTTTAAGTAAATGTCACCCGAGGGAATTCATGCGTTCGTACGAAGCATCGTCGCGCGATTCGCTTTTTGTCCCCGATGCTCGGGGTAAACGAAATCATCGAAACGGAGGAGGGGGCTCGATCAGCTAGACATAACCCCTGATCTCCACGATTCTCTTCATCTTCGCCGTTCGCGTTGCTTCGAGAGGAATGGAACGTAGGGTGGTCTGAGCGTTCCTGGTTTATCCGACTGACGTTTCCGCCGGCGAATCAGCCTCCTATCGTATCGATATGACGGCCCTGAGGGTCGCCCCCAAGTAAAATCATTAGTAATGCGATTGTACCGCTCTCCGGTCACCGTTTTCCCCGCACTCTGGACAAATGTTGGCAACTGTGCCTGCGGAATTTTGCAAAATTCGAGGGGTCCTGCAACCAAGCATTCGCCTCGATATTTCTTTGTAGGTCAGCTTTATTTTTTATGGTACGTAAACACGAATTAAGCTTCGATCGGATTGTTACTGTTAGAGTCTCGTTCGGTCGGTCACAATCAGACTTATCGGAGCGTAATTTGAATACATGTTTGCGTCCGTTAAAGTCAAGTTGTTCAAATTAGAAAGAGAATTCAATTCTCTGTCTGTGTTTGATTTTCATATTACATTGTATGAAAATGAAATCGTTGCCTGCTACGCGGTACGGTCGGTCATTTTACAGTTCCCGAAGCATAAAATTCATAACTACTTGTCAGTCGCAACGTTCGATGGTCGTAGGAATGTTCACGTATTAGCGCACTGTGTGATGATTTAATTCCATCCTGGTATCCTACGATCTTTTATGCGTGCCATAGAAAATAGCAGCTTAAACGAATTAATCTTAGAAAAATAGAATAGCTATCAAATAATATAATTAACAAATTGACAAGTAGTAAAGCGTCAACGCGCAGTGAAGCGTTACTTCGCGTTTCATGAAACGCGAAACAAACGCATTTGGTCTTATCGAGTGTAATTGGCGTTTGATAACGCGATAAAATGAGCGCGCTCATTGCCATAAAATATCACGAATCGAACAGGAACACTTTGTGGCAACAGTTTTCGGCTCGTAAAGCTCCAAGCTACGAGAACGTCCGCGAGTAGAAACTTTTCATTTCGATTCCAGCGTTTATCGGCCCTCGTTACGATTGCTGTAATCGACATGCGATTAGCTTGGTTGGATTGATACCGGTCGAATGCCGGTAATAGGCACGTTGCCGATCTTTGTGTGCTGGAACACATGCACATAGACTTAGTGGAAAATCATGATAAAAGGAATGACGAAGATTAACGGGAAAGATTAACGAGGAATCATTTAGGGGCGGTATTGGAAAACAGAGACTGTTGCGGAGTAAATTAATATCTCCTTGTTCGATCATCAGTTATAATAATTAGATAAATCTACCGTTAGAAAGCTCATCAATTATAATTTTATTAGATCATTAAACAGCTGATAGATAAGGAAATTAGGCAGTTAGATGATTCTTCAGAACGAACCCTCTCTTTCGTTTCTGAACCATATCTATAAACAGAGCTTTCACGATAACTATACAAACCTTAGAAGAGTCCATGAAAATCGATCAGGCAAACCACGAGTCCATCGAGGACAAACAAGAAACGCCGTAGAAGAAATCGGTTAAAACGAACCTGTGTTCGTCGCGAAATAAGAAGGACCGAGAGGGTAAGAAACGCGACGTCCATCCGATATTTCGCGAGATATAATATTGATACACGTACACACCCCCTGGATCGGGGGGAGGTATATACGTCGTACATATATATATATCAGAAGAAAGAGACAGAGGGGCGGGATGTGATGCGGTCTATCCAGATATGTGAACGACGCAGATATAATACAGGTACGTAGCGCTATATAGAAGCCAGAGCCGGGATTCTGGCGTGGACGTCTGTTTCGCGATAAGATACGACCGCAGCCCAGTCAGAATCTCTCTGGTTTCGCAGAAAATTCGCGGACTCCCTTTATCGAATTTCCTGATAAAGTTCTTTCTTCGTATCTCTCCTTTTTTCTCGTCTTCCTTTCCTTCTCTCTCTCTCTTTTTCGTCAGTTCACTAGCCGAGTCGGCGGAGCGAAGAGAAGAGGAAAGGAAATTAGGAGATCCCGCGACCCATCCACAGTTCCTTTCCGTGTCTAGTGACTTGAACAGACACGAAATCGACTAATTAAATTCGCTCGAGAGCGGGGATTAATTGAATGGCCGTTCGACGTTCACTTCAGGAAAGATCCTGTGATGGTTTAGAATTTGGATGAACTTATCGTCCAAGGTTTTTAATACTATAATAATTTAAACTATTAAATATAAAACGTTAATTAGACTCGATTTTCTAAGCCGAACAAAAATCTTGGATCATTTGCAGTACTCGTCTTATAATAGAAACGTGTTTTTAGAAGACGTTTCTACGTATTCTGACGTACAGATGAATCTTTACGTATATAGCTTCTTTTCCAATTTTCTTCATTCAGAGGCTTAACGAAAATGCTATGCTTAGTAAGATTTGGACATTTTTAAGAAATCTTCGAAAACCGATACCAATCGACGTAGGAACCTACTTTCCAGAAATCAGACTGGTCTGGGACAATGGATCAGTTCGATTACAGGGCGTTTCAAAGACAGAGGACCGCGACAAAGAAAGAACAGGAGTGTACAAGGGGTTGCATCGTGTAGACATTGGATTCTCCGGCTGCGACGGCGAACAAAACAGCAATCAATAAAGACGAAGTTAGGAGATCCGTACGGCGGATTCCTTCAATCAAATTAGGAACATCAAAGTAGCCAGCAAAGCGAAGGAAAGAGGACGAGAGGGCGGAAAGGTGGACGAGAGGAGTTCGTTTCGCCTGGACGTCGACATTCCACGAGGGGTGGAAGCTGGGAATTAGCCTCTATCTCCCAGAATCCGAACCCTCGAGACAAAGAACCACCCCCGATCCATTCCTTCGCCGTTGATACCCTTCGTCATCTTCCAGCATCCTGGCCAGGACTCTTCGCTGGTCCCTGGTGCTGCTGGCTTTGTTAAAGAATCATTCTGGGCGTGGTCTTTCCTTCAAGGTCTTCGATAATTTGTCCTCGGATTATAGAAACTACCCGCCTTGAATTTGCAATCTATTTTCAAGTAAGGAGGTATTACATTGGAAATTAATCCCTTCACTTGTAACATTGAGTCACGTTCGTGGCACGGATTGTGATTGCGATTCGACAAGACAGATTGAGTTGATAATTTATTTCAATTTCATCTTTAATTGTAATCGTTCGGTGAGGATCGCTAGCTGCAAATCGACATAACGCTCTCCGGAGATGAATAGCCATATAGTAAATACTTATGCATCCGTTTGAATAAATACTTTAAAAAATCGTAGACCAAGAGGTAAATTGAAAGAATCTTTTAGTAGGTCCAAGGAGAACCTTGTTAGATGTCTATTTCTCATCATGATACGGTACATATTCTTAAATTATCAAAACGACCACTTTTCAATCAGATTTTAAATTATTTTTTATTTTTTACTGCGAATATCTTGGAACCAAAGAGGAAATATACATAATATATATGTATATGAAATATGCCTGCTCGTAACATGGTACATACGGTAGAACCGATGATAACTTGGTGAATGGGTTCGATTTTCGAGCAAAGCTTGTCCGGTTGAATGGTTCACAAGGGGCTAACCGCGGCGAAGAAGGAAGACCGAAAGAATCTACGATCTCAAACCGAAACGACGTCGGCCGATGCTATCTGGTAATTGCTCGGCGCGGAGTAATTAGAATGAAAAACTCCCGGTCTGTTTGATCTTCTTCCACACGCATAGTCGCTTGATGAGCCCAGCCACGGCGTGTACACGTGCACGCATACAAACAAATAGAGGAGAAAAAAAAATAAGAACGAATTCTCGTTCGCGTGAGGTATGTGGTGCGTGCCGCCATTGCTTATTTATTTATTTATTTATTTATTATGGCTGCGCGTAATTCTCTATTCGCGTCGACTAGCAAAGTCTGGTAGGAATTGCAAATCAGACAGAAATTAATTTTTCGCAGTCGCACGGCTTTACATAGAACGCTTTTGCGGTGGCAGCCAGTGAGAAATTTATGCCGACATTGAGCGGCTCGCACCTTTCAGTCGGTGAATAATGACAAAATTATTATTAATCGACGTTCGGCCGTGCGTTCAAATTCCTCTTGTAATTATTCACTTACCTCAGCATCGATGATTTAAATCACAGAGGAAGCATAGAAACGATCTAATTAAAAACTATGTGCTACAAAGTTTCTTTGTATCAATCTACTCTTTATAAATCTACCGCTTGTTATTCCTACTGCAATATAAATACATTTCATATTAATCGTGACAATTTATTTGGACCTTCTTTTCTTAAGTATATTATCCTTTCCCTAATATCTTTTTATTATTATTATTAATTATATTTAACATTGCTTCAGGCAGATATTCAGAAATCCAACACCGGTTAGTAAACAGCAATTGACTCACTGTCATTAAAATAAGACTGAGAGAAGGTTCGAATAAAGTGCTAAATGCTACGTTGTCCATGCTACTAAATGCTACGTAAGTCTCTAACGATAAACATAAGCGCGAACAAAGGAACGAAAGAACGTATCAATCAACATTAAAGTAGCTATACAAAGTGTGCGGAAGATCGTGGTACGAATATAATGGGTGAAACAATCTATGACTCGAAATACGGCGGCTATCAAGAGCAACAGGATTGCATTGAGAGCTTCGTTTTTTAGAAAATCGAATTTCGAGTTTCCCGTTCAATACGCATCTGTCAAACTAATTCCTGATACTAAACGTATCCAAACTCTATTTTCCCAAGAACACCTCTCTACACATACCATACAAAATGAATGAATACAACACAGGCCAATCAAATAGAGAAAGGACTAGTATTCGTATAGAGACTGAAGGTATCTTCTCGATAGAAAATCATCATTCGAACGAGAGAGTTGAGATTTGACGCGTAGACAATGGCCGTTGCATCGGCTTCCAAGACCAACGACGGAGAACGTCGCGAGGGTGAAACGGAAGAGAAAGGAAAGAAGAAAAGGGGGTTGAAAATTGGTGGAGGGTGGGTTGTACGGTGCCGACGGAAGGGACGCGAGAGCAGAGGATGGTTGCGCGCAAGCGCCCCCAGGAAAGTGGCGGCATAAGCGCCCGCACGGGAGAAAAGCACCCTCTGGATGCTAGCTGGGCCGGCCGATGGGAAGAAAGGGAAGATCGGGGAAAAACGGCTAGCGAGAGGGAAAGGGACAGCGAGGGCTGGCTACGGCGGGGATGTAAATGCCCCCGTGATGTATCGGATCGATGCGGCAGCACCCAGACACCCCCTACCCGCTTACTACGCGACCTAAAAACGTTCTCCAGTGCTAGGGAGCACGGATGAATTACGACTGTCCTTTTCCTTTCATCGTAATTTCATCCTCGGATTTGCGCCTGAAAAATTTTCGCCACGATCAACCGTCAATCGTTTTACATCATGAATCTTGCTGGAGTTTATGGTTAGAGGTATGGCATTAGTCGCTTTTGAAATTCCACGAACATGGAATATTTTAGGTTCATTTGTGTCTAAAGATTGTACGAGGAGATTTTGTTATGCGTGATCAATTTTGATCGTGAATGTGAATATGTTTCTGGAAAATATAAATGACTAGAATATGTATTTTTAAATGTATTTTTTACGGTATAAAATAAAGCTCTTTTTAGGATCCATCGTGAGAAAGGTATATTATGGAGTAATAGGTCAAAATTTAACACCGTGATAATACTGTGATCTTTAATTTGCAGTTACAAGATTTACACCACTTTGAATATTTCAGAAATGTCGGTTGTTATGAAATTAGCCATGTGTTCGTTTCTTATAAAATTTATTGCACATTAAAAAGTATACACGTATCTTCGATCTGGAGTGCTGCTCTTTATACGCTACGTCTCAATCACTCATCCTCCAAGACAAACGAGCTACAAATCTTCCTAGTCAAGCATCCACAATTTCAAATACGTTTCTATCCAAAAGTCGTCACTATACATACAGTGTTGCAGTCTTGGGCCAGCCATGCGGTCCTTAGTGATGATGTTAAAGCGGTTAAAGCGGAAGAGGAGCTGCTAGTTCGTGACTCGTTGCAGAAAGTTGGCGAATCGACCGTCATGAGATTCGCTCGTTTTCACGACTTTTTTTCCCGGGACGAATCTCGACAACTGCTGGGACGACTGTTGCCAGAGTACATATCCCGGCGACGTGTACGTATATGCTCCAGCCGAGTTTACGGATAGATACGTTACCAGGCGACGCGACTGGCAGCGAAGTTACTCGGGGAATTGCCAGAAGAGGCGACGATGTTCGAGCTTTTACTCGCTGGCAACCTTTTTTTCCTTCTTCTCCTTTCTTTTTTCTT
This sequence comes from Bombus vosnesenskii, assembly GCF_011952255.1. Classification (NCBI taxonomy): domain Eukaryota; kingdom Metazoa; phylum Arthropoda; class Insecta; order Hymenoptera; family Apidae; genus Bombus; species Bombus vosnesenskii. The sequence continues at coordinate 562,677 of NW_022882937.1, forward strand.
TTTCGAAACCGAAAAAGATTCGATGGAAGGAAGAAAACAGAGCCTAAGTACCAAACAACGTCATACGAATAGAGAACTACTGTGTTCTATTAATGTGCACGTGCAAACTCCCATTTACTCGCGTTTTCGCCAACCCCTAGACTTTCTCCCTCTGGCCGTGTCTCGTCGCGGATTTGCTTCCCCTTTGGCTCGTCTCGCGGACGAGAACCGATTGCCTTTACTACTGCAGGTTTCGAGAAAAGAAATTGCAACGTGGAAATCGAAGATTTTTATGTCAGAATACTAAGCAACTCAATTTAATGTACGATATACGACGCAATGTAAAATGCACGATATAGAATATCTCGTGTAACTGAGACTAAACACGTTTTTAAAATATTAATAAATAATTTAATTCATAAATGTTAAAATGCTTATATATATATATATGATTATATGGATCAGAATTGGGGGATATGCTAATATTAATTTGAGTATTAGTGCATCTTAACAAATCGTAAAAGACAGACTGAAAGAAGAAAAGACTTTTGCACGTAATTGTCGCGAAAGGACGCGCGGTGAATAATTAGGATGATTCTCTAAGGCTGCAGCGAACAGATTCGTGTGCAATGATAACGTTGATGTTAAGCGTAATAAAGCAGCGGTAATTGCCGACGTAAAGTTATGACTGCGCCTACTCATTAGCACCCGGCGAGGCAGTTGCTTTAATTAGTAAACTAAAAGAGAGCCCCGTAGCGCACGTTCCGCGCAAAGCAGAATTTTATACCAGTCTAATGGATGTCTATGATGCTATTTATATATATATATATAACAAATAAATTTTCATATAATCTGCCGATGTTACGCGAACCTAATCGGCTACCTATGAAATTTGGAATATTCATCCATTCTTTCTTGCGATCTTCGTTAAAACTTCGCCAGGTGGATTCGTTATTGACTTTTCCAAGTAAATCTCATTTTTAATACTGAAACTACGAGCGATTAAAGTATCAGACCCGTACCAAAGATATCAAAATGGAAGCTACATGAAAAATGTATAATGCAAGCAGAAAAATAAGCTCTTATTCATTTATTTCACAGCGAATCGGTACAATTACCAAAGATGCACCGCAAATGTATAAAATTAGAAATTGGTTATTTTTACCACTCTGGTAGTTCTAATGTTAAATCGAAAAGAATATGGCTTTCATTAAAATAAGATGATTCATTATGAACGCTTAGGTTGTATTTAAAAGATGTAATATAAAATTAGAGATTTTTATCCTTGTGGAATCGTACATTTGAAGCAGATGGAATCATTAGGAGTGGAAAAATGCAAAAAGGAATATACTTCGTCTGTGCTGGTGTACATTTACAAGAAAAGAGGATAAAGTCCAAGGAAGCGAACAGCGGGAAACTCGATTGAATTGCGAGGCCAGGCTTATCGTCGATCGCATTAAACAGGCAAAAGCGCGCACTTACGGAAAATTAAAGTGCTGTAGCAGATGGAAAAAGAATTTCTATTCTCGGAGTGTTAATTACTCCCCTGACGTGATCGGCGGATAATTTAAACTCGGTTGTCTAATCGGAACACGCGAGAAGGGCAATTAGTACTCTTATTTTTTTTTTTTTTTTTCGTGAGACTTTGGTAAACTTCACGACGATAATGTGTAATCGTGCTGAAGAAGAGAATTTCATATTTACGCTGGCTATCGAAAAATAATCGATTAGTAGAATTTGTAAACTTCTCTTTACCTACCAATTGTGTAAAAAATGATGGCTCAGACCTCTGGTTTTTGTAACTGTTAAAAACATGCAAACGCTTTTGACAAGATTAATCTTAATCATGTAAACCTGTTTAAACTCATCGTATCACTTCAATTAAAATCACCAATGTATAATATCATTGAGCGATAGGATCCTAGAATTAACCATTAATATTTTCAAACGAAACTTCTCAGAGAAACTTTATTTCGTTCGGGTACAATTCACAAGTTACGACGTTTTTACATGAAAATGTGGTACACAGAGACTATGATATTTCAGCAGTATTCTTCTATATTCATTTTCAAAGTAACAACCGTAATCTATTCAACAACATTTCACGTAACCTACAATATAGTAATTTAAAATTATTAATTGTTAATAAAACGGTTTTAAAAATCACATACATATTAATTTCATAGAAACAGTGGAGAAAATTTATCGCTGTAAATTCTATCTTTTCTTTAGTTCCCTTTTCGGAACATTTAACGTTACCGAGTTCATCGCAACTGGACCGCGAAAGGTTAACGCGTGCTATCTTAACCAGTGCATCGATGAATTATCACAATAGCATATTCCACGATCGAGAAGAAACACGCACGTGTCTAAAAGACCGGAAACGAAAGGCGTACCGCCTTTCATAAACAAGCGGCGATGCCAGTCATTTGAAAGTTTGAAATCGAGCTTCGTCACGAGATTCGTAGGCATCTTCAATATCTTGGTGGGTGTTTCCACGCTGCCCATCAATTACGACTTCGTGGTTGCGTAAAATTGCTGCCTCAAAGAAAATATAGTTAACTACGAAAATGACCAATCTTATGTTTATTCATGGAGCCGAGAGGAAAGCAGTCAGCGGCAAATTTTATCGAGTTCCTGGCGTTCCCCTTATCAAACTCGACCAGGTAATCTATGAAGATCAGCGAAGGAAAATATTTTCAGAGGCAGACAATCTTAGATTCTGTAAAATTAATCGAATTCTCTTGATAATTCGTTCATCTGGATCGTTATCTCGAACTTTTGGAAATACAGTTTATTTGTTTGCCGTTAATAAGCGATCCTGTTTATTGGTCTTTATATTTTAGAAAACAGAGCGAATCAGCTTTGAGAGATTTGATTTAAATTTAAATTCGAATTTGTATTTTACTTTAATCGCTGTTTCTAATCACCGTCTAGCATAATCTTTCTGAAAGTGCCATTATCTTCTAGTCTATTTAAAAACGGAACTACTTTTCTGTTCAACTGCGCCTTTCTATCAAACGCATTAAAGTATCTACTTACAAGTTAAACGTTTCTTTTCCTTTCTTCTTTCTTCTTCGACTTCTCTCCCGTTCTACGAAACTAACAGACATAATCTAAAAATTTATCAGACGCAGATTAGTAGATTTATCAGTGCTTTATGCTTATCAAACAGAACGTGATAATTAAACGCGAAGTCTGATGAAGTACTCTGCATATATAAAACAAATTCTCTTTGCCGTGTCTGTAATAACGATAATCGTTACAGGATGGCCATGGTTATGATCATTTATCGTAGCTCCAAAAGACGACGGGCGTGTGCCAGCACTGGTTGAAAAACTCGCAAAAATTTCCAAACGATTCGAGGACACGCGATCTTCCGGTTACGAAAAGCACCCCTGGTGCTCGTGGAAATCGAAGAAACGCCACCCTCGGTCGTGGCACGCGAGTCGCTGATTGTCTAGTTTCTCGAGTGTCTCTGTAAATGGTCGAATCGGGGATTTAACTGTGGTCTGATGAAAGTTAAAGAATTCAGAAGATCTTTTATGATATTAATACCTTTCTTCATACGGACGAAGAGTGCAGATAAAAAAGATAGAAATTTCTATTCTTCAGGAGTGAATTCATTAAGACTCGAAGAAAATTATTTCTTATCCTTTAGTTGTGTTTATCAAAATATATTTTTGTTAATATCGAACGAAATAATAATGAAATATATGTTCGTCTTATATGTTCTAACCATTTTACGTAACAATTTGGCTAAACCGATTGATTTATTAATTTACTAGTTGTACGTCTTATTTCAAATATGAAAATAAGAATATATAAATGATATAAAAAAATTTTAACAGTTTTAAAGAAGTTAAGAATGTTGGTAAATGTTGTTTCTGTAAGAGGGTTAAGGTTGAAGGAAAATCTTTAACCAAACATTTTCTCCGACAAGATCAACGTTGTCGTCCCGATGCAGACCGTCTAACGAACCCGGCGTCCCTTTCTTTCTCCCGTAGCATTCATCGTAAACGGATTTGGCTTCATTAACCACCCGTAGACTCACCCCCGCAGCCACCCTTGCTATTCTGCCCGACACGATCGTAGCTTTCTCTCGCATGGTAACTATGGCAACAATGGCAAAGGCAATCAACCGCCGCATGGAATTAACGCCACCCAAACCTTGGATATTCTAGGCAGAGAAACTGACTGAATTTAAGACAAGCGTCGCTTCGAACTACGTTCAAGTATCACTCTATTCGAAATATTGTTTAATTCGTTGAAAGATAATCACGGGAGTAGAAATTATTTTAAGACTTGCTATATTGAGAGACGAGGGAAAGCCTCCATTCTTCGAGTTCGTTTCTTAAAGATTCAAAAGGGTAGAACTCCCTAAGAAGGCGTTCTTTATGCTCATGCGCACGTTAGTATGCAAAGGGATAGGGTTCACGGCAGCCAATGACAAGCCTTTAAAGTACCCTTTATCTTTCAACCCTCCTTTCCATTCTAACCAACCCTGTTTCGCTACTACTATATTCAAAACTATCTATTTAAAAAGACATAAACCATCGTCCTTAATTTTCTAGTATGAAAATTAGCCACATCAAGGATAAAGAAAATATAAATTATATCATTTTAATTCTTCGTTGTAGAGGTTCAACGTTAACAGCACAAATAATAGAAAAGAGACCAGAAATATAACATCGTTGCGGAATAAAATGTACCGAAAATTCCACAACCACCCTAAAGATACTAACTGAAAACGCTAACTGAAAATCAACGAAAACAACGAAGAACAATAGCAAGAAACCCTCTTGTGTCGAACCAATGAAATCAAACGAGCCCTTCGAGGGCAACCTCCGGCCAATAAAACGGCAGCTTCGCTTTTTAAGTCAGAAGGGGGAGAATGACGAGGGCCATCCTTTTTTAAAAAGGGTTGGATACGCACATGCGCGGCCGGTATGCAAAACCAGCGGCTCTCGGCCAATGACGTGGATTTAAAGTTCACGCATAGAACGTCCCTCGGACCAACCGTGGAATAAGTAGAATGCGGAAGTTGCAGCACGGCTGCCGCGCCCTTATCGGAAGGGAACAGGCAACGAGACTTAAAAAATGATCTATCGCCGTCACCAATCACACCGCGGGTGGCGGTGGGTCCCTCTCTGATTGAGACGAGCCTCGTGTGCCTCTGGAAAACGATATACCCGTAGATCCGCGGGTGAAGAAGTGTTAGCCATAAAACACGCCGATGTATCAAGAGGCAAAACATCACCGCAGGTCGATACTGAAATCACCGTGTCCTTCCTGAAAATTTTTACGTATTATTACGGATTATTTTTCTACGGATAGCAACTATTTTGTATTTGTGGCGACTTAGCACGTGTTGCGTACCTTGTTATTTGTGAATCGCTGTATTTATAAAAATTGTATGCCTTTACTCTCGATAGGAAAATTTGAAAATTGCACTTGGCAATTTTTCAGCGTTGTTGCAATTTGATACCGACGAAGGAATGAAATAGGGAAAACGAGAGACGAAGGATCGAAAAGTGGTAGTAGTTTTACTGCATCTGTGAATTGTCCCGAGTAATTATCTCCATATGATTCAGTATACCGAAGTTGTTCGATCTATAATCATTCCACTGAGAATATTTATGTAAATTTTTAACAACTAGACAAATGGCACCTAGATAGAGATTTGTTTCAACGAAAAAATATTATACCGAGTACTTTACCTTGAATATTTTCTATGCTTTTCACATATCCCTGCATACTGCACATTTTTACTTTACATTTCTCAAAAAGTGTGTAAAAGTGGATAATTCGATCATTTTATATTCATGCAAACACCTTCTGTCAATTGATACCCCGATTGACGGAAAAACGCGGACGAAGCGAATCGTCGCATCGAAGGAAAAGGTTGAAAATCGATTCGGGTCAACGGTGGCAGCGGGCGTTATTACTCATTCGAGCGATCGATGAACAAGCCATTCGATAGTATCGTCGATATCGGGGTCACTTTGTATGTGACAGAAACTGACGTAACTACGTGCCAGCCGGAAGATTAAGCAAGCAATGAAACGGGAGCGGTTCTAGAGCGTTGTTATAGACATTCCGGGTATTGTGCCACCCAACCCCCGAAGCCACGGCTTGCTGCGAGGTAGTTGGCGTCCATTTCTTCTTTCTTTTAATCTTACTTTTCCCGCAAACGGCCAGCCAGGCGTTAATTCAACGGCATTGATTGCCACACGAAACCCCCACCAAACCAACTGACTAACCCACCCCTCGCGTCATCCCCTCGCAAACCTCCACCCTCTAAGAATCCGACGGGTTTTCCACCCTTCTTACTCTCTATCTCTCTCCTGCCCCCGTCTTTCGCCCTTCTCTCCCACTGGCTCGGCTCGTTTCCTCGGCTACGTTCACCTCCCGTCCGCCTCTGAACTCGCCTCGGAATGATTATTTCTCGAGTGTAACGCTTCGACTAACGTGTTCGTGAAAGTCCAGTAAAATTAAACGCTCGATAAATGGCGGAACCAGCGTGGGGCGATTCGACGCTGAGTTCAAACAGAAGGTTAGATCCAATAGCTTCACCGATTAATAATCTGAACATTGTAATAAGGAAATCTTGGTACAATTAATTTTTCGATCTTGAGAAGTTTAACTTTCTAAAATGATATTTTTATGACAGTGAAACGTGGAAAGGTCGTTAGAGAGGAAATTCGAAATATCTTCGGTGTATAGAAAGTTTTGATTTTTACGCGTTTTATATTGTCCGTTGGATAAGGAATATATTTTCTTTTTGACGAAACAAAGTCCTTTGTGACGGATAGTTCCATAACCAGCAAGGTCGAATTTCCCGTTCGATGCAAACGATCGAGATAAATGGTCCAAAGGGTGTGGACTTCGGGGACGAGCGGGAGAATCCTCCGGATTGGAGACAGAGACAAAAGGGGGCGAAGAAGGCTGGCGGAGCGAAACGAGGGGTCGAGTGCGGGGGTCAATCTATAATAAAGCCCGCGTTATCTCTACTGGGTAGCGTGAACGAAGGCCGGGGCCTCGTAAAAAAAAGGGGGAGGATGCTGCTTAAGAACGGATTACGAGAATGAAATCGGGCGGCCCGATACTTAACCCTCGACGAAATCGTTGGATCCTCACGCGTCTTTATCTGACGAGACGCCTATTTTGATTAGAAAAGAATCGGGTGGAAGGTAAGATTTTGCTTACTCTCTCTCCTCTCTCTCTCTCTCTCTCTCTCTATCTATCTATCTATCTATCTATCTCTCTCTCTCTCGCATCTTCACTTTTTCGTAAAAAGAATCGAACATGAGATTCGCATAGATTGGAAATGAAAAATGTCCAAGATATGATCGAATGAGATATTCGGAAACTGATATCGCGAATAACAATTGATATCAGCGACTGGTTTCGAATAGAGCAACGCAATGAAAAAGGCAGGAAATGAATTATTTTCCTCAGCGTCGCGTCGTGACGAATGATTCGTACGTGCTGACCTTTTTCCCCCGCAGTCTGGTCATCATTATTCCAAACGATTGCGCGCAGTTGTTGGCAATTGGTAATTCAGTGTAATCAGCAGAAGTCACGGACGGCCAGGGAAATGAATGCGTGTACCAAAAAAATACTGAAGTATAAATCAAGATAGAATAACTCGTCTCGCGTAAAATTAGTAAACGTTTCCGAAGACAAATCGGTCAATTCTACTTGCTTCAGACTACTTGTTCGAGACAAAATCTGTAGAGAAAAAGGTATAAAAATATTTTTATTAATCTAAAAACGAAGACTATATATATTAAATGATACGATATAGTGTAATTTAATTAAACGATAAAAGTTTTCCATTAACAAACATCGCGTGATACTTCTCCCAGAACGTCCTTCAACCCCCAGAAAGGGTACGCGTGCAAACAGCTGACGTATCATTACGTCACGTCCCGGTATCACCTATCTACCTGTTACTCGACGCATCGGCCGTGAAAAGCGCATTGTAATTCATAAAAGGAGAGACGGGAGACGAGCGAACTAACCCTTTATGCTAATCGGCGTTACGGCCAGGGGTAAACGTCGCGCAAGGGTGATTTTTATCGGCCACTTTAAAGCCCATTTGCTTAATGAGGCGCGATACAAGCCCGCTTTATAAAGCCAGTGAAGCACGTGAAGCGTGGCCGGTCCCTCTGAGCGTGAAGAGGCTATCAACGAATTAACTCGTTACGCGTCGGCCCCCGGCATTTTCACCTGTTCCGTGGCGGCATTATGCAAATTTCGTTTAACGTACTTTTCACGTGCCTCCCCTTCGCGTGATTCGGCCGATCTCTAATTAAAATGCTCTCTATGCCCGCGCTTTTTTCACAGAACGCTCGATACATGACGTTTTCATTATCCGTAATTTCCATGCGAGTAATTAGAAAGGCTTATCTCGATCTTGGAATACGAAATCGATGAAATAGAGGAAGAAATTATTAGGATTCGAATCGTTATTCTTGAATAATAATTAATCAATTTCGTTATATTTTTGGAATAGATGAGTAATAATTAATCCTCGATTGGTACCGTTGCATCATTAATGACTACTAAAGTTCAAGCGCTGTTGCGAATATTTCACAATTGATCTACAGGCTCGCCTATATCGTCGTGAAATGCATAATCGCCTGCAGTAAATAGTATAGTAATTTTTAATATGCAACGGAAAATAATGTGTATAAAGCGTCTCAAAATCCTAAATCGTTATTGAACGTTGCCAGGATTATACTTTCCCTTATTTTCAATTTTCGGAAAATAATATTACACGCTTTATATCCCCCTTCGCCAATAAAACATTGACATCGGAACGCATCAAGTTTTAGCAAAAGCCAGGAACGGATCAGCGACGAAAGGGAGGCAGAAGTAGCTAACTGACGGGGATTGGACTGCTGGCGAACGCTGATAACGCGTGCCTGTCGGCTATTATGTCCTGGGAGTCCCGTTTTCGGTGGAAACCGGCCAGAGGGAAAGAAAGAGGAACGGGCACGTAGGGTGGGGGCAGTTTAATTAAAAGAAATCTCCTCGTTCGACGGCGCGAGATCGTTCGAACTCCAAGTTACTCCCGGGGTTGTCGGTGGTCTTTATGACGGGACCACCCCTCGACCTTCCTTCTGTACATCTGTGCTCGCGAGATAGGCCTAATAGCCTGTCCGGATTATTAAGCAATACGAAATCGTGCGACCATTCTTTCAAGAAAAATAAGGAAAGTAATTAACGGTACATTTGTCGAGGTTGAAATTTGACGCTATTTTGAGTATTGGTAAGTGGTCTCAAGTTTAATTTTAAAAACACCCTTTAGGATCGAATTCGATCTGATTCGAATAATTGTCTACCATAAAGAACGATATTCCAGAAAACCATGTCTGGAGAAAATTTCATCGGACGCTTTATTACTTCGAACAGCAATAACGATTCATCTCGTTGTGAATCTTCCATAGAACCGATGCAAAATTTGCCAAACAATTCCACGAACGACACGAGATTCCTTGTACTTCTTGCTACGAAAGAAAAGATAGGGGGTGTGCGCTCCGTATATCATCCTTAAATCGGGAAAGTTGTTACATGTAGCCCGGTCTTAGTCCTTCGTATAACCGTGTTACAGTGTAAAGATCATCATGCGTGCTGAATAAACGGCGAACACCGTGGGGAAAAATTGCGAAACTTGCAGCAAACTCTCGTGAACATAATTTTTGTATTGTTTGCGGCAAGCCATTATGGATTCTAGAAGAAACGCCGAAAGAGATGTACGATCGGTTGGCATCGTAATGGCCGGAAGGATGACCTCTTCTCACGGAAAGTACCCTTCAAAATCGAATTTTTCCTCTCCCCTTCCAAATCAAAATCCGTTAAAATTAATCCGAGTTTTTTCCTTTGTCATCGGTGCAGTTTTTATTCCAATTTCTATTCTCTACTAAATACCTTGAAATTCAATAACGACGCAACAAGATCGGCAACTTGATCCTCCATTCCTCGAGATCCCTCGCTTTCATCGAATAACTATCTCAGTAAACGACCAAAGCTATTAATCTGTTACGAAAGTAAGCTATTAAACCTTTACTAAACTATCCAGTTAACTACTGCCGTGATTATCGTAACAATTCGAGAAACAGAATATGTTCCAGTGCAAAAGATACGAACTCGATACAAGTTCCATTAGCAACGATTCAAAAGGTAATGAAAATATCAGTGTCCGGAGCGTTTATCGCCATGTCATTCGCACGTTCCACCGCGGCGGACACATCGGCGACAATTCCGTAAGTTGTTCGTTTTTATAGGGGCGAACCAGGTGAAGAAATAAAAAGGCGAGCACGTCGAAGCATAGACGAGGAGAGGAGTTATATACGTTGTGTCCCGTTGTGTCACGTTGGACGATCGTAACAGCCAAGAAGCAGCAGGTACCTCTTCGTCCTTCTCCATCCTCCGCAAAATTACTTATAATATCTGTCAACGAACAGACACGGCCCGGTAGCGCTGTTACCGTCGCGCTACAATCCCTTGGAGAAATGCCCTCTTTATTATCTATCAGAAGCAATCTACTGGACACTTTCCTCTCCTCCCTATTCTGTTCACTCGTTCTGCTTTCTCTTCTCCGCTCGTCGCGAGCTTTCTGAAGTCCTACGTTCTATACTAATTCTACGACACGCGTTTTTCGAACTTGACTTTTAGGGGACGTGTAGAAGCTTTGGTGGACGTAATTTGACGAGATCTCGCGAACGATTGAGATTATTTAACCGGGAAAACATCGTGTACATCGTGCGAAGTAATTTCGTGTTATCGTTACCAGTCAATATTGAAAAAATTGTTCAAAGAAACTGTAAAATCATTATTTTAGTTCAGATAATCGTTAAAAAATAATAGATATTGGTTTAAAGATGAGTAGTCTAGAATCAAAAGCTATTAGGATTTGAATATGTCGATTCGTGGAATCGTTTTTTAATTAGAGATCGATCTGGAATGCGTCGATCGGAAATACGAAAGGAACTGCGGAAAAATCAATCGAGACAATCGTGAATCAAGTAACAAAAATAATCAAGTAACAAATAGATTCGCGGTTAGACGTTGTTCTAATTGAACCCTATGAAGACAGCAGTCTGGAAGGCGAACCAATTGTCCAACGTGCACAGTACCTCTATTGAAAAAAGAAAGGACGGTTGGTTCACCACGTGGCCCGGAGAATCGCTTCTCTATGGGCGATTCACAGAACGATGGAAGAAATTTGAAGGCAGAACCGAGACGAGCACACACGTACGTTGACTGCTTTTCAGGTTCGCTAGAAATGCCTCGAACGTCCCAGCGTATAAACTGCCTGAGCTAATTTAGACCGACTGTTCCGTGAAATTACCGGGGCTCACTGGGTAATGAGAGGGTGAACGAGGGCCAGGATATCCACAACCCTTGGACAGTGGACGGCTAATCACGGCCGCTCGTTAGCGAATTGAATGCGCCTCGAATCGTGTCCGATCGAATCCGCGCCGGATAGAAAGTCAAAGAGCTGCTTTCTACCTTTTAAAAAAGACCTCACACCGGCCACTAAAAAATTTCACACGGTCTCTCCCTTTGGTAGGACGAACACCGGTAGCCAAGGACACCGATAGACGTCTTTTCTGCACGGATCGTTCTCATCCGGATCGTTTCGTGTCACGAAGCTACGGACGCGCCTTTGTCGCGAGTACAATTTCAGAAAATCGTCCATTGGCGCTTCTAACGTTTTTAAGACGCTTCAAGAAGAGGAAGAAAGGAATCGTAATGGACGAAACGGTTTTCTGATTGATTTACAGGAGGCAAAGACTGTTTGAGGGTATTTTCAAGAGGGGAAATTTGTCTAAGAGATGGAAGAACGTGTTTAATAGCAGACGACAGTCTGCTGAACTGCTTCCAGCAAACGAATCGCGAAGCGACGATTGTCGGCGACTTAATGGACACCCTATATTTGCTCATTAACGGACCCTCTGTCGCGAATCCCGAGCACTTCCACAAACTCTCGACGAACGGAGGAACGACCGAGCGAGGAAGAAGTCCGCACAAAGGGACTGCGCCCAGCCAGGGAGAAATCGAAGGATGAAGGAAGCAGGAAGAATGGGAGGAGAAAGAGGAACGGGGACCTCTCATTAGGAGCTTTGCGAGAGGAAAAGCGATACGCTGCGCGTCTCGACGCAACTTACGCTTTTCAAGATGCTCGGGGAAAGAGCTAAGAAAAATGCAATTCTCTAGAAAAATCTCCTACAGTCTTTTATTGACGCAGCTTTTCATTTCATAAACGAGTCTTGATTCGTTTTTAAATTGTTCTTTCGAAAGTTTTGTAATTTCTTCCTTCTTTAGATCCTTTCTTTCATAATATCAGTACCAAATAACATATATCATGTAGATATAATTTCATATATATTTACTTCCAATATTTTCTTATAAATCTCAAATGATCAACGTCGAAGATACCATTCAAGAGGCAGGAAGTCGACTTCGATTTCCTCAAAGACCGCATCCCAGTTCCCAGACTGTTGTCATTCATATCGTGTCGCGCGGTGAAAAACGTATCCGCGCGTGTCCGTAAAAAGTGCGAAAATTTGCTCCCGGTCGATCTCGGTTCTCGGAACGTATTAGCGTGACCGGTTCACGGTGAAACGTCTCTACGATTAAATACGAGCCCCAACAGCCTCGCTTCTTCGTAATGGCCAGCGAAGAAAATCGCTCTGGTATCTTCCTTTTTTCCTCGATCTTCTACCTTTTTTCCCCTCTATTCTCCCTTTGTCTCTTATCTTCCTCTCTTTCTCCCGATGCGCGTCATTTCAAAACATAGTCACGACGCGCGTTAGTTCGCGATTAATATACAAGTCGTGATTTCCAACGAACGATAGTTAGAGGGCACATTAGATTTCATATCCACGCGCGACGATTAAATCTCGTGCAACGTAGAGAACGTGAGCCTCGTCATTGTTCCCCTTCGTGGAATTATTATCACTGGCGCGGCGGTAATATGGTTTTTAGCCAATTCGCGGTCGCATCGGCTCGCTCGTTAAGAAGACGAACCAGAGAACGGCGAGCACTCGCATTTCTCCTCGTACGATCGATGGAATCCCGACGTGTTATATGCGTCCATCGTTTCACTGACGAACGAGGAGATTAACATTCAAATTTGGCGGTCGTGAGAAGAATGGCAATTGTTTGTCATAGAATTTTAGTGAACAAAGTAATAACGAATATTCGATATTTGTCGAGGTATTAGCTTGTTGAGATTCAAGGAAAAGTAATTAAAGTTGTAAAGTTAAATCAGTGACAGCGTAATCTTCTATAAACATAAAATACGTAACTGTAAGGCTATCTAATCACCGTTTCTATATAGTTTCTATGATAGCAATGTATCGCTTTCTTAAGCATAATCGAAGAATTCTACTAGTTTTGAACAACTTATCGCCATAAATTTATCTTCAGTTGTTTTATAATTTATACTGCCAAAATTTCCATAATATCTTTTCTATCTTATCTTCTATTTTGCCTATCAATAACATACAAGTTGCCATCGTTCTTCGAGTTCTCCAAAGTTCTGCAACTCATTACCTAACAGAAACCATAAAAGAAACACGAATCTCTCGGCGAGTAAATCGAAACGGCCGATATTCGCGGATACCTGTAAAGGTAGTTCGATTCCAACGAGCAATTTTTTTGTTTAATTACCGAATAAACGTAGAACGAATTCCATCGATCGCAACACGCAGTTCGCCGGCGAACGATTGTTCGGTTCGATCGGCGTTCTAACCACGGCTACAAGGAGAACGAGTGAGACGCGGGGCAAGGAAAGAAGGAGAGAGGGGAGAGTAGCAAATTTTTCAGCGCGGGATTTATCTCCTTTCTCATCATTAAATTCACTGTATTTTACGTAACGTGGGAATCGACGGAACAGAGGAACAATGACGCCGTACCAAGTGTTGTACTGGTACAGAATCGATCGGTGAATTATTCATCCGCATGAACGGTTCGTCACCGTGCTCTCCATTAATTACCGATGTTCAACGAGCGAAAGAACTCCGTTTATGTAAGCTGGCAGGAAAAATGCCGGCGATAATAACGAAGTTACGTCGCGCGAAACACGCTAATCTAACTCGTCGATCGCGAACGATTCCTCGATAACGAAGTTTTACACTTGTCATCGTTTCCCTTTTCGTGCGTTTATTTATCCTCTCTTCTAATTTAGAATCCTATGAAACTCGTCCATTCCAAGACGAAGCTTCGTATGGGCCTAATTATTGTGAACGTTAAAGGTAACGTTCTTTGAAATCGTATTATACATACGTTGTTGAAGTAAGAAATTTAATTTCCAAGAATTTTATAACAAATCTTCCACTGTGAAAAGTAATAGAAGTCAAAAAATGCCTACCTATATGAATCTCTTGCACAAGCGAACTAATATTATAAGGAGAATGTTACAAATCGTAATAAATTTTCTTACGTGATAGTAACAGGTTTACGAGCCGATTGATTGTTGTGCAATAGAGCTCTGCAACTAAGTAGTATGTCAGTCACTAATTCATTAAAATTATTGGTCAAGTCTCGTTTATTAGTCGAATTACTCGAATTCGAGAGATCTTTACAATTTTTTTTCACGAAGCAGCCTAAAAACGGAGCATGTATCTCGCGTAATGAAGAATGGAACATTTCCCCACAAAGAATTATTTAAAAACAAAATCCAATCGATTCTACACTGTCTAACCACCATGATCCAATAAAAATAAATTAATAGCAACGAAAACATAACACTCGAGGACGGTGGAAAGAATCATCTCAAGGCGTGCCAAGAATCCAAAGCGTACTCATTAAGGATCGATCCAAGGCCGGGATTTCTCGATCGCATTTGCGTCGTGATTATCGAGCGCGAGGCGTACGTGAAATTCTCGACAGCTATTAAAATCTGTCTCGATCCAGCTTGCGTCGATCGTCGTGCGACCAGAACGAACGGGACGTCGACAGCCTCGAGAAGAAACTGAAAGTTCGCGATCCGATTTCTTCCCCACGGATTCCACTCCGGATCGATCGTTTTCTTTGCTCCGCCTCGACCGTAACCTATGAATATTCATGCTGTACGCGACTTATGCAGAACATCCGCTCGTCAACGATGGCTAGAAGTGGTGCAGAGGAGAAAGATGAAAGGCAAGGAGGATCTCTCGTCTTATTCCGTTGATCGCGGTAGTTTCTTGTTCGACGATCGATTCCCCGTATTCCCCACCGCTTCTCGCGCGACAGCTACCAGCACACGTTCCTACGGGGCCTTTAATTAACAAGGAATCAATCAATGGCGGTCTTCATGGAATTCCGAAGAAAATCGAGCCAACGAGCCGGAGACGAACCCCCCCAGAACGGTAGACGCGATCGGCTCGTGGGAGGAAGAGTTCGGACGATTTTCGGTGACTTACGTGGAATGAAAATGTTTAACGCGATAGAGCAAAGTAATGTCCCTGAGTAAATTGTACAAAGTTCGATTTCTTTTTCTTACTACAGTATTACTATCTTATGGTAGAGGGATAATTTTCAATTGTAATTCGTTTGCAAGAAGAAAATTGGTATGTTAAATTAATCAACTAGCAAACTTAAAGATACGCAAGTATCAAACATTTATGGTAATAAGATTTGATAATATCGATAATAGCATTTATTATACGAGAAACACAACTTTTTATCATAGCGAAGTTGGATACAAATACAAAGAAACAAGAGATAAATTATATGTGATGCAGAATCAGAGTTGAGCTAATCAAGGTAGCAAAAAGGTCAAGTCAATGAGAAAAGAAATGGGCGTGTTTCCTAAAATTCGCAATATGTAGTGTAATAAACTACCAATATCTATCCAAGGTTAGTATGTAAAGCAATAAACATAAATACACAAGGACTTCGATTTAAAAGTACAATTCCTCTTTCGCAAGAAGATCCACAAAGAAACAGGTCATCAATCCTCGAAATTAACGAATCGAGCTGATTTTACCGGGCAAAGGGACACAGACAGGTAGACGCGAGATCAGATTCGTTTGCCATCGAGTCGATCGGCTCGACCCGAATTTCGGAGACCGAGCTGGAACCAATAAAAATGCCCGACATTCCCCAGGACTTTCTCTACGCTTCTCTACGCTTTTCCACCCCCGCAACCAAGCGGCGCGTTACAGGCCAAGCTGTCCTCATCCGAAAAGCAGCGACGGAGTATCCTCCGCTTGTACTTCCTTCGAAGCCCATCAAAGACTAACCAAATATTTGTCGAGGTCCTCGTCGACCCTCCGACGAAAGGGATGGCGATGTCCCTTTGCCTTAAACGCAACCGCGTGCACCCTCCAGCTGAAAAAAAGGGGATTTCGTTGCTCGAAGGATCTTTTGTATCAAATCAAGGCTATCGCGAACAGAGATCGGCTGATGACGGTCCATCGTGGATTCTTTAATTTCTGTGATTGCACGGGACTTGAGAAATCTCCGTAGAAAAGAGATTCCTTGTTTCCCGTAAGTTTCCTTCTTGGCTTCGTTAGATTCAGACAGATTGTCAGAACATGATAGTCAAACGTGTTAGTTTTTCGAAGAATTATCCGATGAAGTACTTTCCGTTCTACTTTTGGCGAAGGTACATCTTGCTTCGAAAATACAAAATTCTATGTTATAATTTCACAGAAGGAAATTCACGAACTGACAGGATTCAAGGATGTAGAATTGTTCTAAGGCTTGTTAGTTTCTAGAGTGATTCGAATTTGAATTTGCAGAGAATGTAAACGGGAACCAATCTCCTGCATGATTGCGGTAAAGCAGACTTCGGTTTCTTGTTTCGTCGAAAGGAATCGATCTTATCATGGTGAAATATAATCAACGTTTTAGCGTAATCGTCGAAATAGGATCGTTCGGTCTCGTTTTACCAGTTCAAGAATCCTCATTATCCTTATGGCATAGAGACACAAAGGCGAACAGAGAAAGAAGAGGAGGGAGAAAAGTGGGTGGCGATGTTCCACGGTGAGCTGAAGAAATTCCGGAGTCAAATTACCCTCTTTTCCACTCAATGCTGCCCTTTCGCCCTGACAATATTGGATTCTCAAACGGTGACATTTTGGACAAAAGTGGCCGGACAGAATTCACCATGAAACTCCCCGTTCCAAAGTTTCGTATAATCCTGCCAAACTAGCCACACCTTATTGTCTTAATCATTTTGATCATTTTGATATCTTTCTCGGTTTATCGAGTCGTGCGTGTGTCACTTTCGAAAGATCAAAGACAGTTTATATTATTCGAAATTGTTTAATGATCGTTTTTAATATCGTTAGTATGAACAATTAAAAATTTATAGCGTTTAATTTACAGCGTTAAAAATTTATACAACAGATATCTGGATTATGAAGATAATATATATATTATTCTAGATTGATTAACCATATTTTTCTACCGCAATATGATTATTAAAACTTTTCCATGTTTACTATCATCGATAATTTATTTCACAGATATGGATTCCAAAGATAAATTTATAGGTACTATTTTCCTTATCGCGACACAATTATTAAAAATTTTCAGTGTTTACCATTATCGATAATTTATTTCACGGATATCTTTTCCTAAGAGATAAAGGGGTTCATCAAGATTCACTGCGGATAGTTAAGCATCGAAGCACACGATATGAAAACGGAAAGCAGCGCGAGACTATTCGCGATACGCTTTCGTCCAATATTCATCCGCGCGGACGTAAAAGTCAGACGTAATCCTGTAAAAATACAAGGTTTTACCTCAGAAGGTATATCAGTCCTGCTGCTTCCACCATTGATGGCCCCGCCGGCGTACAATAACATTCCTCTCCTTCCGCTTTTGTATTTTGTGAGTCAATTCGAAACATGAATCGTATAATAATTCAACAAAGCTAAGGAAAACAACCTAGACCACCCCTTAAACCGGACTCCATATTTATTGGAGCGGAGCTTAATAGAAAATAATAATTTCCAATGATCTGATCGCACGAAAATGCAATCAATACTCAACTATTGTTACACTACATATTTTGTGAGAAACCTAAAAATTAAGTTAGCTTTCTGTGCGTATAACTGTATAATTATATATTTCATATAATTTATGAGTATATTTATGTGTATAATCGTATATTTCAAATGTATGAAATATTTTTTGAGCATTTCTGAAGTTAAATGAGAGATCGACTTGAGAAATTATTTATGAATATTTCAATAGTTATCTTCGAATTAGGAAAATACATGCTTCACTCTGGTATAATTTATGCGTAGAATTATATTTTGTAAGAATGGAATAATATATGTACGCGGACCATGGTAGAAACGGTGACTGCTTGCAATTCTGATGAGAAAACTGAGTGCTAGGTGAAGCTCACTCACATCCCGACGGATTTCTGTCTTCTCACCTCTCATACATATTGTGATTACTTCTAAAGGAGGATGAAGGAGGAAGATGGAAAGCGGGCTGGTCGATGGGAAAAGAAACCATGACTTTCCTCTCTATACTCGATGTTAATAAATATCAGGGATGATAAACGAAAAGTATGAAACAAACGCTCGCGTGAATTTGCAGAAAATGTTTGAAAAATTTCAATCCGCCGATTTGCATAATCGTTTGCGTATCATCATGACTAAAATTATCATTTCTCCAGATCTTTTATGCATATATTTAAAATTATATTTTAGGAATTTCAAGATCATTTTCGTCTGCAAACACTTTCGGATATATCCTACTTCGATTATCTCTTACACGATTTTAGTAAAATAAATCCGTTTCGAATTTTCGCGCCGATAAACGAGAGGGGAAGTTCAAAACGTAATTTAAAAAGTTTCGAAATACCGAAAGATCGGTGTAACGAAATGTAAAAGAAACAGTCCAGCAACTTGGAATGAATGGGCGAGTCAATTTGGAATCGGATTAAAGCCAATTTTTGAAAAGCGACCGGTGATCGATCGGTGACGGTAACGAATCGCCCCATGCGAACCAAGAAACGATCTTATCGACACTTCTATTTCCGTTTCGTTCCTCGATCGCCTCCTCTATTCGCGTGCGTGCCCTTTCGACGTCCCATCGCGAGAGCTTCACCGGAACCCTCGTCGCGACGGCGTCTGACCGATGCTAAATAGCAGAAACATAATTTCGTGAGTGCAGAGGAATTGCTTTATCGCGTGGAATAATGGCCCCGTATTCACGGCCGGCCCTCTCATAACTCTCCTTCTTTCCATTGCACTTTTCGGAGATTACACGTGGCGCCGATTCAACCAAGATCGAATCACGTGCTCTCGGTTTGCGTCGCTGAATTTTTTTCAATGAGAAAATTACGTTCACGCTGCATTCATCGATCAAATTAGAGATTTCTGATTGAAAGCTGTGAATGACGATGATGGATTAACGATACGGAGAAGCTCAGGGGAAAGATACTAACAAAATTTATAATTTCAAATATTATTATTATTGCTTGCCTAATATATTATTTTATTGCTTGTAGAGTTAAGCTGTAATAGAAAGTTGTGTATACTTGCAAACATTGAAACTTTGAAATGCTTTAAAATTCGTAACAATATCGTCTAGATGTACACTTGATTCGCTTCGAGCAAGACAGGAACAAGACTACACCCGTGAAAAATTATAAAACTAAATTTTCCTGACTGTAAGCGATATTGATATACGAGTCCGACTAGTGCCAGGAAACGCTTGTAATAACGTCAACTCTCTTTACAGTCGACTTAAAATATCAAAACGAACATCTCCCTTTTCTTCCTTCAAGGGGAGAAATTAATGTCCGCCCTCTGAAAAGACACCTTTCGTGGAAACTTTCTATTGCTCGTACACCAAGTACCGTATTGTTTGCGTACGATCCATCGGTAGTTCATTAATTAACGCGCTAATTATCCCGGATCAGGGCAATTAGGTACAATTATGTACCGCGCAACGCGGGAATATTTTATCAGGGTAATTACGGCTCGTAATAAAGTCTCATCGAGCGGACACCAATCAGCGAAACGATCTGAACCGCGGCTGGATCGGCTCGGTTGGACTGCAGAACAGGTAATTAAAAGCATTGTCAGAGTACAAAAGGAGGGAGAAGTTGGGTTACAATCGATGTAGAGAGGAGACGAAAAGGACAAGAAGCGGCGAGCACCCGCGCGCAAGAGGAGACACGATGGACGTTCCCGGTTTCTGTGGCGGCCAGTCCGATTCGTAATTACAAAGTACGATCTAAATCAATCTTGATTACATACGATGAGACGCTGCGTCCTCAATTTACGTAATTCCAAAAGGCCGCAAAGAGAGAGAGAGAGAGAGAGAAAGAAACAGAGAGAGAGAGAGAGAGACTGTATGTTATTTCAGGACGATTAAAAATAATCGTTCAATAATTATAAACGGGGTAAAAGCCGTACAAATCGTGATATAACCACGGTGAAAATTCTATTCTACGGCTGGTTCATCATTCGTGTGTGTTGGATGAAACAGTTTGTTATGTCTACTCTTTTATTAAGCTTTAGGCTAGCAATTTTTACACAATTTCGTCCTTTTTCATTTTCTTCTTGTGCTATTTAGAAAACTGTTTTCTAATAAGCTGCTTTTATTTTTCAACGACTTCGAACCTCGTCAAAGCAAGCATTATAATACCTATTTTAAGGATAGATGACCAATTAACAGTAAGACGCGAATATTAAATAATTATACCATTGCTTATAAGCAATTAACACTTGGCGCTCTATATACAATTCAAAGAATCTGTTACGGTGAAACTTTCGAAAATCGAACGCTACGCTCCGAAAAGAAAAAGATTGTAAATATCTACGACTTTGATTCTTTATCGTCTACTCTTCGTATTCTTTTCTCAATATTCTCGTACGCATTCTATGCATTTCTGCGTATTTACGATTCCCTTAAACTGCATAAAAATCCGCAACTTACGCGTTACGCAGCCAATTGAGGCGAATTATCCCAATCGAAAACCTGCAAAAAGCGCGAACAAGTCTTCATATCCCGGCAATTATCCAAGCATCTTCTTTCCCATCTAAAATTCCGGGGCGACGATTGATCTCGTCTCGCGAGGGCGAGCGTCGTCGCGTCGATTGAATTGAACCGAAACGGGCAATTAAAACTCCACCGGTGGAATCCGCTCTGGATTCCGCGCGGGAAAAGACAGAAGGGCCAAAGAAGTTGACGTGCGACGAAACGAAGGGAAAGAGGTGAGACAGGAGCTTCCGCGCCGTGACACGCGCGGATCCGTGGGCCTCAACATGGATGCCTGTTCTCGTTCGGCGGCGCATCAAGACGAGACTATCCTCTCCGAGGGAAACAATTACTCCGTGAACGAGTGCATAAATAAGGAGGAAGAGAAACGGTCGAGCGGTAGAGGCCACAATGCCTCCGCCGGGTGCTGACTGATTTGCATCGGTCGCACGATGAGATGCGAAGCGGAGAGGACTGCGGTCGGTGATCTTTTGTGAACAGAGATCAAAGTGGAAACGCTGGAACACGCCTAAGAATGTGTTTGTGTATCGATTTTTCCGATATTTAAAAATTCGAAAGTTTTTTCGATTCGATTGTTCGATTATTATAATAAGATAAGATTCGATTATATTTTTTAGTTAATAATTTGATGAAATTAATTGTTAATTATGTTACGTGTTAATTTGGTGGAGGATTATAATTTATTAACCTAATATCTGGAAAGTAATCTAAAGACGGATGAAATACGAAAAATTATTCGCATACGAGTGCTTGCATATACAGGGTGGTTGGTAACTGGTGGTACAAGCGGAAAGGGAGTGATTCTACGCGTAAAAAGAAGTCGAAAATATAGAATAAAAATTTTTCGTTCGAGGCTTTGTTTTCGAGAAAATCGACGTTGAATTTCCGCTCGGTACGCGTACACTTTATCACGTCTCGTTATAACGGATCTCACTGTAGATCGTTGTCTCGATGGAAAAATTAAAAAAAAATTTAAAAAAAAATTTATTCTATATTTTCGACTTCATTTTTCGCGTAGAATCACCCCCTTTCCGCTTGTACCGCCAGTTACCAACCACCCTGTATATTAATATGTAAAATTTACGAGATTTGAAGGTATTTTTTCTGGTAGGTGATGTACATTTCACTAAATTGAGATTTACAAGTATGGAAGATGAAGAAGTATGAAAGACTAGAGATCGTTATTTATCAACCAAGTGTTAAACATATCGTGGCGTATACAACTGACATTTACGTTTAACGAAAGAACAATTTGAATTGAAGTAACAGCAAAGGCGTAGAATTTAAAAGATACTCTATTCCGAAGTAAATATTACGTTATATCGAAGTTGTTCTTCTATATTCTTTCGGTTACAATAAGTATTGGCCGAGGGTTGGCTGAGTTTATTCGAAGTCGCACACCGCGACTTTTTATCCGCGAAAGGGAGAGGAAACGTGTGTCAAGGGGTGACTGTGGCTGTCGGCGAGTATTCTGGAGAAAAGGAGGACTGAGGGGAGGTTGGCAAATACGTTGGACGCATTCAGATCAGTCTCCGAAGGAGAACGAAGGGAGGTACAGAAAAGCTTTTCGGGACGCGTCAGCAAGAAACATCAAAGTCCGTACCATTTCCTCCGTCCGAATACAAATGAAATACTGTACGTACCGACGCGGCGCGGCGATTGTATCGTTTTCTCGTCGATACCAAGCAATTTGCGCGAGATACGCTCATCGTGATAAATAAAAAAGGAAAAGCAGCCGTTCTAAATGCACGTAAAGAATATACAAAAATTATATAATATAAAAGTTAGACATTTCTCTCTCGGGAGAGTATAATTCTATATAAAAAAAAGATATTAAAGTATTAAAAATTTTCGTAATATTATTGAAAATATAATTCCTTAATATATCAAAAAAATAAACCACGAATAACGAATATCATGTTTCGCGATTAAAATCAGACGATAGATCGAAGCGTGGAATGGTAGATAAAATAAATATCGAGGCGTCACGTGAAGGGAGAAGCGCATGTAAACGATGCGACCGTGGAATCGCGAAATACACCGGCAATAATACGCGAGACGGAAAATAGCGGCAATACTCTTGAGTGGCTGGAATGGTGGCCTGGGGGACCTACGGGGATAAGGATTTGCTCCAGGGGGAAATACTCGTGCGAGTGGCACATGCGGGAATGCATATGCAGTAGGGAACAGTGAGCGCAGGTGCGTCTATTTTTGGCGCTTTCGGGGCATTTCCCATAGAAACCAAATTTCTCTTACTATTTCCAAAAGAAACCTCGTAGATCACGCCTCCAAAACGATTCTCTATCTTCGTCGAGTCTTACAAAATAAAATTGTCAAAGTTACACATTCGTATCAACCGCTTAAACGATTAAATTCGACTCGAGGATAAATTTCTCACGATCTCGTGATAAGAAATTGTTGAAATAGAGCGACACTTAGTCAGAACAAAATTATTGTTTTATTTTGTACGATTGTTTATTATTAAAAATTCTTAAATCTTGTAAAATGTATTTTTTAATACGAATCACAGAGATTCTTCTTCTTGACGTCTCCGTGGACTAAGGAACCAGAATGGCTATGACACACCACTGGAACTCGAGAAACGTATAGTCCGCCCCCTTCCCAGATCAATAATACCATCCCCGTCCTCGGCGCATGTGCGCCGAAATATCTCCCCGTAAGCGTACTGGTTTCCACCCCCAGATGAACTAGGTACGCTCCGAACGCCTTGCACCCCTCCATGCAACATTCATAGCGCCATCAATATTATACGCGCGAAATAATAACCTGTGCATTTATTATGAGAGGGGTGGCTGCCGTGGCTCAAGAGTTTCGTAAAAAAAAAGAAAAAACGAGAGGAACACCCGACGAGGGATGGTAAATTATGCGTGTAAACTGTTATGCAAATCAATTGGTCGAGGGTGAGAGATCGGTGAAAGTGATGGATCGGTTTTCAAGAGAGAATCTTGAAATGCTATGTTGACGCGGAATTAATTGTTTCGTGGCTTCTATCGACTGATTACAGCGATTGATCGATTCGATTTCTCTTCGCTTTCACGCCTTTACAACGGAACGAAGTATGCAATGGAAATTTTGAACCATCGTTCGATCAAAAAGCAATGATCGATCCCTTTCGACGCGTTTATGTCACGTTGTTAAGATCGAAGGTTACATTTTTTCGAAAGGTCTTCGTAAAGCTCGAGATACTTTCACACTAGCATCCCAAAAATGGGAAAACAATCGAAAGGGTTGTTCAGCAAGCAGACGAGGAGTTATTTCATGAGGTAATCGTCGTGATCGAGCCGCTCTCAACGAGCGCAAGAGGAACTTAATCCCACGATATCGTCATGCGAATACGATGTTTGCATTGGCGTCGAGAGAGATAACGGAGGAGACAAAAATGTGGAACAAAGGGAACGATAGAAGAACTAGTCTCGTAAAATCTTTATTACCGTCAGGCATCCCCCTGAAAAAATCGTTCCGGTCGCGCTTATGTAATCTTGGATCCTCGAATTTCCTCATACATATCCTATTTTCTTTATATTTTCCCTCTCTTCTCCTTTTCGTTTTACGATCAACGAGGATAAGAAAACGAGATATTATATCGTTTTCACCATTCTCCTGATACAGTTAGGCACGCACAGCTCCTCGCCGCTGTTTATATCACGAAACGAAATAATTTATGGAAGATAAACTACTACTGGTTATTTTCGCATATGTCTCTTTTTTTCAAGCACACACTTCTGGGGACCGGTGTTCAACTGGATGATACCCATAGCGGCCATATCCGACACGCAAAAGCATCCGAGAATCATTAGCGGCAAAATGACTTTGGGTGAGTCCGCCGCGGCCGCGCTTCGTCGTTGGTCCTTTCGGGGAATTCGAATTTCGCCGCTCATAATAATCACGTATCGCGACGACCACGACCACGACCAAGACGGTGGACTGGGAACGGGGACAACGCGGGGGCGAGGGACGTCGAGGGCCAGAGAAACGGCCCCATAAAATAATTGCCGCTCGAACGCAGCGAATCGCCGTTTATTTCTTAATGAGCCTCCATGAAACACGTGGTTTGAACGGAGACTATCATTGAGGATGGAAGATCGTGCTAAAAGACGTGAAAATTTAGTCATTTTTTCTATGGAAAGTTCACGGGACATTTTCAAAACGATCTTTCTCTTCCCTTTTCTTTCTCTTTCTCGTGTTCGTCCTTTATTCGTTTTTAACTTGTCCGATTGATTTCTAGCGTTGGCTCTGTACTCTATAATGTTCATGAGGTTCGCCATGAAGGTGCAGCCACGGAATATGTTGCTGTTTGCGTGCCACTTCGCCAATTCCTGCGCGCAGCTTACACAGGCTTACAGATTT
This sequence comes from Bombus vosnesenskii, assembly GCF_011952255.1. NCBI lineage: Eukaryota > Metazoa > Arthropoda > Insecta > Hymenoptera > Apidae > Bombus > Bombus vosnesenskii. The sequence continues at coordinate 588,000 of NW_022882937.1, forward strand.
CTCGACTACCATTATATCTCGAAACAAGAACCCAATGACGAAGACACACCTGTCTCTCAGGATGAAAAGAAGTGACTTCGTATATGTTGATCTCAGCGATCATATAGCTATAGTTATTCGGCATAATAATGTAGATGTTCAGTATCGATTGTGCGAAAAATTTTATAATAAAATCTGCAATCTTTAAACAAAATTTCCTCGACTAAAATTTTATCTTTATTAAAATTTCTCTTGTTCAGTAAAGAAGTGAGCTAAACATCTCTTTTATTCTCAAAGCTTGATTTGTCGTTTTTCTGTCTATGCACTTCTACGTCAATTGTAAATTTTTCTAATCTGCCACATATTGTCAAAAAAAGGGGCGATATCGTCTCGCTAAAGTATTTAAGTAACTGAAAATTACATTGTATAAGCAGTAAAAAGTTTCAGGATTCCATGAAAATGTAAAGAACATTCACCGTGAAATCAGCCTATTCACTCGACAGTTTCCCCATTTCTTTTTTTTTTTTTTTGCTTTCTCCTTTTCCCCATAGTGAGTCGAAAAAGGCACTAGTTTATTCGTGGTGGCCCCAATTCGATGGACGAATGTATAAGGAGAGCAATAATTTCCTAGGGGTCGGTTCTGTCTTTCTCGTTTCTTTTCCCGCGCCTCGGACGAAGGCCATTCGATCGAGCTTGGGGTCATTTTATGGGATCTGGCACGGATCAGAGGCACGAATCTATTCCGGTTTTTCCGAATGCTAAGCCACGCTGCGCCTCCGTCCCGTTTCTGCTCTTTGCATTCGTTTGGTCTGGACGAAGGAACACGAGGGCGGATTCGTGTCCCTGAATAAATATATATGGACTGATTAGCCCTGCTTGGCTTCGATCATGCGTTCCTTCCATTTATCCGCTTCCTTTGCGTCAAGAAAGATCGATGACGTCATCAATCGTCAGTGGTTTTGTATCATTTCTGAGTATCCTGAGAAATTGTACGATTTTAACATTCTATAGACAATACACATCAGAGACAATTGTCATTTCTATCAGCTGGCAAAAGTCATTTTTATCAGCACAACATTCACTCTCTGAATAGTATAGCGAGGGCTTGTCTTCGAAGGTTTTGTATATTTTTCGCATATTTGAATTGTCCATAAATGCATAAATATACACAGTCTACTAATCGTCGAATTTCACTAACATTAAAATCTACCAATTTGCTTCCATTTTCGTGTTTTGTAAGGCAATCACATCCATTGGTAATTTCATTCGATTGCTGGAACTATTTACTTTTGCTTCAACCATGAGATCCAACACCACGTTCATCCGCTTTTCACGGGAAAATCTCGCCAATTTTCACGAACCGGGCTTCTCGATCGTACAAAACGGGGAGAAAGAAGATCGCAGAGGCGAGACAAAGTCCACGGGATGAGTCCTTCGGGACTGATTTCACAAACAAATGCCGACGATTGAATGCTGGCATGTCGCAAGATGGATCGCTCTCTTTGAATCACAGATTACCCGCCGCCTTCCTTCCACCTCGTCCTGCGGTCCTCCTCCTTCCGCTGCGCGGCCGCCGTTTCCAACTGCCCTCTTCCTCCAGACGGCTCGTCCTTCCTTTTCTTGCTCCACCTCTCTTTCGAGGCGCCTCTCCACCTCCGCTCGCAGACGCGAACCGAAAGCAAGAGAGAAAGAGAAAGGCCCATTCGAACTGGCAGCACCGGCAATTTGCCACATGCCTACGTTCGCTGCCTCTCCTTTCTCCTCCGGAGAGGAGACTGCGTCAACGACAGTCGAATCCGCCGCGAAACTCACCGACCTATCGATCGGACGCGATCTCGATGACCGGTGACGTTCAGGCATTAATCAGGTGCACGGGATTCTTACGACCCGGACGCTCCAAGAATTAGATATTCATTGTAAATATTCGAATAATTATTTTCGACGATTGATTAGATTTTAGGATTTTAGAATTTGGTAGTGTCTTTTGTTTTCTATCCAGATTTTAGTAATTGTTAACACGTCGAAATTGATATTTCGTGGCATTCGTCGATAACCTTGTATTCTGCTGTCCAGTCTATCGATTGTTCGGTATTTTTCGTATGCGAACGCTGAGTCAATCATTTTTAGCCCCTTTTATAAGATTAAACGTATCTCTTCTTGGATCATTTATATGCATTTTAATGATTTCAAACTTCAAGGAAAATCTGAGAAAATTCTTGGATATATTTATTAATATCTCTATTCGAAGAAACAAAGATTCCTTTCGTAGAACGTCAAAGGCGAAACTTCTCTTCAGCTGGTTAATTATATGGTACTGAGTGTTTCGATTCTCGTATCAGAAATCATAACATGCTTCAAACATTCAGAAAATACAGATTCGATAAGAGAAAGACTAAGTCAAAGATTGCAAGCATACGTGTGATTCCAATAGGGTGAATCGAGGTGGACAATAAAAGTTAAAGAAGCCTCCCGAGAAGACGTGAAGGAAGCAGGGGTGGAAAAACCGGGTGGCCAGCAGGAGGAAAAGTGAAATGAACTGTAAAGCGGAATGCACAGACTGTAAAGTTCACCGCTGCGGAAATCCATGGGCCTGGGAGAAAGAAGAAAAAAAAACTGAGAGAAGGAAACGCAATAGGGGGTGGTGGATACAGCCTCTAGGTCCCGACGACTTTTCGTCGGCCGATGATCTTTAAATTAAGTGCACCGGCTTATGACGCCCGTGTAAAGTCTTCCGGGGTGGATTTTCGCGAGTAGCAGCACAGAAAAAAAGACTCTTGAAACGCGTGGCGAATGCGGCCTGACGGGCAACCCCCTCGGCGAAATGAATCAAACGCACCCTCGCTATGCAGCACATTCATTAGGCTGACACGCCTGGCACGGGCCATTTGGGATGCTGACTATTCCCGCAGAAAGAGAAAAATAAGGATACTTTTCGTGGAAAAGGAGAAAAGAAAGAAATCGAAACAAACGTCGCGTTACGAATGAAACGAAACAACCCTCGAAGGTAAACACAAATTTACAATATTAAAGAAAGGTGTACATATGATCGCGATATTATATTATAAGTATATATTATAAAATAAAGAAAGGCACGCGTATTTTTTGCAATAACAGATGGACCAACAAATTTTATTTCCTATACAGCTCTTTATTTTTCTTTTTTTTTTTCTTCTTCTCCGATGGATTACTTTGTTTGCAATCCGAGGTGTAAGAGACACAGTGAGAACAGAGTACCACTGTTGAAAAAGTAATGGCTGGTGATAGCCATGTAGGGGAAGAGGAATATTCCTGGTGGATTCATAAAAAAAAAGTGCTCGAGTCACCCCTGAAAAATAACAGGAAACCGGGGCGCAAGCTCTCGCCATACGGCCGTGAAAGCGTTCGGCGTTAAAAAATCATGAGGGTGTCGTTTTCCTCGTCCGTGGTTTCTCTCCTACCTCTACTCCACCGGCTTTAAGTCGTCTCGAATACGATATATTTTCAAGTCCTCCATGGCGATCGTGCCTCGTGAAAGTTCAGTCTTGAAATTCCGTCCTCGAATTCAGAAACTAAATTATCCGTAACCACAACGAGTAACTTTGAGTTTGAAAATATTCGTTGACCGAAAGAGAAAAGAAAAAAAGAACACGAAGGTCCGCGCATGAAAGTGCAAAAGGTTAAGGGATTCCGGCTGACCAGGGAAGTTCGTCGCGATGTTTTCGTTCAGGGATGGGAGGGGGTGCGGCATCGTAGATGGCAACATAATCCTTGATAGAGGGCCATGACACATGGGAACATGGGGGACATCTTATCTTCATATTACACACGTGTGACGGTTCTCAACTTACGATTTCCACGATTAAATGTTCATCCAAATATATTCCTTCATAAAAGTGGAACAGTTTTCTAAAAAAAAAAAAGCCTACATATACCTCTTTAGATGCCAAGTATATTTTTTAATCGAATGATCGAATTATATTTTACGAGACGCTATCTATCTTGTAAATGTAGAAAGAAGCAAGTTCTTTCAAACGTAGGTAACGTTAAAAGATCAGAATTAAAACTTCCGACGCGGTTTCGTCTTACGAGTCCTTTTTGCAGAAAACTGCTCGATTATATATACGCTAGTATGATGACACAAAAATTCTTGCAAACGAAAAGCTAGAACAGTAAGTTTCTAAAGGAAGTTCAAAGCGTATAAGACCTCGCTTTAATCCTAGAACGAAACTTGCAACGTCCACGATGAATCGATGATTCCTTTCGCGATGAAGGACTCACAGCCGGATTTTCGCGAAATCGATATTCTATTGCTGTAAAAGTGCACGTTGGTGAGCAAACAAGTTCCTCGAAAGCGGTGGATTCGCGTGGTGAATCGCATGGATCACGCGTGCACGACCGGAAGAATCGACATGCGCACCCACACGTAGACATGGGTGCTCAAGTTCGGGACGATTTCAGTGACCGGAGGATGGTTTATGAGCCGTAACCTTCCTGTCCAACCTTCCTCTTCCTTCTACCTAACTGAAGAAGCGCCCTTGCACCAAGTAACGCGACTCCATCCCTCTGTAAACTCGATGCAATATATTAGGGGTAGATTTCGCGAGAAGAAAGTATCGACGCGTGTATCCTGCACACCAGACCTCGACGAATTTTCGGATTTGCTACTTGATAGTAACGATGACTCCATTAACGACACGGTGATGATCAGAAGTAGCAAAACGAAAACTTGAAATGAGCGATAATATAAATAGAGAAGGCGAATGGGAAAATTATTGTTGAAAATTTACTTCGGAATTTACGACTATTTGCACAACCTTAATTTATGAAAACGAGTCATTTTCTTTGAGAAATTGGGAAACGCTAATAATATATCTGACAATGAGCGATAAAAAGTGAAACTGTTTCAGTTTGTCTTCCGAGAAATGTTTTAACATCTTTCGTTCTGAATTTATAAACGCGAGTAAGAAGAAATTTGTTGGACGAAGGGGAAAAGATGGTCATGCAAAAAACGCGTGAAATTTCACAGTGAAATGACTCGTGATAAAGAAATTAGGATACCAGGGGATAGCGATAACGTACGAGCCTTTTTCTCCCTTTTTCCCTTTAACTTCCAGCATTCCCGGTATTCAGGGTTTCACGTTTTCTTCGGATTGGTCGGACTAAGGGGTTTCGGCCATCCAGACGCTAGGGTTGGCAACTTTGAAGGATATTTTTTATTCATGTGACGTGTTTCAGGGCGCGGAAAAAAACACATTCTCCCGATGCGAGGCTGAAGATCGAACCGAAGAATCGTACGTATGTCCTGCTATCCTACGAGACCTTCAATTTTAAAATCCCCTTCGGTTTAAGCCTATATATTCGCCCGCCTTTCCATCTCGACTCCTCGATCTCCGTTGAGAATTTTGATGAATTAACAATCGTGTTTGCTGGCAAGCGAAAAGACGTATAACCTCGTAATAATTTCTTTTTCCCTTTTTATGATAAGACATCGATTCAAATGAAGCTCTTCGGCATTACTTTAAAAGTCCATAATATATTGAGAATTACTTACATTTTTATATTAAGGATCTAAAAAAAAAAAAAGTCGTTAGAGTTAAAAAGTTTGTAAGAACATAAAAATTCGGGTTTAGAAAAACGTGAAAAAGATGTCTGAAAAAAAGCTTTCCTGCTAATTGACCGGCTCAAAATCGAAGGGAAGAAAACTCCAGGAAAGTTGCGAGACGCGGAGGTATTCCCGCGGGATATCAACGAAATTCTACGGATCGGGCTTCTTTCAAATATTTAGCAGCAATATCCACTTTCGTCTTGCACATCCTCGCGTCTATTCAATACCGATTCATCGATCCCGTTGTTCGATTGAACCCTGCTCGGATAATTACAAGTTTAATGGAAAGATAATAGTTAATAATAAAATACATTAGAACACTCAAAATCGCTTTCAATTTTTCATCGCTCGCGCTTAAGTAAAAGCTTTGAAAAGAAGATCAAAATATTGAATAGATTTGTCAATTTTTTATTTACGAATTAAAATGTAATTAATTTATTATCATGATTCTGTAATATTTTGGCCGGGTTAATCGTAACTCGAAACTTCCTAATTTCTTTGTTTCCGCGACTTATTATTTTTACGTCGCTTCTCTCTGCTACGGTTAGATTGATGTAAGTTTACGAAATGGTGAAGATATCAATGACGAGACGTATTATGGCTCGTCAGTTTACGAGTGACAAGCCTACCGGCTGGCCCGGGACTAAATGGAACTTCTAAATGGATAAGATGTAAGAGTTAACACAGCAGCGAGGGGAAGAATTAGGTGTCTGATGTATGAGACGCCGTCATCCGGTCTGGGTTCTTCCGGCGAGCCGTGGCCGTCCGTAAATGAAAGAGACATTTTCCTCGCGGAAAATCGCTTTCGAAAACACGATTAATCTTGCCATGGCCAACCAGTAGGTAAAGCTGAATTTTTCTGTAATTACCGCACCGGTCAGTTGGAAATTCTCCGTTTCTTTCGCCGACTTCTGCTCCATCGGAACAGCAATCTAATTTCGCGTAAAGGAAACGTCCCAGAAACAAGGGTGGATGAACTCAGGCACAAAAGATTAAACTCTCGATTATAAACCTCTCTGATAGAAGTTTAGACAATTTTTACTTTAAATGGATATTACGGAATTTCTCTCGATTGAAAGTATCCTATATTCTAAATTCTGGTCCCTTTTGTACGAACCTCGTGGAATTTCGATTTAGTCTGCTTTTCGTCTGGAATTCATACGCTAATGCTTAAAAATATCCGAACATGCCTATATTTAACAGAACGTCATTTAATTATAAACTTATAGATATATAAAGCGATTAGTTATCTTAAAAGTTCTTTATCTCGACATTATTTCATTTCTGAGATAAGTCAGACAAAAGAGGTTTCAAGCCGACAGAAAAACTGCTGCGATTAATTCCAGTAATAATACCTAAAATCAACAGCTACGAAGTATCGTTGTGTTTAATTTTCACACACACGTACACTCTATCTATTTATCATCAATTGCTACAACTCTATAAAAACGTCTCGATACTTATCGATAGGAGTATATATATTTTCAATTTTACCATGAATTTCCAAACATGCTTGTTCCACCTCTACAGGTATTCGCCCATTATCCTTGCTTTCGAAGGATAATCGTCGTATCTCTTTTTCAGCCGCACTGTCTTTGCAGATTCGATCTCGCGATGCCGACGAGCAAACGTTCCACGGCCGAGAGGTGAAGAGGGATGGATGATAGGGTGATGCATGTCCCATGTACCAAGGGTGGTAGAGGAGGATGGGGAGAGCCGAGAACGTGATCCCCTGACTGATCCGTGAAAGCGTGAAAGGGTTTCCACTCCTTTTTCCACCCCTTTATCCACTCTGCGAGAACACGGGGGTGTCGCGAAGCAACGATCAATCACTCCGCACCACCGTCTACTGATGCACCCCTTTCCTAACGTCGACTAACGTTGCTCCTCACCCCTCGCCCTTCGAACCTCCCTCCGTCATACTACTATTCACATAAAGGGTTCCACCAACGATATGGCCAAACGAACATCCCACTTCGTCCACAAATACACCTCCCCCCTTCTATACCATCCTGATCTATCCACATCGTTCGAGGTGGTTGTTTAACGTTGCTTCGATAAGCTTTCGTGTTCTTTTTTCATTGTCTTTAGACATCGAATGGTTCAGTGCAACACGCTGGATTTCACAGGAAGATCGATCGTTGAGAAAAGCTTCCGTTCCTCTCTCAACACGTTCCTTAATCCATGTACTACCGGCAATGTAAATAAGCGTGTACAATAAAGCAGCAGCGAACAGTGTCGTATCGATAGTACGGAAATTTCTAAAATTCTAGCATTAAGAAAGGGGTAACGGAGAAATTAGTAGTTACGATAGAAGATACCGATAATAACTTTTCTAAAAACGATGAAAGAAAATTCCGACTAACACACGCGTGACGAACGATCACCGCTGGACAGCATCACGCACGTTCGTCCGTGTTTCAGAGTGAAGACACCCAGTGGCTCGCGTTTCCATCGAGGTGGTGCTAATGGCCGAGACGGCGAAAGAGAAAGAGGAGAACCGTACAGGGAAGAAAAAGGGGAAAGAAAGGACCGTGAGCAAACGGGCACACACTGGAAATCGGCGTTGGGTCAAGATACATCCAATGCCGGTTTTACGGTTCGTATCCGTGTCGGAGGATACTAAAACTAATGTATTCATGAGATAATTATTTCTTGCATTCATTACGGGGCTGTAAAGCTTTTATTGGCTCGGGGCTTGCCTCGCGAACCACGGGCCACCCTTACAAAGTAGAAATAGCACGGTCCAGAATGGGCCACCGCCTATCGTTCTTCCTCGTCCGATTCCCCTTTCTTTCTTTCTTCCTTCGTTTACGCCGTTTACGACATACATTTAAGGACAGTCCTTAAAACGCGAATCGCATGGTCGTATCGATAACCGGCGAACGCGATATCTCCGCTGCTAAAAGCATTTTTTAATAATATTTAACGATGGACCATGGAAATTTAATGCCCGCCCCTGGTTCCAGCCGGGCAGCGAAGAGAAAAGCTGATTACGTACAAAATTATTCGCAATCGTCTGGGATTTTATAATTTATTCACTATCAGAAACGAAGCTGTTAAGATAAATTCGATCGAGTCGCAAATTAATTTCCACTATCGAAATAGGGATTTGTTGATTACACGATTATTAGATTTCTTCGCTTCTTTTATATTGGTTCTAGAATAGTACAGCGAAGCATCACGTTTGCATTACTTTTCGTTCTAAATGTTTCTCACGGATAACAGCTTTTTTTATCGTTCATACTTTCTATGAACTCGTCTCAAGCGTTATGTTCATAAAATGGTGCTTTTTAATCGTTCAAACTCTACTTTTATCAATTTTCTTGGCTACCGCGTTGACGGGCTTGTGTATACGTTTAGTATTGCACCGTTAACTTTCTCTCGTTCTAAAGGGTTGATAGTTCGTCACATAGAATTTCTTAGTATGTATAAAACGAGCAGAACGAATGATTCGTGACGCGCTTAAAGCATTTGCGAATCAGTATCTTCTCACACCTTTCAACGACGTATGTAACGTTACAGAGCAAGCGGAGGAAAGCAGGAGAAAGGGGGCAGCAACGGGGTGTCCCAGAAGAACAGAGACGCCGGCGGAATATCAACGAGGACGCCATCGTACATGACAAAGGGCGTTATTCCTTCCGGTACCGCTCCCGGAAAGGGGAAGATACATCAACTCCTGTGTCATATAAAAATGTGTTTATGCGTCGCGCACTAGGAATGAAAATATGGCAGACAAAAATGTCCCGGATGCTGTCGAAATAAACGAATTACTCCTTGTTTCACACTTTCCCCTCGAATCTCAGAAAATAGGAAAAAAACAGATCGAGTACAATGGATAAGTAATAAATAAAATCTACAAAAAGATATAGAAGATACGAATAAATATGAGAAAAGGAATTGTTTCTGGCTCAGATATTTGATAATTCTCAAAATAGACACGAAAAAAAAAATCTAACAGGAAGAGAAATAGGAAAAGAGCATACGAGGCGCGTGGAAGAATGGAGTTGACGGGACGAAAGTCATGAAAATCGGAACCGGAAACGAATCTCATCGTTATACACAGCCGTGACGCAATTCTCAAAGGAATCACGAATTTATTAGAAAAATCTACCAGAGGAATGTACTGTGCTGGTTTCGACGTGCAGGTACACGACAAGAAATTATACCAAATATAAGAAACGTACTTTCATCATTCCTGCTTCCTCATAACGAACAATTTCGTACGATCGGATATCTACAGGTACGTGAACTTCTGTGTACAATGATTAATTGTAATGGAAGATTCGACATGATTTCAAAGGTTTACGCCAGCAAAAGTAAGAAGCTTAAAATTATTGTATCGGTCAGGAAAGGGAGAGAAGGAAGATCAAGATGAGAAAAGAAGGACGATCGATGCAAAGGGCAGAGACGTTAGGATTTCGGATTTTCGCACGTGTTTCCAGCCTCGTCTGCGCGATTCCCGTAATCCCAGATGGCCGCTCCGCCCCCGCCCCCCTCGAAGAGAGCCACACTCGAGATTTCCTTTCTCCGTGTAAAAGGAAACGGAATTGAAATCGGCTTTTCGAAATTGCGCGTCGCCCCTCCCTCGGCCATGCTTCTCTCCGGAGAGGGAAATGCAAACACGGCTTTGCTGAGCGCGCAACTTGATCGGAAAACAGGGAAAAAGCGAGGATGATATCGTGTGGATTTACAAGAATACACGGGAAGGGAAGAATGTATCGTCTTGTCGTTTCGGGATGGTCTGAACCCCTGGATTTCGGGCTAAGAACGCAGTCTTCTCTTTTAAACCTGAACGATCTATTTAACCGAGTTATTATAAAAACAGACTTATGCGAATGACAATTTAAATCTTGCACTACGAGTTAATTATTTTCAAAGCTGAAACTTCTATTCGACTAGCCCATTTAACATTACTACAGGGCTGAGTTAAGATATTACTCAAATTAAAGATGTAGTGGTATAGCATTATATACGTTTCCTTCGGTCACAATTAAACAACAAAGAATATTTGGTTCGTGGTATATTAGCACGTAATTGTTTAAAATGATGATAATTTGTGGAAAGAATAAATTTACATGTAGATTTTGAATGTAGAAATTCTAAATGTAAATATAAAAATTATAGATAATTTTAATCGAAAAATTACTTTTCGCAACTAATTTTGCTTATAGTTTCTACTTTCGCTTTGATTTTTATTTATTATCTTTGTAGATGATTATATAATATATATTTTGAAAAATAAGTGCAAGTTAGTATTTGAAAGAGGAAAGAAAACCTGCGGTAGACTAATGGTGAATGGTGGTGCCCTCTTACGACTACTTGTAGAATTATAATAAAAACATGATTTATAATTACATTCTATTATAAATAATTATTACGATCTTTTTACAACTATTGCAACGTGCTATACTGAAATATAAATGAAACTAAAATATCCAATTACATAGACAAATAAAAATATTTTTTGTATTTATAAATATATAAACTCTCCCTTACCTGTTCTGAATTTTGTATGTATTAAAAATCTTGATATCACTGACATCAATGTTTGTGCAATAATTTATACATAACGATTAAATCTGATCAACTTGTTTATAAACATATGAATTTATTTGATACCATGATTATGATAATGCTAAAGAAAACATTGCTGTACGAAGAAGCATATAGATTAAAATAAACTGAAAGGTAAATAAAAAAAAAATCACCAATATGTTCTTTATTTTTCTTGTTTATATAAATATATCTTTGTAAAAAATAAATTGTACTCGTTACTTGTTCTTGTGATATGAAAATAAATATAATATAAAACACTATATTTCACAAATAATTACAGGTATTGGAATAGAAAGACGAAAGATGAAATTTATATTGAAACTTCTAAACTTTCTTTGCATTCAGTTTCATTTTTTAATCAAAATAAATTACTTTTATGTAAACTAAAAATATATATATGAGTAAACGTTATATTTAAATAATACTCAAATATTTTAATGTATTAATACACTGACACGCACTATTATTATGTTTATAAATGCAACACATTATAACAAATAATTTTCTTAGTTCTTATACCAGTAGTTAAACAACACAATATGAAGTGAACTCAACGCTAGTCTCAGCTAAACTGATCTTTCCTTCTGCACTTGCTACGGAGAACAGTTATGCCAGGATATACTCAACACCTCCCAGAGCATCCCTGACCAATCATAGGGAATTCCCAACCAATCCTTCGGAGTGGGTTCTCTATCACAAATGATAGAAAGGGAGAACTGCTTTTACAATACAGGCTGCGGTGGTTTACGGACGGAGCATGCTCCATTGGAATATTCTAAATCCCACGCTAAAAGGGGTGTGTCCTACTGATTCCAAGTGGGAAAAAAAAGAAGGGATCGTATCTACCATCGACAACGTTGGAAAGGGTAGATGGATTCT